>NC_140623.1:8885716-9223216 GCF_057382275.1 Copadichromis virginalis | reverse complement strand
GGCCTGACCATGGACCCGCAAAAGGTCCAAGCTGTGACCCAGTGGCCTCAGCCCTCCAGCCTTAAGCAGCTACAGAGCTTCCTGGCCTTTGCCAATTTCTATCTGCGCTTTATCCGTAACTTCAGCACCGTTGTCGCCCCACTGACATCCCTCACTAAACCAGCTAACCTGCCTAAGCACTTCTGCCTCTCCCCAGGTGCAAAACAGGTATTCCAAGACCTTATCCACCGATTCACTACGGCCCCCGTCCTGCTCCACCCTGATCCTGCCAGAGATTTTGTGGTGGAGGTGGATGCCTCCGATGTTGGCGCTGGCACCGTGCTTTCTCAACACGGCCCGGATGGAAAACTTCACCCATGCTGCTATTTCTCAAGTAAATTTTCTCCCACGCAGCAACGGCACGGTGTCGGAGACCGAGAACTCCTGGCCATCAAGTGGGCCTTAGAAGAGTGGCGGCATTGGCTCCTGGGAGCGAAAGAACCTTTTCTGATCTGGACTGATCATCAGAACCTGATCCATATTCGTTCTGCCAAGCAGCTCAACCCAAGGCAGGCCTGTTGGGCCTTATTCTTTGAGCCTTACAATTTCCACCTCGCCTACCGCCCTGGTTCCAAGAACGCTAAGGCGGACGCTCTCTCCAGACAGTTCGCCCAGGATGGCCTCACGTCAGACCCTGGACCTATCCTACCTTCTCATTGCTTCGCTGCCCCCCTTCGGTGGCCCTTGGAGGACTCTATCCGGGATGCCCTGACCGCCGAACCACCTCCGCCTGACACCCCTGCTGGGAGGCTCTATGTACCATCCCGGTGCCGTCGGGAGGCCTTGCTCTGGGCTCACTCATCCCCGCTCTCTGGTCACCCGGGGCCTGACAGGACCCTCCAACTCCTCTGTCGTGCCTTCTGGTGGCCCTCCATGACTCGGGACGTCCGTGAATTCGTTTCTGCCTGTGACACCTGTGCTCGGGCCAAGTCCTCCACTCAGCCTCCCGCTGGCGACCTTCGCCCTCTCCCTGTGCCAGGACGTCCCTGGTCCCATGTCGGCTTTGACTTTGTTACCGGCCTCCCATCCGTGGACGGTCTTGACACCATCCTCTCCCGGTCTCCCTTCCGCCAAACGGACAGCCGAGCTCCTCTTGGACCATGTCGTCCGGCTTCACGGGTTCCCCAAGGACATAGTCTCCGACAGGGGGCCCCAGTTCACCGCCAGGTTCTGGAAAGCCTTTTGCCACCTGATTGGAGCATCTCCCAGCCTCTCGTCCGGCTATCACCCTCAGACCAATGGGCAGGTTGAACGGACCAATCAACAGTTGGGGCGCTTCTTGAGGTGCTTCATCTCCGCCCAACCGTCGCCTTGGCCTCGTTACCTGTTGTGGGCTGAGCTGTCTCATAACCTTCACGTCTCTTCTGCCACCGGTCTCTCGCCCTTTGAAGGGCCCGTGATCAGCTGATCACAGGGCCGGGTTTAAAAGAGATGCCACCCACCTGTTCGCCGCTCAGACATCGTTCTCTTCGTGTCAGGAGCTCCGAAACTTTGCCGATGTCAGTCTCCGCCTGATTCAGCAACTGTGAGTGTTTTTCCCTTCGATCCTTTTTCTCATCCCGGCTCCACTCGCTCTCCGTCTGTAACGCCAGTTCCGAAGCCACGCTTCGTGCACTGATCATTACTGGAATAACTGCGTGTCTGTTCCAACCCACCGCTAGCCTTCACCGCGTTTGGGTCTAACCAGCACGCCACACGGGAACGCCGAAGTACTGTGTGTAATTCGCCCGATTGTGACACCTTTTATGGATTTTCATTATGTGAGAAAAGCACTTTTTGTGCAAAACAAAGTGGAGTTAGACCATGAACTCAGTTGATAGTGTTATTCTAGAATATGTATTGTCATAGGGTCTTTACCTCACAATATAAAGCATTGTGATTTGTTGCAATCTAAATAAAATTGAATTGAACTGAATATTTATTATGATGCCATTTTCTGCTTTGATGAAACAGGAGGCTTCACATCAAGCTCGCTCTGACAGCTGCTGTTGATGTTGGAGCTGTCGATGCAAACTGGTGAAATGTTATTTCATTTTTAACTAAATTCAGCGCCCGATGGCTACTTTGACACTGTGTCAATAAGTCCAACACTGAATCAAAATTTACATTTCCACACTCCCATTTCAGTTCAAATCATTTTTTCATTTTATATGGCACCAGTTCAGAACAACAGTTCAGTCCTTTATATTGTGAGATAGGGCCTAAAATATTCAGTGTAGAACTCCAACGATCAGACGATTTAACAGGAAGACCTCCGGCAGAACCGAGCTTAGGGAGGGGCAGCCATCTGATGCTACCAGTTGGAGGGTGAGGGAAAACAGAAGGGATGAAGGAGGGCGTGTAAGATCACAAACAACACACAGGACCGCATACGCAAACACACACCATAACTAAGGAAGGTTGTCGGCATAGTGCTCTTCTTCTTATAAAAATAACACCGACCAATCAGAGTTTGGCAAGATGAGAGCACGTCAAACATACAGATGACCATTCAGCCTGAAAACAATAACCGTGTTTTGTGACATCCGGGTTTTTTTCTGGTTGTTGTCAGTAAAATTTAATTAGTCTTGCCAACAGCTGCTTTTAGATTATTCTTCTGTTCCTCCTGTTGTAAGCCTGCTGTAGACAATCATGTGCAGAATGCCTAAAAGAAAAATCAATTTGAGCGAATCTTCGTGCTGCTTACCATATTTCAGTGTCACCTCATTCTGGTCACCTCACATTTATGCATGCAGACCTGACTGTAAAAAGAGACAAGTGGACATTAAGCTGAGAGCATGAACGTGACTGAGATGCACAACGACTGCTTTGCCTCCAGAGGTAGAATTACGGTCCATTGTCTTGGAGGCCACTTGACCTTCCTTGTTGTGTTTGCAGTAGCGAGGGACAAGGTGAAATCCAATATGAGCTTGATAAACCACGCTGCCACCTGTGCTGAGCTTCACTGTGGGTTTCTGAGAGCAGCTGCGTGTGAGATAAAGAAAGATGTGTGCTGGTAAAGAGAGCTCAATGCCTGCTGTGGGGAAAAAGAAAATCTCCTAGATTTTGGTATCCATACACACATCAATTTCCTTAACTGCCTAATCTGATATGCATGTCTTGGGCATTGGAAAGACCCTGGAGCATCTACAGCAGGGGTGCTCACACTTTTTCCGCATGTGAGCTACTTATAAAATGACCAAGTCAAAATGATCTACCCACTACAAAAATCCAAAACATATACTTATTTATAAATATATTGAGGATTCTTTATATCTACAATGTATATACATGCATAACCGCAATATCCAATATTTCACAACACAATTAACTATGTAAATTTTTTGTCATTACCTGAGTTTACTCTGATGACTTGCACTGAATTGAATCAGCCAGGGATGCATAGTCCGGACAGTAGCTGCTGACGGCCAGGTTTAAGAGAAAAAACCGAGAGCTAAAAATTGGAGTTAACTCGCTGACTAGCTTGTCAGTTTTACTACACTTCGCGCCGCTGTTTGCGCATGCGCAGCGACCTAAGCGTCAGAAAAAAATCTGATGTCATCTGACTGGCTTCCCTGTATCAATCAAGTGACGGGATGGATGATAGGCTGGCATCTATTTTTTTAATGCCATGCGATCTACCAATACTACCTTTACGATCGACTGGTCGATCGCGATCGACGTATTGAGCACCCCTGATCTACAGGCTCACTGCAGACATTTAAAGCCCACACAGAGCCATAACCAAGAGGTTCAGACCTCAAACTTTTTGCTGTAAGCAGAATTTTCTGCAGCCAAGATTAAAATATATTATATTATCAGGTTCTGTATCTTTTTAAATATATCTCATCTTTCCATAACCAAATGGAAAACAGTCAACCAGCCATTGGGAAACAGCCAATGGAAAGATGTAAAGTGCCAGAGACATTTTCATCTAGAATTATTTGCTTAGTTGCAGCTTCTATAGACTGTATATGAAAGTGCATTAATTGTGCATTATTCCCAGTTGCCAGCAGGGGGCAACTCCTTCGGTTGTAAGAAAAGCATCAAATTGTATCACAGGTTATAAAGAGACGATCCTTCTGCTCACATGATCTATGCTTTCCTGATGGGTAACACACGACCGGCAAATAAGGCACAAGTAGCCTGTAATTACCTGTAATTTTGTTTACCAAGTCAGGTTTTTGCAGGAAACAATAAAATAATTACATTAAATTAAATTACATAATTTCAAATACTGGGTTATTTCATGATAAATATCTGGAAAAACAAACAAAATTTCACCATCTTACATCTTTTGTACCCTATACTTTCCTGCAAATTGTACATAAGTAGAGGGTACTTGCACCTTAGTCACTCCGTAACATGACCCATGCCCCAGAAAGTACAGGGTACTTACAGTGTACTTGTTTCATTGTTTCCTGCAAAAACCTGATTTGTTGCCTGCAAATTGCATGTAAGTACAGGGTACTTGTGCCTTATTCGCGGTTATAAAGTGTTACTGTAAAAATATTTTGTTTTGGTAAGTGGTTGAAAATAGGAACCTTGTTATCATTTAATTGTTTAACTATTACTTAATTACTTTTTTTTTAGGACAAAAGGCTGGGAGCCTTCAAAAAAAATATAATACCCAACACTTGGTTGTCCCAGCATCTCTGCATCGATGTGTAGCATGCATTTCTCCTGTTCTTTGATGCCTTTAGTTAGCCCAGAACTTTGACAGATCAAGAAAAGGGTAACAAAATGTGATGCACTTATATACAAAGCAAGATTGCAGGTGGTACTTCAGGCTTTTCTCCCCATTGCTAGTCTTTGGGCTAAACTAAGCTAACAGCTTCATATTTGCTGTGCACAATCACCAAAATGTATTTCTTGTGGACTTCAGGTGCACATTTATCTCAATACTGCAAAACAAAAAGAGTAATGTTAAAATCTGATTAAATCAGCAAGACCTACACATTTGTTAGCAAGTCTTCTGTACAGTGCTGTCGTTCTATGAGCCTCTGCAACAAAAGACAGATCTCTGGCACGATCCCCAGACGTGCCATCGGCTTTACTGGCAGCGGAGTGTAATGTGTTTTGACTCCCTGCATTTACTCATAACTCAGTGTCATTCGTTACTGAACAGCTTAAAATGCAAGTAGGCAGGGACAAGATGAGGCATCTCTTGAAATACTGAGAAGTTGGCAGTTTTAGTCTGAAAACAGAGAAACTTAATTTCGAAAGACAAAAACCTCAGCACCTTGTGAATTAAATGTCCGGGTTATTTATCAGGAAATCGGGCACATCCTCAGCCAAGCCTTTGTCCTATAGGGGACATTAAACAGGTTTTCTGTTCCAGAGTGCAAAGTTGTACATTGTCAAGTGTTAGACAGGATCATAATGTCTACAACAGCCCGTATTAGTATATGATAAATTTCTGCCAAATAAAGGAGTGTTGCTGCAGTCACTTTGCGAGGTAGCTTTACCATTCAGCGGTGGTTGGCAACTGAATTTTCAACTAGAAAGAAATCATTTTCTTAGCTTATTAGCTTAATTACAATTTTTACCGCCACTGCCACAAGAGAAGAACAGAGCAAAAACACCTCAGATCACACAGACAAGCACAAAGAACATTAAAAAATTTCATTAAGGAAATAACTGCCTGCAGTGTGACAATATTGTTGCGTGCACCATTCCCACCGCCTCGAAACAACCTGTAGTGATGCAAGCTCGTATTTAACGCACATGATTACGAGGCAGAGTCAACAAGGAAAAGTCTCACAAACAGTCAGAAACCATAACGAAACATCAGAAGAAGATAACAGCAGGAGCATCGTTTCTGCTGTTACCCTTTTATGCAGCGTCACTGAAACATTTCTGGGCCTCAAGTCTGAACCACTGATGTCAATAGTGGAGGAGCTACTGTAAGACAATCACTGATGATTCATGATGCAGCCTACAGATTGTTTGTGCCATCAGTATTTGCTTGTTATGATTACCCAAACTTTTGATTTGAAAGAAGTCCAGTTCTTATTCTGTCCAAATGTAGCCTCGATCACCACACCAGTACCACCAGCAGCAGTATCAGTGGAAAATTCAGTTCATTTCAATTCACTTTACTTCACTTCAGTTCATTCATTTTATTCAATTCATTGTATCGGGTGCAAAATCACAACAACAGTCACCTCAAGATACTATACTGCAAAGCAAATGTCCTGAAATGATAAAAAGAAAAAAGCGAGGCAACAGTGGGATGGAAAAACTCCCATTTACCAGGAAGAAAGCTCCAGCAGAGCCAGGCTCAGGGGGGAGCATCTATCTGCTGACCGGTTGGGGGTGAGAGGAGGAAGACAGGACAAAAGACACACTATGGAAGAGAGTCAGAGATTAGTAATAACTAATGATGGGAGGGTTCTGGGTCACCTGATCCGGCCCTAACTATAAACTTAACCAAAAAGTATATTTTCAAGCCTAATCTTAAAAGCAGAGCAGGTTTCTGAATCCAAACAACGAGCTTGTTGTACAGACGAGGCCCCTGAAAGCTGAAGGCTCTGCCTCCCATCTACTTTTAAATACTTTAGGATTTACAAGTAAGACCATTGTCTGAGAATGAAGAGCTCTGTTGGGGTGATATGGTACTACAATGTCATTAGGATAAGATGGGGCCTGATTATTCAAAACCTTGTATGTGAGGATCAGGATTTTAAATTTGATATGGGTTTAGCAACAAAGAGAAGACAGTGCGGGAGAAATATGCTCTCTCTTTCTAATCCCAGTCGGTACTCTCACTGCAGCTTTTAAAAACAACCTGCAAGAAATGAATTACAAACAAAGTGCAAGAGTTCTTGCCATTGCTTTTGCTTATAGCATTAAAATAAAGGAGATGTGCATTTATTATGTAAAAGGCATCTTTGACATCGAAAGCATCTCAGGACAATCATAAATCTTCACATCATACACTGCTCACAAATCAATTTTCAATGCAACATTTTTGATAGCATAAAGTAATCCCTGAGCTTTTTACTCTCATTTGTCTACGTCTGTCTGCTGATGGTCAGTATCTATCTGACTTGGACAGTAATGGAGCAGTTTGAAAGGATTTCTACAGAAATCATCTCAGATGTGAAAAATCAAGTGATCTGCTCATTAGCAATGGCACAAAGAGTGACAGATGGTTTGATCTTTTCTCTCCTAACTGTGACCTTTACCACCAGCTTCCAATCTCCTCAAAGAAATTAGCCCTTTGTAGTGTGTTTTATTGCTTGTTGGTTACTGATTAACATCAGTAAACAATCCGACAGGCAAGATGGTCTTCTTACACATATTTTAGGGAATCAAAGGGGAGTGAATCAGTAAAGCCAGAGTGCTGGTGCCAAAAAAGTAATTGCTGGGATTAGACCTGTTATAAATTAGCTGTTGACCTATAATCTGTCAAAAATGGGTCAAATAAACCTCTCATGTAGGATATCAGGTTATTTTGAGCCAGAAAGGGCATCCCCGTGACAAGGTAGAAGCTGTTATTGGTTTTTGGCAAAGTGACAGTTATATTTAGTTTGTTTAGCCATTCAAAAAGTATCACTTACGTTAAAAATGTGTTTTTCAAGAGAGACTGAGGCAAGATGACAGCAGAGATTGAAAAAAATACATTACAGTTCAATAAAGACATTTTAAGTACCAAAAAAATGCAGTAACAGGGAGTCACAAAGATAAGTGCAGAATATGCCATTTCTTTATTCTATACATAACCCATTCATAAATTAGTAAATTCTTTTTACTAGTATAAGCAAAAATAATAGCCATTAAAAAATATATAAAAACATCGGGAATCACTTTTTGGCACAACATCGTTTTAACCCGTCGCTGTCTTTGGTGCTGATCTTCCAATCTGCGACTCTGCGCTCACTTCCACCCTTCTTTGTCACTCACCTTCTCACTGTTGCGCGCAAAAACACGCAGCTTGATTCCCACGTCTCCCTCTCTCTCGCTGTGTCTCGCTGTCTCTGCCACGCACGCGCACACACGCCCCCTTTATATTAAATATTCATTTGCGACACCTCAAAGGCCCCCAGTTTTTTTTTTTTTTTTCCTTCTTTGTGGTTTCCACCTGTATCTTTCAGCGAAAACACTGGCGCGGACAAACACAAGCAAAACCACATTACAACTATATATATATATATATACATATATATTCCAACTTTATTGTATTAAAGCAAGAGACTCTGAGATGGAACATCTGTTCGTTAACATGTGGAGAAAAAACAAGGCTCTGCTTTCCTCCCGATCACACATGAATCACAGGAAAGCGGTGCCCGGCTTTAGAAGCTGTCAGTCTCATTGAAGGGTTTTCATTTCTTTTGCTTGAGAAAAAATCAACCACGAGCCCGCCGATGTTGTATGTGCGTACGCTCAGACATGGCCTGAGCAAACTGTGAAACCCCCACGGCTTTAAAAATCTGCACGGGGGACCCACCGAACAGTCGCACCAGGCAGGTTCGAGTCTCTGCTGCGCTCTCTTGTGCGACAAGGTTAAACTGGCTCCCAGTTTTTTGTTTTGGTTTGTTTTTTTGTAGTTTTTTTTTTTTCTGCGCCTCAGTTGAGGAATTCCCCGAGTTTGGAGAGACGAGTCCCGCAGGGAGACGGCAGACTAAACCCAAGAGTCGTCGGGGGGGGGTTCGCTGCTTTGCCTGGAATTCATCAGAGGACATCATTGTGAAGAGGCTCGTGGCGGGGTCGTGCGGGAATTGGAAGTGGAAATGGTGTGAGCACACACGGGGGGGGGTTATCAGGAGCTGCTCCGTCATGTCTTGTAGTCCGTCTTTACTCCTGTTAAAGGTTTCGGATATTTCCCGGTGCGGCGGCACTGATCACAGCCTTTAACCTCTCCAGTTTTCAGGGCGCAGCGCGTTAGTCTGCACTGATGGAAGCGTTACTGCTCTCCTGCTCAACTTGGACACGATCTGGGGGCCCTTCATCAGTGTTGATCTCTCCGTTTCGGTGATCACAGGAGCGGGGGAAAATAAGACTGGGCAAGAGAGAAGAGATGAAAGACGAGTGGGTTTCCTGAGGCGCACCGTCGAATCCGGTTTTGATGCGCGCAGGTGTCCATTTCATCAGTAAATTTCCTCTCCCTCTTGCAGTGATTAAACTATCGTATACATTTTTTCTTGTTTTTCGGTGGCAACCAGAAAACACAAACCGGATAAGAAGACATTCAGCTGGAGTGCTTTGAACACAGGAATGCTCCTGGACGGATATTTGATTTGGGTTTGAGGGCAATCGCTCGGAGTTACAGGGAGCAAAGAGGAGGGGGCAAAGAATTTGGAAAGTAGAGCTTTGATTTACGGATTACTGGGCTTTTTCTTCTCCTGAACAACTGTAGACACGCTCTTTGATGTCTGAAAAGGTAAGAGAAAGCCACATGTGTTCTCCCTATTAACTGTTGCTTTTATTCTGTGTTATCAGAAGAATTATCACGACAAAAAAAATGACCGGAATGCAATCAGATGTGGCAGATAAAAGAAAACTGATCTCAACGTGAAGACGAAAGGATTGCGTCTTTGCACAGATACCTTAATCTATCACTGATTTCATGCAATGTGAGGCTTTCAGCTTCAGATTTGTTTGTTGAGAAATGAAAAAAGGGGGAGAAAGAACTTTAAAGTAAACATGATAATCATCGAAAAATCCTGACAGTTTGTGTCCAAACACACAGAAACAGCACAGATTATTACGATTACGTTCACTGTGATAGCAGTTAATGATTTAACGAGGTTATTAACTATGCGGTGCGCACGGTGTTTAAAATATATGGTCCATGTCATGTGACTGCTTATCGGAATAAATTAAAGACGCTCCACCATGACGATGGTCGGTCTAAAGCGCAGTGGATAATAGATAATGAATTTCTATTTTCTGCACATGGCTCCGGGTCAACAGGTCCGGGTGAGCCCCACCGCCCCCGTCTCTCTCTCTGTCTCTCTGAGCACGTGAACTTCTGTAAAGAAAGTCAAATTAAAAGAAAGAAAACCAAAGAGAGTGCTTCATCTGCATCAGCGTTACAGTGTCAAAAGTGTTTGCAAGCACAATGATCCTTTTCCTTAATTGACTTATATGGAGAAGGATTGTCAAACAGGCAACAGGGGGCACTCTTTCAACTGCTTTCAAGCATCCTGTTGCCTTTTTAACTAGATGAGGTTTGCTGCTGCATGTCAGACATGATATCATGAAGAAGATTCACTGCAGTCTTTTTTTTTTTCAAAAAATAGAAGAAAAAGAAAAAAGAAACAAAAAGTAAATATGCTTGAGGAGGCTGAGAATTAAAACCAAAGGATGGTATTTCATTTCATCACCAATACTGAGAAGAAGGGAAATGGATGCAACTGACGTGACTTCCTGTCTCCCATGGGGGAACTTTTCATTTATACTTTTTATTTTTTCATTTTTTTTCAATTATTTGTTTATTTATTTGCCTAAACTCGCGATCTTCCTTCCCTTTGACGTGGTTGGCCGTGGTTTTGCGGCCTGTAAGGCAGAGGATTAGGCTTGTGACAACAAAGCTTTTTAGTGCAATCCTCCAGAGAAATGTGCGACTGGTGGGAGAAGCATTAATGCTTTAATCTTACCACTTCTGTGATGGCCTCCGAGCACAAGCGTTCAGATTTCCAACTGTCTCAGCTGAGCTGCTTGGCAGTAACTGCACTGTATCCTGTGTATTGACCAGTTGTGAATTTGTTGAATCATGTTTGAGCTAAAGGACCGCTGACGCAGATTAAAACACCTACTGGTTTGGACAAGAACTCAAAAATATGATATTTCATTTATTCATATACAGGCTCTTTCTTGGTGCAGTATATCAGTCTGTTCATTGGGCATTTTGAGGATAGGCTGTATCAGTCATCAGCTCTAATTAAATGATAGTCACGATTCAGTGGGCATTACCTATTTATCTTAACCTTCTTGGCCAGTGGACAGAATAAAACCAGTGTCCTTGCATTTGCTTTGTTGGCACAGACACTGTTAGGCTCCTTTATTTCTAAAAGATGTTGAATGTTTTGTGTGGAGTTTGGAATGTGGACCCAAATGCAGATAATGAAGCATACAGAAGTGCCGTCCTAATGGTGAAGTAACACAAAACTCTGAGAAATAAACAAAAAAAACACAAGAAGCCTGGGAATGAACAAAGGACAAAAGGAAAATAGAAGTTACACACAGGTGAAGAGAATCAGAGTAAAGGAAGGAAGTAAAACTAATGCAAGACCTGAAAAAATGATAAAGGTCAGGTGCCATCCGTCCATCCATACCACTCGTCCAATTCACAGAAATCCCAGTGGCCATAGAACAAAAGGTAACCCCAGACAGGCACCAGGGTTACCAAAGACACAGACCACTATTCACATTTACTGCCAATTTACAATCACCAATTAAATGCACATGCTTGTCTTTGGGCTGTGGAGGGAAGTTGGAGTACCCAAAGACAAAACATTCAGGACCAGAGACAACATGCAAACTTTACACAGAAAAGCTGCAGCAAGCTGACAGGGTCCAACCAAAAATGACAAAAGCTACACGCAAGACAAGGTTTATTTGATGCAACCGTGAGGGTAGAAGCGGATGTTACAAGGTAGAGCTAACGCAGGCTGGAAAACACTGGGGTCATTATGACTTGAGGCGACTTTTGTTGTGATTTGGCGCTATATAAATAAAATTGAATTGAATTTTAATATTAAAAACTAAACAGAAAACAAGCTAAATATCACCAGAAACAAACAACAAGAAAGAATAAAAAACAAGAACAAAACAAACAGAAATCCCAAACTCAGCAGAACAAGGAGGACCTGCACCAGGATGATTGTATGCCGATGATCAGATACTTTTTCCACGCATAGCTTACCCTTACTTATTGTACTACTACACTGGTTTTGCGTTTAGGTAAATCCCACACAAATAGTGTTACTTCTTTGGCTTTTTAACATCATAAAACATACAAGTTGGTCCGAGTACTGTTTCATGTTTGTCCAATGCTCCTCTGCCAATATAATTCACCTCTCCTTGAGTACACAAAGCAGCGGCTGGTTTTCAACCTGAGCAAAACACAGATCATATATCCCCCTTTCTTCTTCTGCGAATGAGAAAAACCAGGCCAGTGATTGCAGAGAGCGGTGTGGCCCAATCAGTGTCTACATGTTTTTGTGGAAATTGTTCAGCCGTCTACAGCATACTCAATTTAAAATCACATTTACTGTTTGTTCTGAGGGGATGATGACTAACAGCAGCGGGTACCAATGCCAACGTGCGGCAAGTGAAGTTTCAGCCCTCTAATGTGAGGTCAAAATGTAATAGAGAGGAAATGGAATGAGGCCAAAAGTTGACACTGAACCCAAACCCGTGTTACAGTTTAAAGGCTGAATACCTTAAAGGACTCTGCACTGGGGACACTGGGGTTAACAAGAATGTGTTCATCCAAATCCATTTTTCTTTTTCTATTTCATAGTGTGTGTGCTTTTGTGCATACAAACCTGCCAAAGTGCGTTGTAGAAGGTCCAATTTTAAATTTCACTTGCAGTGAACTGAAATTTTCAGGCTTTTCTTTTCAATTTTTGCACGTGTGAACAATGGAAACTAGATCGCATCTGAATTTCAATATCTTTGACTCCTGTGTGTCATGTCTGTGCTTGTTTTCCAAGTATTTGTTACAGTGCAGTAAAAATGAATTACCATACCATTTCAGACACATGTTCTGGAAATCACAAGCGTCTGTATTTAAGAATAAAGAGGCTTGGTTTATAAACATGACCAAACCCTCATTTCAGTGCTCCACATGGGACATATGTGGTTTTAATGTCTGAATGGCATGGCTGCTGAGGGATACGCAAAGCACTCAGAACAGTTTAACACATTTTTGGGGACAATACTACTCACTGATATTTCCAATAACTTAGACTAAGTATTGTGCCACTCACTAAAAATGGCTTTTTTGTTGCCATGAGACAAGTGAGTCACTGGTTGTCATATATTGTTGACGTTTTGCATATTGCTTAGCTACATATTACAAAAAGGTGCTTTTTTAAGCTTTTAGTTTGTTTTTTTCTCAAACACTGTTTAACTATAAGGGAAACAGATTAAACATTTTAGAGGGGTAAAACAAATATGATGGCCATTCAGACACAGCAACTGGGCTGCAGCAGGAACAACACGACCTCTCACATACTGTTAGTCATGGAGGACTAACAGTATGTTTAATGCACAGAGAGACTCGCGGGTTACAATATCACTTTTTAAATATAGAGTGGAAACACATGAGGGAACCATATCAAACAGATTCAGACGTTCACATCCTCAATACGATCAGTGAATCCAGTGAATCAGTTTGGTCACACACTCACTGGCAATGATGGTGATGTTGAGAATGTCAGAACCATTAGCTAGGCCTAGTTAATAGCTCCAGTTGTGTATTTGACCCACAGTGCAGAGCTTGGTATTACCTCTGAGTAAAGGAGACGGGGGCTGCTTTGGACTCGTGTTGAAGGGCTGTGTTATAGCAGTGGTTAGTTCTGTGTCTCGGTTTACTTTGTTTTGGGGCTTTTTGGCATTTGTAGAACAACCGTGTTCATGAACGTCGTCTTCTGGAGCTGGTCCATTTTTATGTAAAAAGAAGCACAAGAAGATTCAATTTAATTTAATTCAATTTGTATATTTTTTTCCATATTACAACAGCAGTTGCCTTCAGGTGATTTATACTGTAAAGACCCTTCAGTAATTGAAGGAAATCCCCAGGAATCAAACCACCTATTTTGAGCCTTTGGTGAGAGTGGGAAAGAAAAACTTCCTTTTAAAAGGAAGAAACCTGCAGCAGCCATGACCGGTTGGGGGTGAGTGGAGGAAGATAGGATGGAAGACACATTGTGGAAGAAGAAGAACTGATTTACTGTTAATGTCATTAGTCACAAAGCAACTGGCTGTAAAAGGCAGGGGGAAGAAAAGAACACGGGCAAAATACTCTCTTTATTAATGTTTTATAATACAAATGTGTAGGCTCAGGATAACTCTATAGCCTCGTGATGAGGGTACATACCACGAGGGCACAAATGCCATCAAGAGCGTGCCCAGTTCAATTTTGGTCTGGCCAGCACTTTATTGCATGTCACTCCCCTGATCTTTCGGTCATATCACCTGTCTGTCCCTGTAGCTACTGTCTTAAAAAAGGGCAATGCAAAAGTAACCGTTTGAGAAAATATTTAAAACCCAACATACCTACAATAACCTAGACTGAATGCAAATGCACTTTTAATTAAAAAAAACATTCATTTAACTGTTCTTCCTTAATGATTGGTTTTAAATCATACAGACAACTTAAATGTTTAAATATAATACAAAATGCTGTATTCAAAGTGAAAAGGCAGCACAATATTTCATCTTCTATATCATCCATGCAGGATGTATATACATAGAATTCAGATATCAACGTCCAGCAGTTGTTCTTACCAAAGTAATACACTACATTGGATAAGCATGCCATTATCCTGCTGTGGTGTACGGGATGGAAATGCATTAAATAAATTCTTGAGAGAAGAGAGAAGCCCCCCTCTCTTCATACCACTGTCAGTCCTCTGTGAAATGCTGTCATACCTTTCCTGAACTGTGTCCGAACATATCAGATTCCTTTTTTTTTTTTACAGGAGAATGCTCCTAGCACACTGGGGGACTGAAGGAGATGGATATCTCCTTGGCTCTCCCGGCTCAAGAAGTCCACATTACCATTTAATGATGTTTAAATCTGGTCACTTGGAAGGTCAAGTGAGGTGCTGATCCTCATTGTGGTGGTCACAACAGCTGTTTTGAATTCAAGCTGCAGTGTGTGTGCAGGGTGTTATCTTAGACTGTGAAAGTCTTTCTTCAATTATACATTAGCTTGCAGAACTCTTCTGGCCTAAAGACTTCCAGGAGTTGCACCATTAAGGTACAACACATACTGCAGTAAAACACACAGTAACAGTTAACTGTCAGGTGCAGACACCCTCTGGCTTTTTTTTAAAGGTAGGGAAGAGATGAAAGAGTGACATCACCTTTATAGCACCTGTATAGGGTTTGGTAAATGCACCAAACCCTATACATTTTAGCACCTTCTCTGCACCTTTTCTGTGAAACATCAGTCTCTCCTTGCCAGCAAGCTTTGACCCCCCCAATCATCCCCACCCCTTTGCCAAATACTGTTTACTTCTTTGCTGCGTTAAATAATTTAGCAGTTTTTGTGACAGACACATTTTCGATCTGAGCACCAACTGTTTGGCTTGTTTGGATCCTGTTTGCCTCGAGGTGTATCGAACACTGATTGTCAGACCTTATTAAAGGCTGTCACATGCTACCTGTTGCTTTAACTGTCAAGCTCCTGAGCTGGAAACACACAAACACACCTGGCTTCCCCAAAAAATGTGTCTACATTATAGTTCATATCTCTAAAAAAAACGTGTTTAAATTACTTTGCAGCACTTGTTTTTGATAGTTCATGTTTTTGGTCTGTGGAAAATAAAACCCACTTTCTTTTTCTGCCTTCTTGGCTCGCAGCAAAATTTAGAATTCATTTCAAAATGTTATTACATGCAAGTACTTGCATAGCCCCTGCTTGTGCATCAGTATTTCTTAAGACTGTCTCTTTAGCAGCCATCTTCTTCCATAACATACATATAAACAAGGCATGCTAACTATTATGATTACTAATAATTATATATATATATATATATATATATATATATATATATATATATATATATATTAGGGGTGCAACGATATTCGTATCGATATTGAACCGTTCGATACAGTGCTTTCGGTTCGGTATGCATATGTATCGAACAATACAAAATTTGTAATTTATTTTATCAACTGCTCCGCCTAGGGTCGACAGTGCAGCCTAGGCGGAGTAGTCGAACGCAGATTCACTGAGCGCTCAACACAGACAGCATCGTCAGAAGGAAGAGCGCAGGGCAAGCTAGCAAGACAGAAGTTAAGCTCTCCTTACAAGATGGACCTCCCCCACCCTCATTCAGATCTGGCGTTTGGAATTATTTTGGTTTTCATGTGATGTATGACCCTGAAGGTAAGCGAGTCATGGACTAAAGTAAAACAGTATGTTGGATGTGCCATGCAATGCTCAATTACATGGGTGGGAACTAGTGTGTTAGCGCAGTTAGCTCGTTAACGTGTTGGCCGTCTAGCCCCATGCACGGGCGATCGGCGGTAGCTCGTTAACGGAGATTTGCCGTGTTGTGGCGTTAAGGTCATTTCAACGAGATTAACCTGAAAGCACTAGTGGGAACACAACGAATATGACTGCACATTTACGCTGACATCATCCTAGTGCAAAGACAAGTGGAAGCAGAAAAAAAACAACAAGCATGCTACTAACTTTAGCCGAGTCATTTAGACAGCTGTTAGCACATGATTCTCCTTATGCTGCTGAGAATATAGCCCAGAAGAAGCGGATAGTATAGCTTTTATTTTGGAAAGAGACATTTCTCTGTAATAAACTCTCTTTTCCAAAGATGAGTGATTCCTCAATCAGATACAGGGCTCGCAATATCGCTAGCCCGACGTCCCGGGGCTAGCGATTTTTTCAGTCGGGGTACCAAAATCTATCTCTTCCCTGCCCGTCGGGCTTTTGTAGGAAGGAAAAATATATGTCAATGCTTTTGCATTCTTTCAGAAATGTAGCTGGGTAATTATGTCATTGGCATCGGTGAGCCACTGTCAATATGTGACATATTGAAATCGCGTTTGAATTTGCGCTTGTTTTTTTGCTTTCACTTTGCAATCGCGCGAACTGTGTATAGAGAGCGACAGCACTGATCTGTGAGTGATGATAATTTGTGCACCAATTCCTCTGACATCGTCTTATTAATCGTTAGCTTACTATGCAAACATGACAAGTGAAATCTCCCGCAGCAAGCTTAAACATGTGAGAGGTTGATCGCGCAGAGAATCGCTGAGCTTATGTGAGTGCGTGTGTAAAAGCAGCAGGATATATATTTGACTACGATGACCTGGATGACTGAGAACCTTCACAGACAGATATATATTTTAGTTCTGCTGAGCCAAATAAGACAGGTCAGGGTGAAGAAGTGACAGCCAAAGAAAAGCTTACCACAAAACGGAGAAGTTATGACAAATCAGACTATAAGGCAAAAAGAAAGTGCAGCTTTATGGTTTCATGGACAAAAGAATTTCTGTGGCTGCAATATGACGAGCTAAATAACCAGGGCTGCACATAAGTGGTCCGCAGGTGCGTATTCGCTGTCAAAATAAAAAACACGCACAAGGGTTAGGGTTAAATTTAAAAACTGTACTTTTGAGTTAAAATATATATTTATAATTTTAATAAATGACAAATTAAAAAGGCATGAACATTTTTTTTGTATCGAAAAAACATCGAACCGTGACACCAAAGTATCGAACCGAACCGAACCGTGAATTTTGTGTATCGTTGCACCCCTAATATATATATATTTAAAAAAAGACAATAATGCCATAATGAGAAAATGTATTTCTAAACTCTGGAGGATTAAAAGCAAGTACAAGTAAGACTGTGCTCAGCATTTCTCACACCACTGATGTTTCCTGCTTTCTTCTTTGACTGCACTCCTCCTTTGTTCTTGTCATAAACTGCTAAAAGATTACTTTTGTATTGGCAGGAGCTCCACCTGCATACACTGGTATTAATAAATTGTGCAGACAGTATAGATATATTGTGTGGAAGTCACTGTAAAGGGTCCTAACAAGATGTTTTACCATTTGCAGAAAATGAACAACTTATTATTTGAAAAAGTCTAAAATGAATGTGCAGATTGTAAACTGTAAATATTTTTGGCAATTTTAATCACTGTACACAGTGTCCTTTGATTTTATACCACTGATCATGCAAAAAAAAAAAAAAAAAAAAAAAGCCATTTGAAGCTATCACTTTGATCCGTTGCGATGACTCATTTAATATGTTGGATTTTAAAGTAACACAATTAAATATTAATTGCTGTCACCCAAAGGTTCACACTGAAGCCAAACAGAAGCCTAGAGAATCATTTAATATTCAACACGGTCTTTTTCAGCTTTGAGCTTGAACCCTCCAAACATGGGGAATAGAGGTGATGTTGCATTTGACACCTGAGCATATAGCTAATGCTCTCAGGATCATCAGTATTTTAGCTAAAGGGCAAAGTGAGTTGTAAACATTGTACTTGATGCTAAAGTTGCACATGTGTTATTGAAACTGACTAAAGAATAACTGAATCAAAACATTATACATGAAGATAAAGAGCATCCAGGTACCTTGTGAGTTACTCCACACCAAGCATATGAATCACTTATTAAGTACTGTTTTAAACATTTTCTAATGGCAATGTGAAAAAGGGCATGGGAAAAAGTGAGGTAGTGTTAGTACATTTGGATGGGGCAGAAAACCTAACGCTAAGTAGCTCTAGTTCCTAAACCTAACCAATCCAAGAACGACAATGAAACTATGAGTGAAGTGAGTGTAGCCAATAAAGTAATCCCAAATAGCTGTTGGTGGGTAAATGGACTGATTCTTATATAGCGCTTTTCTACTCTAGCAGACAAAAGCTTGAAGCATGCCACAGTCATCCAGTCAAACAAGCATTTCTTTTATGCTTCAAGTATCTTGCCCAAGGCCCCTTCGCATGCAGACTGGGGTAGCCAGAGATCAAACCATCAACTTTCAGATTAGTAGGTGACCTGCGCTACCTCCTTAGCTATCCCTAGGGTGGGGGTAGGGGTTTGATTGGTGGATTAATAATATTATAACACTTTTACGTAGTTACCAAAAGCTCAATTTATTGTATCACCTCAGGGTGCTACAATAATACAGAGAAAACCCAACAGTCAGACGACCCCGTGCAAGCAAGCACTTGGCGACAGTGGGAAGGAAAAACTACCTGTTAACGGGAGGAAATCTCTGGCAGAACAAGGCTCAGGGAGGGGCAGCAATCTGCCGCAATCAACTGTGGAACTGTGGAATCAAACAGCAACATTTGCTAACTACTGCTAATTTTGGGGGAATGCTGTTAAACACAAAATGTATTTAATTAAGTGCTTTGCAAATCTTACGGCTCAGCCAGGTTGTTCATGGCTACAGTGGCTGCAGTTAGGGGGCTAGTGTGCTAAAACATCATGTTTGGAAGACAGATTGTGAGACTATTTCCTCCTTGTCCACGATGCAGTACTCCAAGCTCAGTGATAGGAAGTTACTGTCCACACAAACAACCCTCAATCACTGCAAGGCTTGTTGGATCAATACGTCCTCATAAGTCAGAGCCCCTGACCCTGACTGCAGCTCATTATTGCCCTCTGGAGATGAGGCTGACACACACACACATTCTTACACAATGACACACACTCACTCATGCACAGGTGTTGTCTCTGCTACCAAGCCAACCATCCCCAAAAGGCTTTAAATATCCTTACGTAGAAGGCTGGGACTGCCTGCGTACTCACACACACACATGCACACACCCACAGGCTGCAGCCCAGTGGTGCACGGAGAATTGAGTGCCAGGGGGGCTAACAAGTGGAGGAGATGCACTCAGGGAATAGAGCTGATGAACCGAGCAAATGACAAGCAGACAAGGGACTTTCATACTGTTAATAGCATTTCTTAGTATACTCTATTTTATTGTTTTTCATCACCATTAGGGAACATATGATGACTAAAAGATCAATCCGCCAGTCTTGGCACATAAGTCAAGTCTTAAAGACTTAAAATAGTGATTCCCGACACATTCAGTTACTTTACTGTTCTGCAAATAAAACTGCTCCTACATCACCCTGAGGATTTTTATCAGAGAACGTGTGGTTAAAAAATGATATTTTAATGTTCTGTCAGTTTACAAAGTGATTTGGATATTTAGAGCAGCTAATGGTTTCAGCACTTGTTATAAATGTAGAAGACGTGATTAAAAGATCAGCTTTCTTTGCATCACTTTCAGTTCTGCTGTACATTTGTTAACACTGTTGCAGTTTGAGTAAGTGTGTGTGCTCTCGTTCATGAAGTGTTAATGGTGTTGTACCTCTTATCCAAACTTAATAGTGTTTGTCTTAAAGGTTTGCGCCTCCCCTTCCATAACATGTATTTTTCAGCCTCTTTCTCCCTCATGCATGGAGGCCGTTCTCCTGGTAGACACAAATTGTTATGAGGAGCTGATACCAAGGAAGCACTCCCTCGATTGCCAAACTGCTCAGGAGGTGATTGATCGTTTTCAGTCAAAATACGAAGCAAACAAAGCAGGGGTTATTAGGTAGGTACCCTCAGCATTATTTTCTCACTAGTTTCATAGTTTCAATCAGCTTAAACCAGGTTAAGACAGAGGCTGTTAAGAGCTCGTGTTTGTGTGTTTCTTTTCTGTGCTGATTTTCTCTACTTTATTATAATAAATGACTTTGGGGGATTTTATGTAACTTACTCACTCTGGTCTTTAAAGTTTCAAAGCTTCTTTGCCTTAGTCCACAGCTGAGTCAGCATCCCATACTTCCTCAGTGATAAATCTAACCAAACACCAGACAATTGTACTTGGGTGATGGATAAAATTAGAGCGCAAAACAAGATGGCATACATAGTTTGTGTTTGATTTGAGTGTTTATTTTCTTTGTGTTGCTATACAGATACAAATATTGCCGATGTCTTACAGTGAACTTAATGATGTAAGTAAGGTAAGAATATTATACTCTAAATATCAGAGGGCTGCTACATCATTATTCATTATGTAATCTGCTTCTGCTCCTCTGTGCATTTGTAGAATTTTCTTCTACCAAATAAGACGTTTAAATAGTAGGAATTACAATCGCAACCACAAAGTGTCTGACATGCATCATAAACTTCATTTGTTTGTTGTATCCATGTTCTAAACTACTATGGAGTTAACTCATTTACGAGTCCACGCAATAGAAAACAAAGGTAGAGATTCAGTTTATTGCAGTTTAATTAGGATAAAATATTTGGTAATTTGGCTATGTGGCTATTGTTGTTGGGAGTGAACTGGACGGAAAGGAAGAACTATATCAGAGGGACAGGTTTAGCTTTTTGGAGGCAAAGTTAGAGGCAAGTTTGAGGTAGTTTGTGCAGATAGTGGATATTACGGTGGCCCTAAGATATCAAGCAGATTGCAACTTCAGAAAACACTGCCTAATAGAAAAAATGCTCTAAAAAAGCAAAACAAAACCAACCAACAACAGCAACAACAATAAGAGAAAATGGAAGTGGGGAAATGATAAGCTCACAGACCAGCTTTGAAAAAGAAGCAGAGCATTTATTAGTATTGTAAAAGAGGAAAGGGGTTAGGTAATATGTCTTATAATCACATGATTCATATTAGCTGCATGCTATTAACTGTTTACTGTTAGCATGTTACTTGTCACATTACTGTTTTCCCCATTTGGCAATTTTGTTTTCTTTTTGTTTCTGATTTGTGTTTTTGCAGCCATTTTCTGTTTGCTGGTGTTTTCTTAAGTTGCAGTGCATTTGATCTCTCGGGGCCACCGTAGAATATACTGGCAGAAGGATGTGGAAGATTGAGCTGCTAGGCAAGAGGAAGAAAAAAAAACAGAGAGGAGGTTCATAGATGTAGTGAGAGAGGGCAGAGGGTGATGCAAGGGGGTGAGATGGAGGCAGAAGGTCCACTGTGGCAACGTCTAAAGGGAACAGCAGGAAGGAAAGCCAAGCAAGTAACATTCATTTTGGATATGCTGGAATATACATTTTATGTTAAGGTGATTGTTCTCTTTAAAAAAACAAACAAACTCCATAGCATTTTGTTTTGGTGTCAAATGGCAGCACGTTACGTTCAAGCTAAAAAGAACGTCTGGTACAATTTGTGCTTTGTATTCTCAATGCAGGAAGGTGATGTGCAAAGGCCTGTACAGGCTAGCTGTGAAATGAACATAAATTCTCTGTTTTTTTTTCACAGCACCTGCATTTACTTTTGTTGCTCCCACCCCACACACATCTGGCCAGTGAGTGGACTGAACAGATGGTCTCACATTGTTTGTCGTGACGCATTTTGATTCACTTGGATTTTTCTCTGTGTGAAAACAAACCAAACCACGGGGAAAGGTTTACAAACTCATCAACTGATTCAGACCAACAACTTAAAACAGCAGCCCCCAACCTTTTTTGCACAGCCGGTTTAATGTCAGACAGTATTTTCACAGACCGGCCTTTAAGGTATGAAATGATACGACCAAGACAAAAACTGTGGTTTTTTGTAAATATAATAATAAACGTAAATTCACTGCATTGTGTAACTTTATTAGCAGCATCCTCCTGAAATGCACCAACAACATTGAGAGTAACATCCTCCTCTCTGTCTCTTAATGCTCTCTGGTCACTATGGTAACACGTAAATATTTCTTTTAAAAAAATGACACACAACTACAACACGGGAAAAGACAGGGACCCGGGGGTTGGCCCCCAAGAAGCCTGTGTCTGTGGTAGTAGTTTCTTTTTTGGTCACTTCCAATGACTGAAGCTTTAAAAAAAGGTGAATTTGCTATATTCAAATGTTCTTTGAGGTCTGAGTAGAGGGACAACTTGCGAGATGGTAATTGGGCCTTCAGACTTTGGATGGTAATAGAGCAGGAACTGAGTACCTCTGCAGGTTGAATCTCACATGGACACAGACTGATATGCAGCTGTGTGTGTGTGTGTGAGTGTGTGTGTATTTATACTATTTTTGTGGGAGGAAAGAGATAAGAAGACTGATGCAAATGTGATTAAAGAAAGAAAAAGTCCGACATTTATGGTTCCATGGCAGAGTAGTAATTACGCACAGACACGCACACAGAATCGACTAGTTATCTGACCGGCACCTTAATCAGCCAAACTGAACAGAAGCGTGTGCCTGTGTGTGCCTCACAAGGGTTTCTGCAGACCAACTCATCACTACCAGAGATTATAGAATGCATGAGTAATTTTCTACCGACATCCATGTTTTCCGTGTCACATCTACCTTCTCCCTCTCCTACATTATACATTTTACCATCTGCCATTTTGACAGCCTGCTTGGAAAGAAGATACTTTTATACAGTGTTGCTTCTGTGGGGCTTTTTTCTGTTCCTTTGTCTTCTCCACTGAATGCTGTTTTTTTGTGGAAGTGGAGCAGAGGGGAAAAGCATCTGTTCCTGCTTCATCACTATGCACTAAGGGTTAGGTATTTGTGCCATCTGTAAACAAAACCTGCTCTGAGACAACCTACATTACACCCACAGGCGCTAGTCAGATATAAGTATGGAAGATTATAGTTCAAATTCTGCATGTTCCACAGTGTAGTCGGGTCTTCATAAGTGAGTAAACTGTGGCTTTAAGCTAGCTACGTGGGATTTGTGTTTGACTTCAAAGGAATACAATAAATAACATAATGCAAATATAATGTTGAAGGCAGCGTTATTCTTCAAGATATACGTTCTGCAGGGAACATGTCCCTCCTTCCAGAGGTGGATATACCTGCATATACACACCAACGCTCCTCCAATTTGTCCAAATGGCAGTAAAAAGATAGCAAATCTTTTCTATCGCTCTCTTTTTTTCTTTGTTTTGGAATGGAAACATAATAGCTCTTCAAACTGCCAATCATTTAATAATTTTTGTATGCGCCATTACTCCAGAGAACAACCATTATGAACTTTGCTGCTCATTATTTCAATGTAGCACTTGGAAAAAAAAATATAATAAAACTTGCGACAGATTATATTTGAACTTGGGCACTTCCATCTGATGCAACACAATGAGAACGAAATGCAACACCGACGAGGTGCAACACAAATGCAACAAAACTGCAGTGTGGAGTACAGACATGGGGTGGCATTAGGGTGGAATGTGGACCTGTTCTAATTATACCAACCACTGAGAGCATGTCGAAATATCATGCATATGCTAATCAGCTACAGCAGAGTTGTATACCATTGATCGTCCTGGCAAACCTTGGGCGTTGGCATTCACATGGTTTTTATTCATACCATCTAAACTAAGCACAACCCGTATGGCAGCGACATCTGCTAGCAGAACGGCTATTAGACAAAAAGCAGCTCAGGAAAAGTTTAGGTAACAAGGCAAAGGGTCCAGGATGTCCTCGAAAAATCCTCTATGGAAATCTAATCAAGCGGTCTCTGGCTGGGAAAAGCCTTAACCACCCTTCAGCCGTGGCCATGCCCAGGCATGATCAGAAAATTATTGGCAGCTTCCTGTATAGACTAATAAATGAGTCTTATCCTCAGGTATAGTTCACGTGTAATGCACATACTTTCCTATTACATAAACACATGCAGTTATGCCTTTTAACAAGAGTTTTTGTGTGAAGCAGAAGCTGTGCTTGGTGTTAAATGCCTTTGAGAACAGCTCAGGCTGATACAACTTATTTTTGTCTCTGATGTAAGTTTGTTTATGAGGTTTTCCTGAAGGCGTTCCTGAGGACTTTTTCCTAAAGTATATCATTGCCCTGTTTTTCCATTCATTCTACACCACCATTCATTTCTACATGAATAAGTTTGAAAGCATAACGTGGATCTCCAAAAATAGTCCATTATAGCATTGCAAAGTGCATATTACACACAAATTCAAAATCTAAATACTACAACTGTGAATGTCAAATACTTGCTGGCATGATTTGAGGCTTAAACTTGTTTTCCTGTAATGTGATTTGCAAATGCATCCTTCACCTGTGAATATGACATATATATAAGATTATTTATTTTATTTATTCATTTATTATATGTGGTATGCCCATCATCCCTGCCATGTGTTGATTTGTGTGTTATTTCATATTTCACTGTATTTCACTGAGCTGAGTTGTGTGTGGATGGCTGTAGAAGAACAAACAAACAGGAAACTGTTCACTGGAAAATATTTCTCCCCCTGTTTATTCTCACTAAATTGCATAATGCTCCTTTTACCCAGTGAAATCAGTCATCATTTACTTTTAGCTTTTCCGAGAGCTCCTCTACACATCTAACTATCTGCCTGTTCAGCCACAATCATTCTTCTTTACCCATCTCCTCTGATCTATCTTCACACGGCTCCATTTTTTCCCACATCCACCTTCTGCCGTCCTCATGTTTTCTCCTTGTCCACTCATTCTTCCTCTTCTCAAGCTTTTCCGTCGCACCTGTAATTAATACTCGCTCACCCCCGCTCTCGTTTCCCACCTGCCTGCTATATGGCCGTCATTGTTTGCTGCTCCCAGCACACTGAATCATTCTGAAGGACCACGGTGCGCGTACGTGTGTGAGAGTGACGTTGATTAGCATATCTGCTGATAATAAGACTCTCTGCTGGTATCTCCCATTGTTTATGTTTACAGAGACACATGATTGCATGCATCTCGTTTAAGTGTGACGACGTGTGTGTGTGTGTGTGTGTGTGTGTGTGTGTGTGTGTGTGTGTGTGTGTGTGTGTGTGTGTGTGTGTGTGTGTGTGTGAAATGTGTTCATCTCCCTGTTACTCGACACCTGATTGTCAGGAGTGGTTACTTGGTGCTGGCAGCAACCAGCTGATAATTAAAGCAGACCTGAGGAGAGAAAGACAGAAGAGAGGAATGAGCAACAAGCTGAAGCAACGAGCCGTGAGGCCAAAGAGACGGCGGGCCTTCTGAGACTTTATATGTTTAAATGCAAGCAGTTTAGATTTCATGTTGTGTGTATTTTTTGTATTTTTTTGGAACATGTGCACCAAATGCGTTTTTCTTTCTGTTATTTCTCTCTCTTTCTCATTCTGGCTGCCTGTGCAACTAAACCGAATCCACCCACCTCCACTGGCACACATTGTTGTGTTATTTTTGCTTCTGAACCATCTGTAAAGCTGCTGTATCACTTCATCTGCACACCATCCACAACCTTGGTATCTTGTTTTCTAATTTGGGAAAATTCCATCTAACAGGAGGGAAACGTCTCTTCTTGTTGCAGTTCAGGATCTTTGTTTTCTTCTACATACAGATATGGCCTCTGTCCTCTGTAACATAGTATTTACAAAGAAAGCTTCCGAGAACCACAAGCTCGAGGATTTCTTTGTTGTTTTTTTCCATGTAAAACAGTAAAATAATGAATATAAAATACTTAATATCAAAACTGATTTCTTTGTGGTTATTTTTAAATTGTATTAACTTTCAGTCATCTTCAAATTTTGTCTGATGACAAGCTATATTACTAAAGTCATATTTCTTTTTTTAAGAGACAAACTAACAAGCCAATTTTCTAATCTTTGAAGATGGAACAAAACAAAAATGACTATTTTTGTTTGAAAATGTTTGACAGTAGAAACTGACTCTTATTTTGGTTGATCAGAAATCTGACTTGTGACTGACTCAGAGCCAAACATCTACTGCGTAGGCTGATGCTTAGTTGTCATTCTAGCCTAGTGGAGTCTTTTGTTTTCTTTTTCTTTGTACTTTCGTGAGTAGAACACCTTAAACCTAAGATTGTTTTTTTTAGTCACAGTTTACACTACATCCCACAGACTTGTGGTATCCTGGTGTCCATCAAAATTTTACACATTTCAGAAGGGAATCGCTGTCTTGCCAGCTAAGATTTCAATGTGGGGATTAAGCTTAGGAACAGAAATGCAACATGCTGACTAACACCACTGTGCTCTGGGTCATCTTTCTTTCCAGGATATGTGAGGACACGTGTCTCTGCTGATCACTTTGTGGTACTGAACATCCCTGTCTGACCCATACTTATTCATTTTATTGAGAATAAGTGAAATTTAAATGTTGCCAAATGCATTTCTTGTGCTACTACTGCATTAATGCTTGCCAGGGGTATTATTAGTGTTATCTGTCTTCACTTAAATAATCCATCCATCCATCCATTCGCTTCCGCTTATCCTTTTCAGGGTCGCGGGGGGCGCTGGAGCCTATCCCAGCTGTCATAGGGCGAAAGGCAGGGTACACCCTGGACAGGTCGCCAGTCTGTCGCAGGGCTAACACATAGGGACAGACAACCATTCACACTCACATTCACACCTAGTGACAATTTGGATTAATCAATTAACCTATCCCCACAAGCTGCATGTCTTTGGACAGTGGGAGGAAGCCGGAGTACCCGGAGAGAACCCACGCAAACACGGGGAGAACATGCAAACTCCACACAGAAAGACCCCGGCCTGATGGTGGAATTGAACTCAGGACCTTCTTGCTGTGCGGCAACAGTGCTAACCACCGTGCCACCGTGCTGCCTCACTTAAATAATACACATGGTAAATGGTCTGTATTTGTATAGCGCTTTACTTGGTCCTAAGTACCCCAAAGCACTTTACACTATACACAATCATCCACCCATTCACACACTGGTGATAGCAAGCTACAGTGTAGCCACAGCCGCCCTGGGGCGCACTGACAGAGGGGAGGCTGCCGGACACTGGCGCCACCGGGCCCTCTGACCACCACCAGTAGACAACGGGTGAAGTGTCTTGCCCAAGGACACAACGACTGAGACTGTCGGAGCTGGGGCTCGAACCGGCAACCTTCCGATTACAAGACGAACGAACCAACTCTTGAGCCACGATCGCCCCACATCAACTGTACCGCTATTGTCTTTAATAAATATCTCAGTCAGACCAAAGAAAAGCAGTTTTATAGAGTTCACTGTTTTGATGCCTCCCAGTGTCCCTGAGTCAACACCACCAACTTCATTGCAGATTACACAGTTAGTCTATCTCTTTCTCTCTTCTCTGTATTGGCCATTTAGCCTGTTTCTCTGTGCATCTGCAATAATGGATGCCAGTCAACGTCTACCTTACATGCTGTCATTGGTTAAATGGATCAGTGTAGTGCAAGACCATGGCTCTGTTTCACAGCTACAAACAGAATCACATAGAACAGATAAAGGAGTTCTTTCAAGCCAAAAACATGTGATATCAGCTGTGAAAACTGTCATATGTGGCCATATTTCTTATTCAATTCATATAATTAACTATTTAAAGAATTACAACTACAGCTGCTTTTTTGGAACTTAGGCTCTTTGCTTAATATTTGTACTGTGCCCCTTTATAGAAGAAAATATATATTGGTATGTATTCACCTTGCATGTTTTTACATATGAAATTTGAAAATGCAACCCTGCTTTTTTGTTGTGTCTCCAGTCGCTCTGCGCTCTGGGTAACAAATGAGCTACAGATGCTTTTTGAATAATTTTGACTAATGTCTCTATTTATGTTCAGAAAAGAGCCTCACACAGTGTTTCTATTGAAGGTGAAAACACAAAATTAGCTATAGTACAGTACTATTTATATCTTGTGTTCAAGGAATTTGTAATTAAACTGGTCTTGAGCTTTCTGAAGGTAGAGCAGGTCATCTACTGATCGGAAGGTTGGTGGTCCGATTCCTGGCTTCCCCTAGTCTGCATGCCAAATATCCTTGGGCAAGATACTAACCCTAATGCTCTCTGATGCATGCATCGGAGTATGAATGTGTGTGAATTTTACTTAGAAAGCATTTAGAACAATGTGCTTGTGCAAATGGGTGAATGCACAAGTTGTGTAAAGCGCTTTGAGTGCTCAGAAGAGACGAAAAGCACTGTATAAGAACCAGTCCATTTACTGTTTTAATTTCAGTCAAGTCCTTGTAGTTGACCATTTTCAGATTAATCATTTTTTGTTTGTTTGTGTGTTAAACTACTTAACACTGAGTTATTATCAAGAAAAATGCCATTTTAAAGAGAGCAATGTTGTTGCCCTTTTGACAGACAACATTGCTCTATAAAACTGCATTTTTGCATCAACAATCTCATTCTGAAAGTTCTGCTAGCTGAAAATGTGGCATTTCTCTGCATGAGGTGCAGTGTGTCTTTAGAAATTTAGAGGAAACTGAAGGACAAAAGAACACCAAGTCTTAAAAAACATCTATAGCAGATAGCTGAAAGTCATGTTGTTAAGAAATAGGAAAAAATCCACCAAAGAACAGACACAGAACTTAAGAGATACTTTTTTTTCTTTACATGTGATATTTCATGTTTGCAAATGTGCTTGTAGGAAAATATAAAGAAATGAGGAGGTGACTCATTTTTTTCCACAGTACTGTATCAAACAAGTTATTGGAGTCAGTGTTGTTGCAGTTTACTAGTATTGGAAGTTCAATTTTAAGAGTCCAATTTAGAGAAATAACACCATCTAAATAGTTTAGATTCTAGATCCAAACTAGATTTTATTTTCCCAAGAAGTGTTTTGTTAGATCAGCTTAAGTTGTTGCCATACAACCAAACATCATCCTGTACTTTCCATTCATAGAATAATTATTATTGATATAAGTAAACAACCTAATGCAAAGGTTTACATCTGATCACTTTTTATGACATGACATAATACTATAGGTCAGTGTTTCCCAACCACTGTGCCGCACAGTGGTGTGCCATGAGAAGTGATCAGGTGTGCCGTGGAAGATTATCTTGTTCCATCTGATTAAGTGACCGGCGTGAGTAACGGGCAGAACAATTACATTCTCTTCCACTAGAGGGCAGTACAACTACCTGCTCTAATAAACGGGTTGCCAACTGCCAGTAAAACAGAAGAAGACGAAGAAGAAATTACATAATAGTCATGTTGCGAGTGCGATGACGCAGCGCATAATAGCAATCGATAAAAATTTGAAATGAAAAAGTAGTCAGTCTGACCTGAGTCTTGGAGAAAATTCCGACCCAAATGAAGGCCCAAGCATGAGTAGTGGTCAGACACCAAAAACGGTGTACTGGCTGATTCTAATATACCTGGTGTGCGGGGGGGAATGATCAGTATGCTTTTTGTGACATTTTTGTTTGGTGGTGTGATTTTTCTAATGTGAAATATGTGCCGTGGCTCCAAAAGGTTAGTAAATGCTGCTATTGGTGACAATAAAAGGCTGTTTTATTTTAGGATAGATCCAGGATTTTTTTTTTTTTTTTTACGGATGACATCTTTGGCAATAGGAGGCATATTTCTAGGATAATGAATAAATTATGTGACATATTGATCCTATTCTTTCCTGTCTTTTGGTTTCTTGTTATTGTTAGCTCTTTATTGATTATGGATGCATCATAGATAGAAGTAGCCTATTCCCACATTACCCAAATGGTTGTCTCAAAAATAGACCAGAAGTGGAACACCATAAGAGATCGCGGAACACTGTGTTTGTTGTTACTGGTACTCATTGGCGGCATTTGCCCTTGCCAAAGCCTCCAACGCAAAGACATCCACTAATTTCATTTACAGCCACTCTCCATAGTGTTTTGGGACAAAAGCACAATTTTTGTAGTTTTCCCTCTATACACTATCATAGTGGATTCAAAATCAAACAATCAGTGTGTGACTGAACTACAGGCTTTAATTATTGGGGGGTTTTACAAAAACCATTTAAAAATAAGAGCCATGCACCTTCAGAGGTTCAGAATTGATGGGACAGCAGACTGACAAGCAGTTTTATGGCCAGATGAGGCCTCCTCGCTAGTTATTTTATGACACATGAAACAAGAATAACATCAGACATTGTGGCTCAAGAGTTTGGTGTGCGCCTTGTAATCCGACAGTCTCGGTCGTTGTGTCCTTGGGCAAGACACTTCACCCGTTGCCTACTGGTGGTGGTCAGAGGGCCCGGTGGCGCCAGTGTCCGGCAGCCTCCCCTCTGTCAGTGCGCCCCAGGGCAGCTGTGGCTACACTGTAGCTTGCCATCGCCAGTGTGTGAATGGGTGGATGATTGTGTATAGTGTAAAGCGCTTTGGGGTCCTTAGGACCAAGTAAAGCACAATACAAATACAGGCCATTTACCATTGATTAAAAAGCATTGGATTTGTATTGTGTCACTGTAGTTTTAATGTCATTTTGAGAAGGCAGGTTTCATTGTCAATGTCAACAATAAAGAGATGGTTTCTTGAATGTAAATACATGAAGAAATGGCAAGATTTACAGCAAGGTGTGAACCACTGATTACACTGACCAAGAAGGTCAGACTGGACTTTGCAGGAAAATATTTAAACGAGCCAGCACATTTGTGTAAAAGAAAAAAATATCTTTGGACAGATGTGTAGTTTTTCCTCTTTTTGGTGGCATCCACTACTTTAAAACTGAAATCTCTAGCCCCAATGATTTGTTGAACAATCACAGATAATAGAAATAGTTTTTTACCCGTTAAACCAATTTGAATCTGGGATATTTCTTCTTTTTTTCAGGTAACAGATGTTAGGAGGGCCATTTTAAAGTATTGTCTGACATCTTTCTGTAAAGCATTCAATTATTTAAGTAAAGCCTCTATAAAAGCCATTTTTAGCAGCTCTAGAAGATGGCTGCTTAAAAATGTCACTTTTCCTTCTCTGCATAATTACAAAAGTCCTTCATAACAGCTTTATGCCTGTGACAAATTTGCTTTACTTGCTATAACTGATCTCATGTGATTAACCTATTCCAACTAAAAGCTAGTCAAACAAAGCGCACACAAGCAAAGTAATATTTTACTGTGATAAAGCTGGGCATAAAATATGATCACAACAGTGAACTGTGGGTCAGACTACAAAGTCACTGAGTCCTTCACTTTCTGCTTGTAGATTTGGCACAAAGATTTATGTGCACACTCTCTTTTTTCACTTGAGTTAAAAATGTTAAATGTATGGATTTCATTTTGAAGTCCTATAAATCTTCAGAAAAGAAAGAAGGAAATCTAGGAGTGGCCTCTCAACAGTTTGTGCTTTCAAAGGAGGAGATGTGATTCATGTGTTGCCTGAGCTCCTCGCTGGCCTCTGTGTTGCCAAGTTGGAGTAAAATAGCAGCTCTGCATAGTAAAGCAAATATAAAACTTCCTGGGAGGAAAGTCTCTTCAAAAAATTTCCAACAGTCACTGTAGTCCCAAGGTGCACTCGCCTGGCAGCCAGTCAGAGACCAAAGACATAAGAGAGTTGGCTCAGTGCTGAGATTGAGTGAGCAAGACTATGATTAGGATGAATGTTGAGCAAAACGAAGAGGAGGAAGGCTGGGATAAGTGATGATGTCACCCTCCAGATGGAGAGGTCGACCTTTTTAACCTTTTTGACTTGGATTTCTCACACGTGCGCACAGCAAGGGAATGTTAGGAATCTGCTGTATGGTTGGAATCTCACAGTCTTGTGTGTACACACACACACACACACACACACACACACACACACACCACTTGAACAAGTGCAGATTGGAATTCAGCTCCTTGCTTCATGCCTCTGTTCTCTAACTTAACCTCACTAGGGACTGGAGGCAATCAAGAAGCCCAGTTACTTCTACAACAACCTCTTCTTTTCCACACCTCACAGCTGTGCCAGTTTTGTCCAACACTTTTCTTGTTGCCATTCACCCTCAGCAGCACTTATAATAGCTGGAAAGCAGCCTAATAAGGAATTGTTGGAAGGAGAAATTACAAGGAAATTGGCCATAGGAAGTAAAGCAGCCAGGCCAGGGGGACACACACAGACACGCAATGACTCCAGTGGTGTGAGAGTTTGGCTTGCCATGGCTCTCTGGATCCAGCCATCCTAATGGTTTTGGCCTGAAGGAGGATGAGGGCTGATGCTTTCTCCTTTTTTCCTTTCTCCTTCTTTAGCCTATTGAAGCCTGGACAGTGTGGAGGAGAACAATTAGGGATGCTACCCTGCTGCTCTGACACTGCTGTAATTGCTGTTGTTTGCATCTGTACTTTTATCGCAGTCATTTTGTTTTTCTCACATTGTTGCTGGGTTTGTTGTGGTTGCTATTCTTGTTCACTGGATCAGTGTTGCCTCAGTCTGTAGAGGGAGCCAGAGGCATTATTGGTAGAGCGCAGTAAACCTGTCACTGTTGAAAATAGCACTTCTTCATTATACCATGAAGAAGTGCTATTGCACTGCACTTTTGAACACATTCAGACAAGCAAACATTTGATCCTCTTTCAAACACAGTGGCTGTACACTGAATATATTTTTTACAAATAAAATATATACTCGGGCAGCAGTAGATGTGTTTGGTGCACACAAGCTTTTTGTTTTTCTTAAGGAGAAACCTCATGCCAGCTGTGATGTGTGAAGCTCTGTGTTTGAAATGTTATGGTCTGGGGTTGTTTCACCACCTTTGTGACTGGGCACCTTGCAGTCATTGATTCAACTCTGAAGTCTGCATCGCATCAAAGGGTGCTTGTCTGCCTGAAAGTACAAGTTGAAGTCCAGAAATGGACCTTTCAAAAACACAATGATCCTAAGCACACTCAAAAATACACCAAGGAGCGGCTAAAAAAAAGGAAAAAGAAGAAGGACTGTGGATATCCTAGTCGAGAGAGAAAGCCTACTTACTGTAAAAGCTTTGGGGATCACTTGAAGCAAATATATGAAAGGAAATTATGCAATTTCCAATTAATTATTTCTACTAGGAGAAAAAGTATATGCTTCTTAATCCAAGCCAACGTGTCATGTAAAGGGGTGCTGGATGACCCAATATAATACCACCTTCAGCACTCATGTGAAAGACCTGATAAAGATTTTATGCTGTAAAATGTTCATGTTTTCATCAGCACTATAATTTACTATCGAAGTCGACTTCAAACACAACCTTGTGTCTGCAAGCGCTCACTGTTTAGCATAATGTCCAGCAGCACTGCTGCTCACTGATGATCTGATGATAAAGAAACCAAGCAATACTCTTGCTTGGTTTCATATTTTATAACAGCTGCTCTGCAATGGCTACTATCAAAGTACTATGATAAGATCACTCACAACAACCAATGACATGGTTACGATCATGAACCTACTCCTTTGTCATCTTGGTTGTGTCCTGTTAAAAAAGGTCCAGGGCGCTCTGGAGCGGGTTATCATCAAGGATGACTCTGTTCATTGCTGCATTCCTCGACTCTGACTAGTCTTCCAGTTCCAGCTGCTGAACCCTCGCTCACAACAGCATGATGCTGCCACCATGCTACTTCACTGTAGGACTGGCATTGCCCAGGTGATGAACAGGGGCTGCTTTCCTCCAGACATTTTGGCATTCATAACAAACAGTTCAATCTTTGTTTCACTGGACCAAAAACTTCGTGTTTTTATAGCCAGAGAATCCTTCAGGCACCTTTTGGCAAACTCTAGGCAGGCTGTCGTGAGCCTTTGCTAAGGAGTTGCGTCAATCTACCATATAGGTCTGGTTGTTGGCACTTCCTTTTTTCCTTCTGGAAGATTGTCCTTTCTCCACATAGTAATGCTGGAGCTCTGTCAGAGTGACCATTGGGTTCTTGGTCACCTCTCAGGCTGAAACCCTCACTAAGTTTTGTCAGGTGACCAGCTCCAGAAAAAGTCCTGGTTGTTCCAAACTTTTTCCACTTACAGACAATGGAGGTCACTGATGCTACAGAAATTTTTGTGAACCTTTCCCCACATTGATACAATCCTGTCTCTGAGGTCCACAGACAATTCCTTGGGCTTCATGGCTTGGTTTGTGCTCTGATGTACACTGTCAACTATGGAACCTGATATACATAATAGTGTCCCTGAATTTATCACAGGTGGACTCCAAACAAATTGTAGAAACATTTGACAGATGAAACTGTCAGTGTGGAAACAGGATGTACCTGAACTTTTAGTGCAGAGGCTGTGATTACTGTCCATGTTGTATTTTTCTTTTTGCTTTGAATAAATTTAAATTAAATAAAGTTTTTCAAGAAAACTTCTTTCACTTTATCAGTATGGGATATTGTGGGTAGAATTAGAAGGTGAAAATGAATTGAAAATTTTGGAATAGAGCTGTAACGTGACAAAAATGTGAAAATAAATACTAAATAAAACCTTTCATGTAACAAAAAGAAGCTGTTTTTGCTGAGAATGAGCAGTCATCGAGGAATTCTCCAGCCTTTGTTGTGGTAATTAAAGCTTGAGCAACTCTTGAATGTGGATGACAAAAAAGCATCTTCAAGTCAAGGGGACAAATATAATCACACAGGAATGGATAATTCAAGTTCACTTCAAAATGGGAACTGGTCTTCAGTCCACAAATTTTAGAAACTGGAATCAAACAAAAGATGCGACTAGAGTTATTATAAGAAATGGCATACATCTACAGCATCGGTGTGATTTCGTAACCCTAACCATAACCATCTAACCTTTATATATTTCTGTTTAAGATAAACAGTGAACAATAAAATGCACAGAAATTACACCAGAAAAAAAAAAGATTCATAAAGTTAATCTCCAACTATTTAAAACTCATCTTTGTAAACTGATAAGCAGATTCAATAAATTCAATAAACCCAGCCTTCACTGTTGAAGTATGTTTTATTCTCAAATAGAGTCTGACTTTCATCTTTCACATTTAGGCTTTACAGTAGCAAAAGTCCATTTTTCTCTCAATCTTGCACTGTGACCACTTACACCCACGCTGGTAAATTACACTCACTAGTCCATTAGACACCTTGACAATAATGGCTTAGACCCCTTTTTGCCTTGAAAACTGTCTTCTCAAATCAGCTGGGTTGTTTAAAACCAAAGTGTACCAAGAAAACATCCCCCACAACTTTATATTGCCACCAGCAGCCAGAAACAGTGATACAAAGCAGGACTGAGCCATCTTTTCATGGTGTTTATGTCAAATTCTGCCATTCGAATGTGTCACTCGGTCTAGTCTTCTGCTCCTGTGGCCCATCTGCTTCAACATTTAATGTGTTGTTGAGCCGAACAAGTATTTTTCAGAGTTACTGTTGCCCTCAGCTCGAAGCTATCTGGTCATTCCTCTTTGACCTCTATGGCATCAACAAGATATATTTTCACCTAGAGAACTGCCACTAGATATTTTCTCTTCTCAGTCTATTCTCTGTCAACTAGAAAAGGTTGTGTGAAAATATCCCAGCAGATCAGCACTTTCTGAAATACTCAGGCCCAACAACATCCCACAATCAAAGTCACTTACATCACCTTTCATCCCCATTGTGATTCTCGCTTTGAACTTCAGCAGGTTGTGTTGACCATGTCTACATAGCTAAATGCACTTTCTGCCCCTTGATTGGCTGATTAGATATTTATGATAATCTCCTGAACAGGTGTAGCTAATAAAGTGTTTGGTGAGTGCATCAAATGTGTAGATATTGGCTGTGTTAACAAAGCTTCTGTTGAGTGTGTATTATCACATCCCCATCCAAAAAGTGGCCAAAATAATGAAATTATTATTTTATTATAGTTTATAAATTATGCTAAATACAAAATATGAAAAAAGAGAAAAGAAACAAGCCAGAGGAAGAGAGAGCTGTCCTGCTCATGAGTGTTGCATCTCTGACATGATTTTAGCTCCAGCCAGCTAGAAGGAAAGATAGATTCAGCCACGAAACCATCACAATCCCAAAGAGTTATTTCCAGAATATTTTTATTGCACTAACGCAAGTTAAAGTGGTTTATTATAAGTTTATATCAGTAATGGGCAGCTCAAATATATCAGTGTAGCAGTAAAGGATTATTATGTGTTTTTTATGAAGCAAAATATGGTTGTTAGCACACCCACAGGGTAATCAATGGCTCCTGCATAGTTCCACTCCCACACAGACTGTTGCATCAAGCTCCAGCAGAGGCGTTTGAATGTCAGATATGATCCAATTTCATCTAGTTCGGGGACTCGCCTGCTGATGGCTCATCGGATCAGTCAAAGGGTTAAATGTTCGTCATCATTTTTGCAATGATATATCTGAGATTTGATTGAAATAAATTAAGTGTGAAAGGTAACCCTACTAAATTCTCAGTGTGATTGTTTTTTGAACTGTTCTTGTGGTGTTGCAGTTATACTGTATTTAGAGCAGTGATGCATTGGTTTGACATCAGCTTATTAGTAAAAGTATAAAATGCAATAAAAGCAAAGTAAGTAAGTATAAAGTATACTTTACAGCTATGGGTTGCTACTTTCAGAATTTATTCAAGTAATAAATGATTGTGAAGGTTTAAGCAAACTGTGTGAGAGTTTTATGACTCTTTTAAAAACTATACGTATTTGCTGCTCACGATATGCATGCATATATATAGTTCAAAAATTCCCACAGACCATATCAATATTGACTAACTGAGTCTCTGATGCTCATCTTATAATTTTGAAATCATTTTAGTTCATCTTCACATTTTTTAACATCCATAGAGAAAGGATTTGAAATGTGGAAGACAAGTTTATAGGTACCAACTTCAGGTTTTGAGCCTGTAACACAACATTTAGTGTAATTATTCTGACACTGAAATTATAAAAATGCTTTGGACAAATATCAAATCTTTGAGTAACCCTCTCCTTGAAGGAGTTACTGTAGTTTATAAAACTTTATTGCTATGTAAAGACGTGGTAAAGACATCCTTAGCACAGACTCCCTTGTTTTGTGTTTCGATGTATTTCTCTGTTCGGTGTTTGGCTAGTCAGTTCCGCCACACATGCATTTTAGTGCATGTGAGTCACTCCCTTCTAAACTACTGGCCTTCCCTTTGTTTGTTAAGAGACTGGAGAGTGACCTCCCACACGGCATTGTAAAAGCCAGGTGGCAGAGTGCAGTCCGTGCACTCAGCTGGAGGCGACCTTTCAGATTTTCCTCCGCCATAGAAGCCGCAGCCTTCAGCTACACGGTACAGCCAGAGTCAACACTGATCGAGCTTTTCTGAGCTGGAGCGAATTATTCACTGCTAGAGGGCCTAAAGTTGACTCTGCTCTCAGTTGCAGTTCTGCTGGATGCTGAATTTGAATGGTACTGAATGCTCTATAGCATCTTTAATGTTGTTTATTATTGGACGCAGATTTTATGAGAACATAGATATATATTTTCTGGAAAAACCAACATAAGGATTTCTTCAAAAGCCCTATTCTTCTTGTTACAATTGCAATTTGATTAACCCGGTGAAATCACTAATACTCATCAAGCACAATAACACAAAAACAACTAAACCCCATTTCAGTCAATGAAGAATGAATGGTCCTGAAACATTCTTTGTTCCACAATAGAAACAAGATTGAGGCTTATGCAAATGTTTTGGAGTGTTGTGTAATCACTTGTGTCAGGTATTTGTTTTTCCTTTCTTTCGTCAATCAAATTCACTGCTTTTATTCTTTTCTTTTTTATATTGCTGGTAAGACTGTGTAATCTCCATATGTTTGTATCCTTTCCAGCATCTACCTCCTCTCTCTGTCATTCTGTGGCAGATCTGAAAATGTTTTAATGGCCGTATATTCACTAAACATTGCCAGATTACAATATGATATGTCTATAAAAATCATCTTCAGGAAAGGATTTAGCTCGTAACTTTCTAGCAAAAAACAAGCACCCAGTGACTGAATATAAAAACCTCACAGTCAAAACAAGAAAAGGCAGTTGGTCCAAAAGTATATGGATATTTTGTATTTTTGTGTCTATACACCACTACAGTAGATTGTAAATGAAAACATTAAGGTGTGATTGAAGTGCAGACTTCCATCTTAAATTAAAACGGGTTTAAGTGAAACAATTCCATTAAGTTGTTAGGAATTACAGGCTGTTTATACACAGTCCAGACATAATGATTCAGTTGACTAACAAACTGCTTCATGGTCAGTTAAGGCCTGTTCTTTCATGTTCTTTCAAAATCTGGAGCGTGTGCTTGTGTTGTGAAAGTGTTTTTACTGAAAACCTCCATACGAACTGCAAAAACCAAGGTAAGTGAAAAAAGCATTTAAAAAACTATCAGAGAGACTAAATAAACATCAGTGTCATCATATCAAAAGCCTGGCCCTAGATGGGTCGTAACAGACACCTTCTCAAAAAGTATGATTTGACCTGATAGATTGGTCTTTGGATCTTTGAACAGAAGGGCTGCATTCTCAGGCCCCTGCTGTGCTGCACACCAACCCACCAAACCAACGTCACAACCGTGGTTGGGCTGAGATGGGACAGTGTACAGGGTAGAGGTAGAAAACTTGTTCCACTGGTGTTCAGAAAATAACGTGAAGCTGAACGTCCCTAAAACAAAAGAAGTCATAATGGACTTCAGGAGGCACAGTCGGGTCCACTCCTGTCTGATAATAAAAGGAGAATGAGTGGAATCTGTCTCCACCTTCAAGTTTCTGGGCTCCCACATCTCCCCTGATCTCACCTGGACCCACAACACAAACGCTCTGGTAAAGAAGGCCCAGCAGTGGCTGCACCGTGTCTTGAGGGAGAATAAGCTGGACCAGAAGCTCCTAGAGGCCTTCTCAGTGGAGACCATGTTCTCCTACTGCCTGGGGGTTCGGTACACAGGGGCCGCAACTGGGAACAGGAAGACTGCGCAGAGGGTAAATAACACGTCCCAAAAAACATTGGCTGTCCTCTGCCATCCCAAAAGGCCATTGCAGATCTTTCTGCCTCAGAAAAACTAGAGCCATCACAGGTGACCTCTTGCACTTCACCCAGCACCGGTTTGACCCACTGCCCTCTGGTCGGCACCTCAGGTCATCAGCTCTCACACCTCCAGACTAACTAACAGCTTCTTCCCCTGGGCCATTCAGACTTGTAACAAACACTATCCCCGCACAACCCACCCCTGCCCATTCACCTTCCCAATCTGAGCCTTGGTCTGAGTAACCCTCATCACTTAGACCACTCTCACTCTGAGGACTCTATACTCAGACCATGTCCTTTGCACATCTTTCAAGCACTTTGTTCTCCAGTGTGTGCCTTTCTATTGTTTTGTACCTATTCCTCTTGACTGTATATATTTCTCCTGTTTCTTATGTATTCCTGCTGTCTTGCTATTTATATTTTATTGCTGCACAGTTGGTGTGGAGCACCGATAATTTTGTTGTATATGTGCAATTACAATAGAGTGCTGTTCTACTCTAGTTTATATTAATGTCAAAGTCTACAGTGAAGAGACACCATCATGATAGGAAATAGAGAAAAGACATTTTAGATGTTTGGTAGAAAACATATAAGAGAGCCTGGATATGTAATTGGACAAAGCATGTAATTAAAAGCTTTTTTGTTTTAGCTTAGTTTTGTTCTGGCCATTGTATTCATATAAAAGAATAAAGCCAAAGTCCAGTGAAAACAAAGAAAAGTGTAGTACCAAAGAGCCTCATACTTCATGTCCAATATAAAAAGTAAATATGAAATAATGTTAGATTTTACATACTATGTACATAGTATACCCAAACAGGGGTAGATAGAAGTTTAACATTTATGGACACCTACTTCTTTTTCACAAAAAAGAGACACCTTAATGAATACTCATTCAACTTTGAAAGCAGCTATGGCTGCTGGTACAACCAAAACATTTTCAGATACCTTTTTTCTTTGTCACATGGTTTATTTGGCTACCACGAACAATAAGAGTGATCCTCAAAAGTCGGAATACCAAAGGAATCCAGAAAATCTGAATAATTTCAGGTTTTATTACAGTGAGGAAAGACTTAAATCATATTCGAAGGAAACTGGTGCATATGTGCTGCTGCAGGCAGGGGAAAAGAGATATTGGAGCCATTACTCTTCAAGTGGATGGTTGTTAAGGGAGAAGGGCCTCTGAAGTGCCACAGAAAATCAAGTTCCCATCAAGTTCCCCATGAGACAAAGAGGGATAACTGATGTGTACTGTGAGGGTATATACATGTGTGTCTTGGTTAGTGGAAACAGAAGACTACCGTAAGTGACAATAATTGCTCACTACTCAAAACTAATACTGATCTTTAGGCCACTTATAGTCGTTTTAAATTATAATAATTATACTTCATGCGACAGAGTAAAAAAACAAAAATATGACAATGTAAAGGGATTAACCGATAAATAATTATCAAAAACATCTCAGCATTGCTCCCCCACGTGCTGCCAAAACAGGTCTGACCAAACAGGACTTGGAGTTCTGGGATTTTTCCTTGTTTTCCGACTTCATGGACGTTGGTAGCTGATCTCTTTGGTCCAGTGGATTTCAGGGTGGTGCCTCTCTTATGCTTGTTCTGACGAATGTTGCACATGCGCAACTGGGACTCATTGGATTCTTTGTTCTTTTCTCTTTTTTTTCTTCTTTTTTTTTTTGCAGTATGGTGGTAAACTCATCAATATACCTCCATAGGAATGGCACTGGTGTGCTAGGCATGGCACGCTTCATCTACAACCACGATTAGATGGGTGGTACATGTCAAAGTAACGTGCACGTGACTTTCGGGATCCAAGTCTCACAGCTGAGCTGTTCATGTTGTGTAGTGGTGACATTTGCACATCTTTTTATTGTGACAGACCTACACTTATGCAAACTGATCACTAAATTACCCTTCCTCCCTCAGATTTAGTTAGTTCGTCTGCTTGCCCTTGAGGCATTCGACTTGAAAGCTGCTTGCCTTTCTGTGTCCAGAAATGTTAAGACGCGGCATTAGTGGATCGGTGATAAACTAACTGGGGCTCAATGCCTTCAATTACAGATTGGGAGTTGATGAGACTGCAGGCGTTACAAGAATAGCCCAGGCGGTAAACGAGTGAGTGGGGAACCCTGCTTGGGTCATCAGATGGTGAGGATGAGGGTCTGTGCAGTCACCGACATGCTTGCCAATGTTTTGTGACAGTATGAACTCATTTGTGGTGACTTCACATTACAATGCATCGGCTACACCCATGTGGTGACCTTCAAGTGGACCTCAAAGAAGTAAAACAGAAGAGGCTACTTTGCCATAGCCTCTCTAGCTGTTTGTATCTGTGTCTGCAGGCTTAAACTTCTCCCACTATGCTGACTTGGGACTGGTATTTGAGACAGACCAGAGGGAGTGAGTAACAATTGGTAAGAGAGTAAATGAAGAAGAAAACTCAGGTGGGCTGTTGCTTTACCCATATGGAAAAGAAATAGTAAAAACTTATATGTGATTTACTCATGAAAGTGGCCACTTTCTCATTACTTTCATATATTGTTTTAGTAAGTATCCAAAACATACAAGTTTCATTATATAATTTTTCAAGGGATCTTATATCTGTTTTCACTGTTATATGCTTTTCATACAAGTTTCACACAAGACAGACACAAACTTTATAAGATTTATATACATCTTTTCCATATGGGTAGTTATAATTGAACAAGTGTACACATAACTTTTTTTGGTGGGTTAGTTTATGCTAACAGGAAATTAATTAGTTGGGGAATAATTTTGAATAAATGCTATGAATTGCATCCCTAAACAGTAATTTTTGTCATCAGTAACATGGTTGCATCTAATTGGTGTGGATATATAATGCAGTTAAATATATCGTTCTGAGCTGTGGGAAAAACATTCATTTCAATTCAATTCAGCCTTATTTATACAGTAAAAAAACAAACAAAATAGTCACCTAGACACTACTTTAGGATCTTTATCTTACAGTGTTCTGGAGAGAAATCTAACAATTATACAATGCCCTATAAGCAAGTACTTTGCGACAGTGGGAATGAAAAACTCCCTTTTAAGAGGAAGAAACTTCCGGTACAATCAGACTCAGGAATGGCATTCTGCCATGACCGGTTGGGGATGAGGGTAAGAAAAAAAAGTGAGGTAAAGACCGTACAATAATAATAATAAGAGAAGAAAAGGAGAGCACAGGGAGACAGGACAAAACACAGACTGAGGGAATGAGGAGACAGTAGTTTAAACACATGAGGAGTGTAAAGAGACGAGTGAAGAAGAAATGCTCAGTGCCTCACATTAAGTCCTGTAGAAGTCTGAGACAGTAGCAGCAAATACAAGGGATTGTTTAGGGTCACTTGATCCATAAGGTTTATCGAAAGGAAACGTTTTGGAGTCTATTTTAAAAACAGAGGGGGTGTCTGTCACAGAAGTCTCTGCCTTCCATTCTAGTTTTAGAAACTCGAGGAGCAACAAGTAGTTCTGTAGTCTGAGAGCGATAATATGATACTATACTATTTAAAATATGACATGGCCTGATTATTCAAGATTTGGTATGTAAGAAGGATATTAAATCAATTGTGGATTTTACAGGGAGTAAATGAAAGAAATGATCTTTCTTTCATACCTGTACTCTTGCTGTAGCTCTTTAGTTTAGCTTTAGGGTTTTACAGAAACTTTTAGATCAACCCGATGATAACAAATTACAATAGCGCAGCATGAGCTAGTTTTTTAGCATCATTCTAAGACAGGGTGTATTCAATTTCAGAAATACTTAACTGATGAAAGACTGCAGTCTTACTTATTCATTTATAAATGTGAAATTGGACAATAAATGTCCAATAACTAGACCGAGGTCTTTGAGAGATATCTCACAGTGCTGCTGGGAGCAATGTGATGCTATCAAGAGTACGTATTGGGCTGGACATCATGTTTCTAAGATTTTTAGAGCAAAATATAATAATCTCAGTTTCATCTGAAGTTAAAAGAAGAAAACTGCATAAAGGCCTTTATGTGATTAAGACATGCCTGTGGTTATTTTGATTTGTGCCATCTGCCTTTGTAGATAGATACAGCTAGCCATTATTTCCATCCATCCATCCATCCATTCGCTTCCGCTTATCCTTTTCAGGGTCGCGGGGGGCGCTGGAGCCTATCCCAGCTGTCATAGGGCGAAAGGCGGGGTACACCCTGGACAGGTCGCCAGTCTGTCGCAGGGCCAACACACAGGGACAGACAACCATTCACACTCACATTCACTCGCACATTCACACCTAGTGACAATTTGGATTAATCAATTAACCTATCCCCACAAGCTGCATGTCTTTGGACGGTGGGAGGAAGCCGGAGTACCCGGAGAGAACCCACGCAAACACGGGGAGAACATGCAAACTCCACACAGAAAGACCCCGGCCTGATGGTGGAATTGAACTCAGGACCTTCTTGCTGTGCGGCAACAGTGCTAACCACCGTGCCTGCTAACCACCGTAGCCATTATCTCCATATCAATGAAAATGTATACAGTATTTTCCAATAATGTTGCCTCATTGAATTACTGAATAACTGCAAAAATCAATCTTTATCAGATGGATACGATTCGAAACTATCTGGCCATTGCTAACTATAGCATATTTCTGTTAATACCAAAGGTGTTTTCTGGTCTCTCAATGAAAACATCATGATCAGTAGTATTGAAAGCAGCACTGAGATCGAACACAAGCTTAGAGATCCGTCCACTGTTAGCAGCCATAACAAGGTCTTTTGTAACCTTCACTAATGCTGTTTCATTGCTATGATGAACTCTAATAGACCATACCTCTGCAAATGATCAGTTAAGTGTTCAAAAGTGATTCTTTAAAGAATCTTTGAAATAAAAACATAGATACCAGATTCAACTTCAAAAAATAGTAAAGCACACTCATACTGTTTCTTCTGTTCAGTTGTATAAGGCCAAAGATCTCAGATATTGCAGGTTCGATGATAACATAACACATTTCTACAACAGCTGTGATAAGGCCTCTGTAACAGTAAACACCCAGATCTAAACAGAATATCTCACACTTTAAAAACAGCTTATCTGGGGATATAAATGAATCGATTAACCACTTGACTACTTTCAAATACTTCTTCCAAATAATCCTTCCATGTGTAAATAGGGAAAATATTTAAATGTAATAAATGTTTTTACTTATTATATGTTTAAAAAATGGGAAGGATTGTTAAGTATATGCCTTGAATCATTTATACATCACTGTGAAAGTGAAGGTCAAGACTTCAGTGACGAGTTTTACTAAAGATAAATTATTTATTTGTTATTCTGGGCTGTCACATACAAAGGTGAAAGCTGGAATTATTGTTCATTCCCATCACAAACTTTTAATTAATATTTTTAGTCATTGTAACTAGGAACCTGGTTTAGTTATAATTAACTATAGTTATCTATTTAAGCTATTAAGCAGCCCCCACCAGGCATTGGCCTTGAGGATGAGTGTAACAAGGGAGGGGGAAAAAACAAAGAGATATTTTGTAGAGAGAACATGCTTCTTTCTTTTGTTTTTTAAATCCTCTAATCATTTTGTAACACCTGTTGCAACCACGCACAGAACGGGGTCTTCACCCTCGGTTTTGAAATGCTACAACAAAGTGCTAGAAATCAGAATGTTGAAGGGGAGTTCATCACGGCCTGGTGTGCTAAAAAAAATGGACAGCGTTCAGAAGGGAGAGACATGCAAATGTGAAATCCAGGGGAAAGGTGTAGTTGAAAGCAAATTAAAATAGGCAAAAGCTGTTAGGAGATAAATACACTGAATAAAAAAAGGGGGGGGGGGGGAGTAAAAACGGGAAAGACCGTGATGGAAATGAAAGGCAGGAAAACCAAATTGAAAGCAGATTGAGGAGCCATTGTACTCCAGCTTCAGAGAACAACAAAGGTGAAGGAAAAAAAGGAAATGGAAAGCAGACGGAGAAACGGGGAAATGCTGGAATAAGGGGAGCGGAGTGCTTGAAAGGGAGCAGGTGAATGTGTCGCATTCTTTAATGACGAGGTGGCCAGAAACACACATCACAGATTCCTCCCTGTTTTTTGTGTTCGGTTGCCTGTGCCTGTGTCGCTCTGTGGCAATGCCATTAGTGCTGGTCATATGCCAATATATGATATCTCACCAACACACTTAATGGACACTGTGCTTGGATTTCAAGCACAGCGATTGCAATTTTTTGCATTGTGCAACAGATTGCAAGTAGTTGTCGTGACAATACCTTGAAGCCCTGGGCAATGGCTTTCAATTGCAAGATGCTCAGATTGCCTGTTGGGAGGCAACCTGTCAGACAGTTTGGCAAAGGTTTTAAAATAATTGTCATCTAATTTATATATGCAGACTTGTTGCCTTTGCTTGTGTGCACTCAGTCTGAGCCAGTGTTATTCAAAGGCTAACTAGCCATGATTTCATGTAATAATGTTACAGCTTTTCCCACCTGCAGGATGTGTTTTCACTCAGCAAATCTGTCATTTTGCCAAATTTTAAGTTTTTAAACTCAATAACAATCAAATGATCTGTATGTGCTTTTCCACCGAGCTCGTCAGAGATGTTGAACTTTCTCCAAATCAGTAGGAAGATTCATGAAGTTGCATTATTATAGAGTCAAAGCTGGCGAAAGTTTTGTAAGTCGTAGCTGATGCATTGTCAGCAATTATTTTTGTGTTCTTCATGCTGGTGTATTGGTGTATTACATTCCAGACTCTTACTTTTCTAGTAAAATATGTGTCTAGAAGAGGTGTGAGCTAGTGTAACGTAACAAACGTAGGGACACTGAGCATGCTTTGTATTTATTTACACGCTGTGTTGCGTTTGACGTCTTTTCCAGGCGCATTGTTTCACAGCTTGAGCAGCAGCATCCAGGCTAAATGAGAATCTGTGGTGATAGATGGTGGAACATCACATATTTCACTTAGAGCAGATGGAGGGAAATGCAACACCCTGCTTGGTGGCAAAGGGGTGATGCAATTGCCTCGCATTTTCTGCTCCATCAAACTGAAGGAGAGCATTTGAATATGCCTGTTGGTGTTAGACAGATCACTCAAGAGCTTAGCACATTTATTTAGTTTTCCTGTGCTGCAGTGGGAGAAGGGGATTACTCTCAGGACTACCAGATGAACATATTTCATTGCACACCTAAATGTAGTTTAAGGTCTGCCAACAACAAACAGAAATCAACACTTTTCACTTGACAGGAGAGACAGAAAGTCCAAATAAACTGAACCCTTTTATTGTGAGGTAGTAGTTTTTTTTTTTCACTTATTAAGATAAGATAAGATAAGATAAGATAAGACTTTATTGATCCCACAGCGGTGAAGTTTTTGCATTACTATTTATATTTTTCTTACTACTCAGATTATCTCAACATTTATCAGGGGAAAGTTCAAATTTAAGAGCACAGAAATTTGAAATTGTGTGAGAACGCAATCATAAACTATAATATAATAATGTTTCCTTTTTAAACACAACTGAATGTCAGCAAGTTATTGTGCACACATTGCTGTATATTAAGTAAGACTGAAACAAAGTGTACATTTTTATCTACCTTTATTATTTACCTTGATTTATTTATTTACTTCAGCTCGCCACACTTCCTTGTTTTGTTTGTACCTCTCCGTGTCATCGTCTCCCTCCGGCTTACTTTCACTCCGCCTCTGTCTTTCTCTGCCGCTCTCTCCTTCCTCTCCACCTCAGTGCTCTGCGAACTGTCAGCTCCCAAGGAGTGGGTGTGCTACACACTTACATAAAACCAGCATGTTACACAATTTGAATGCTCTTGGTATCAGTGCATGTGTTCATGCATGTTGCCTATATGTGGGCTGTTGGGGCTAAAAGTCTTGACTGAGCCTAATATAAAAGAATAAAGCCGATAATAGCACCGCGCGTGTCTGTGTGGGTTTCTATTGACATACATTTCTGTGTATGTTGGCTCTGTGTGTGTGTGTGGTTTTACTATACATTTCATCTATGCATATCTATTATACATTTGAGGCAATGAAACACAAATCCTCTGTTCCCATTGAATGTGCATTGATCTGCACTGATCTCTTTACTTTGTGCCTAAGCTCTGTGCAGCCTATTTAATTGTGTACAGAGCACAAATTCTAATCCTCATATCATTTTCTTTTCTTTTTTTCACATATTAAACATTGTTATTACAGAGCTGTACACATTCCCTCTAAGCTGACTAACACAAATGCATGGGCGAGCAAGAGCTTGCACAGCAGCCACTCAAACCCTGCCCATTCAGGTCTGGAAGTGAGAGAGAGGATGGGAATGTTAAAGATGCTGCTGATTCACTCTGCCATTTTCTTTTCTGTAATGAAAGCTCCAAGTTTCCTGCTTGGCCAACTGACTTTATCCTCACACCGCCTAGCTTCATTCTGTCTGACCTGTGTGGTTTCTTTCTTGCCCCGTTCCTTTCCTCCCTCACCTGTCTGACTTCTGTCTGGCAGCTGGCCTCCTTTCTGTACTACTTCCCAGTTCTCTTGCTTCCAAAGGAGTAACTGCCTAACTGTCCTGGCAGACTTTTATTTTTACTCCTGCCATTTCTCCTCTCTAATGAGCCTTTCATCAATATGTGAGAATAAAGGTGATGAACAATATAAAGACGCAATCACATTTGGGCAACAATAATGGCAATTCTGAATTTTCTGAGGGTAAAATTCACCCGCTGGCACTGTGCTGATTTGGAACAAAAGAATTGGTGCAGGTTTGAACTGTGGGGGTCTTTTTTGTCTCTACCAGCAGGAAATACTGGAGCTGGTGTTGTTTGGGATCTCTTCTTTGTGTGACTGTGACTTTGTGATGGCTCAAGAATGACTGGAAGAAAAAAAGAGAAAAAAAAACATAATACTTGAGAAAGTATCTCTCTCACCATCACTGTCTTCCTCCTAGATAACTTTTTCTATTTGAGCGTATGGGTTCATATACCTAGTTTTCTCATGGTGAGATATGATGACCCTAAGCATGCTAAGGGATTAATCTCTGATGAAAAGGTGCAGAGAATCTCACCTACAGGCCTGTCATATCAATACTTCATTATCTGTCTCTCAGCACGAGTTAGCAGTGTGTGTGTGTGTGTGTGTGTGTGTCTTCATAATCTGTCACCTTACCACACCTCTTTATCTCCTTGCAGTTGTTTTATCCTCTCCCTTGTCCTCTTTTTCTTCTTCACATCTCTTTTGTCGCAGCCCTTTGATCCCCATCCACCCCCCACCCCCCATCAGTGTATTTGCCATCTTTTCTTTTCCCACTGATGCCTCATACATCCTTCCTTGCACTGACATATATCTTCCATATGGATCCCTGTATGCACAGAAAAACCTACAGTACACGCACACAGAGCGCTACTGTGTATTTATGCTGCTGTGTAACACATACTCACTCAAACACAATCACATAGGCAGGGCCCCCCTCCTGTGTAATTCTAGCAATGAGCTATTTTGCCCCTGGCCCGCCGTTACTCACGAGCTATCTGTCAAATCATCCCCGCGCAGCCTCCTTTCTCTTCCAATCCATCATCCAACACCCCGGCCTCTCTTCGCCCTTCCTTTTCTTTCCGCTTCTTTCTCTCTCTCTTTCGCACAGATCTCACATCCAATTGTCTTTTTACTTCATCCGTCTCAGTCTAAAGCTTCTCCCGCTCTCTTTGTCGTTACCTCGCCGCCACGTCTCGCGATCGCGCAATCCCCGATCGTCCACGCCTCCTGTCTGCCCTCTGATCTCTCTTCATCAAGCGTGTTATTGTGTGCGTTGTATGTCATTGTGTCAGCGATCAAGATGTTGTTGATTAGTCCTGAGACAGCATCCTCCTTTTTTTCTCACTTTGACAGATTTGAAATCAAAAACTGTTGATGTCACTATTGTGGGACTGATTCCAAACCATTAGGAGCGCTGGTGGGGATGGTGACTCACTGGTGTAATGAGGTGCCATTTGTTATAGCAGATGATAGCGCGCTTGATGAGTGCGACAACTGAAAAACAGATAATTTATTCAAATTAGGAAACCAGTAATTAGTTTGTTTCTGTCACTGGCGAGAGTTTTCAGATTCGTTTTTCTTTTAAGTTATTGGCTCTGGGGATGCGAATAGTTGCCTGTTAGTGGGTTGGTGTGCCACTCTGGTCAAGTCTCAAATGTTCAAATAATTACTAAATTGTTTGTCATTAAATATTATAAAAACATTCACACGCAGAGCAAAGATGCTCTGACATTTGTCAGTCCCCAAAGGATTTGTCCACTGTTTTCCTTTAATGACTTTTCCCCTAGAAAAAAACGGAGTCATTAGGTCCGTGTTTTTGATTTTCACTGCTGTGTGTGGTAATTAGATCCACTGCCAAGGTTTCAAGGTCTGAAAATGAGAAAAATATTGATACACCTACAAAGTTTTACTTTATTGGCACACAGTTTTGGTCAATGCTGTGCTCTGCCTGAGCTTCACAGATGTGCAAAATACTTCTGAGGTAATTGACTGGAATCATTATGGAGAAAACAAACTCGTCTTTGTACAGTATAACATCTGTATGTAACAGTAAATGGCAAAGCACGACTGTTTCTCATACCAGACTGAATGTGATCCAATTGCTCCCAAAACTTCCTCAGTATAGAACCGTGCGGTCTGTGCAGGATAGGAAATGCCTGCCGGACAACTATATTAAATGCGTGAAAGATGAAAAGATGCAGCTAAATGAAGATTAACTTGATGTATTTGTATGCTGACTAAATCCGTCTGTCAGTCCTGTTAACATAGGTATCAGTGGCATAGTCCATGTTGTTGGTTAGAGACACAGAAAGGAACAGTTTATGTTGTTCCAGGTCAGTGGTCATGGTGTGATGCCGTGTGATAGGTGTGAATGCATGGGAAAGAAAGACTTTTGATTTCACATCAGGCACAAACCTCAGTGCCTCATGTGGGATTCATTTCCCTTTGTAAGTGTGACTGGTCCTTTGGACCGACATTAACACCAAGTCACTGGAAAAACACCAAGATGGTGAATTTTTCACATGTGCAGAAAGAACAAAAAGGACAAAATCAAGTAATTTGTGGTAACAACAAGCAGTATTTTTTTTTTCAAGCTCTTTTGATCAATCAATCTCTTTACCAGTTTTGGAAGTGTTTACATGTTTTTTTATACACTCACACAGAGTTCTGGTAATGGTGGAGTCACCTTTTCAAAATAAAGTGTTAGAAGCAGCAGACTGACTTAGAACAAGCTCTACAAATTGGACTGATAACACACTGCTCACTCCCAGTTCTCCCAGTATAAGACAATGACATATTGCTGACAAGAACTAGTTTGTATAAATTTAACTCCACATAAAAGCTTTGGTGTATCCATCGATTCTTTAACCCGGGAAGTTAAAGGATGATTTATGGATGCTGTGCTTCCTGTGTCCCTCATACTGCAGACAGATAGTGTGACTACAGACAGATTGTGTTGGTACCAGCCTACAAATTGCTACAGCTGCTTCGCAGTCTATTTTTACCACCCATAGATCCTAGCGATCTGGTACTGTCACACCCTCATATCTAGACTAATGGGGGGACTCGCTGAAAACTGGACTGATAATACTTTATACACCCAGTGTAAAGCCTCATTTTAGCTATTTACAGGTGTAATCGCACACATTCTAACACATACAGACACATATATAGATTCAACACACTTCTGGATATCACAGACAAAAACAATGGTAATACATTCAGGAGTTCAAGCATGTATGTTTGGATTCATACAGACAGGATGCTTAATGTCACAGTTAGTGGTAAGTGTGTCATCATCTTTTCGCCAATAATACCAAGAAAACACTTGCAACACATAATCTATCCAAAATGTCACATGTCATCACTGGGTATTGAATGATCCAGGATGTTTCCCTCTTGTTTCTGAAAAATATGTCAGGTAGTGATGTATGTTACTCAGTGCAATATTTTCACATTCAAACTTCAACCCTCATACACTGAAAAATGTAAAACAGCAATGTGCCTTTTTCAGAGACAGCGGTGCTGTTGCTCTGGATACTCTGCAAATCTTTCCAGTAGAACTAGTTTATACTGAAAATAACATGTAATGGCTGATTTTGTGGAGTAAATGTTTATGGCAATAGCTGCCTTTGTTTGGATTTCTCATGGCAGCTGTGTAATTTCTGCTGTAATTTCTGTATCACAAATTACACACCATTCACCTCCACTGTATTTCGACACCATATCCCAAAAGCCACATAAATCAAAGAACAAAATAAAAAAATATGAAACCAAGATAAACCAAGATGATTAGAGAAAAGTTGCACAGACATGGCACACATGAGTTCTGGTCGCAGAGGCCTAGTTGGCAACCATCTGGTTGCTAGGGGAAAATTAGCATTCCCATACTGGTTGCAAGTGGTTGCTGTCAGTCACTGTGAAATTGATTGCTAAGCCCCATTGCTAAAGTGGCCCTCAGGTAATCACTGGTTGTTAGACAAATGTGTATTCCCTAACCATTTGGCAAGCAGTTGTGAGCCAGCATGGTTTTGCTAGTATACGGAGCTCCGCTTAGCATCTCCTTGAAACTGCCCAAAGTATACATGGAAGATGCGGACATGTCTGCCAACTCTTTGCTACACAGTTGTGAAACTGTGAAAAGTGCGATGTAAACCGGCAATGGGGGCAGTTCACTAGGGATAAAGGTCTATAGCAACCACTCAAGCATCCAGTCGGGGAACACAAATTTGTACCAGCAGCCTTTGTGACTGAGGTATTAGAGATATTAGGTATTTGTTGTACATTTCAGCCTCCTTAGCCAAGACATCTCTGTGTGGGCTTTGTATGCCTTTCTGAGCCTGTATTGGTTTCTTACAGTTCTGAAAATATTGCAGGAGTGTTGACCAAAACTGAAAAGAATGAGCAGTTTTATCATTGTTATAGCCCATCTTATTCAGACTTCATGGTTTGCTTTTATTGAGCTGTCATACAACTGTTTTTATTTTTGGATAAGGACAAAGCAAGGTCCAGTGATACACAGCATGTAGCCATATTAAATGATTAATGCAAATAGCTGGACATCAGCATTATTTCTGATTGCAACAGGGGGAACAAATAAGCTAAAAACTTGGGTCCTGGTTCATCTATGATTAAATACAAATAATATTTCCATATTTTAAGTTTGCTGGCAAGTTTCTCAACAACCTAAGAATTGTTTTTTATGGAAAAAAAGAAAAGTATGGATGCATACTTGATCCATTGTTGGAAGGCAATGAAGGCACATGACATGTTCATGTCTAGAGAAGGAAGCTTACAGATTATAATGACTTTTCTGCTGCTCTTAGCTAAACCCCCTAAATTCCCATTTTGATTTGCTCTCTTGATCCTTAAATAGTGAATACAGGATTTTAAAAAAGAAAGTAGAAGAAGATCAACAAAAAACTATTGATTTTGATGACTTTTGATGACCTTACCTGATGAGTATTACACTCATAATGTTTTCTGAGAAACCGAAGTGCTTCTCTGGGAGTTTTCTTGTTATTGAAATGCATCATATATGAGGCAGGTAGTTTTCTGCAAGGATGCACCAGACTGATGGTGGCTCGGTATGGGCACTGACACTGGTTTTATAGCAGACTGAGCATCGGCCTTTTCCAGATGTTGAAAAGTATTCAGAGATTAGGGCTTCATGGATATCACCAGTACAATAACAAAACACTGGACTTTAAAGACGTTTTTTTTAATTTACCTAGATATACTTCATTTTTTTATCTTTCAGTCCGCAAATAATAAATTCCTTTACGCCACTTACTGCCTAGAATAAACGTTACCAAAACACAGGGATTGTTATGGTTTAATTTGCTTTCAGAAACGTTTTAGAACGAGGATAACTCAAGTAATAGGTCACGTACAGATCCGATATATAACTAAAAATCACTCCCTAATTTAATTTAATTCAATTCAATTTTACTATATGTGTTTTATATTGTAAGTTAAAGATCCTGCAATAATACAAGAAATCCCTAAGAATTAGATGACCCACTTGACAACAGTGGGAAGGAAAAACTCCCTGCAAATAAATAAGAATATTAGACACAAGCTCTGCATGTGTTGTTTATCTGATGACACTTGCTGAGCAGCCTTTACCCAAGAGAATAATACCAACTATTCTTCTGTCGTTCTTTCTTTCTTAAATTGTTCTCCATCTTTGAGAGTAAAATTTCACAAGATTAAAATGTTTTTCTTCCCTCAAAAATACAGCAGCTGTCCCCTTAGCTAGCAGAAAAATGATGGGCCAAATGGGTGTTTGAAATGACCTTCACTTAAAAAGGCTTCTCTGACTATGTTGACTGCACTTTTGTGGTGGGGAAATACTGCCAATGAAACATCTGAACCATGAATGCATCATAAGGTCAAGCTTAAAAAATGGATGCAGGTGGGATCATGTGGTTACTAAACTGTCTCTGTGGCATCAGCTAAAAGGGCCTCGAGTGCAGCTCATAAAAGCTAAATGGTTTGACAGCATTGCATTAAACTGCCAATCAAATATAATACTCGTTAATTGAAGGTGCAGGAATGGCCTACTTAGTAACATACAGATAATTTATTTGAATTTCACTCACCAAAACTGCATCGCAGACATCATTGACAGTCAATGTGCGTAACCATTGGGCAGCCCATATTACTGGTCCGGTTGTTGCTTACAAAAATGCTTCAAAAAGCATCAACATTACAAATACAAATACAGGGTCCCGGTCACTGGTTAGTATTATATATAGCTATAGCAACAGTGTTGGCACCCACTTCTCAAACTTTAAACCTTATTACAATTTAAATGAGAAAGTTATATAAAGAAGGAAAAAACATGTGTCCTTTTCTTCTGGAATTTTAAGATGGAAGAATTTTTTGGAATGATTCACTTTTGGAGTCATCCTCGAGTGGCGATTTGAGGAGCTCCGGTTTTTGGCACTTCCACAATCGCTCCAAGGCTACCACTTGGCCTAACGCTTTAAAAGCAGAACTAAGGAATAAAACATTGCGTCTGCCCAAAATGTCTTAGACTTTCTCTTCATGCCTCTGACTCTCTCTGATTGAATTCAGTCTTTCACAGTCTCTTGCCCTGTTCCACATCAATTGCTCTTTTTTTCCTTCAGTTTTAATACACTCACTAAGTCCAGGTGACCATTTTTTCTTTTCGACCTGTCAGTGCTCTGTTATTACAACTATTACAATTAGAAAAAGGTTAGTTGAGGACGAAGCCGTTTTTTGCCCTTTGTTGCAGTAGAGCTGCTCTGGTCACCCATTCACACAAACACAGAGATCTACAGCATACACAAGTCCAAGCTCCTGTCCCGGCCAAAATGGGACACGTACAGGCTAAAATAGTACTGCTGAAAAGTTGAACAAGAAGCTAAATAATTCAGGAGGCTCTCAAGCGGTCACCCTGTTCTCAGCATTTCTCTTTTATTGTACCAGTCCGACTGTTTGCCCCCCTACACACACACGCACACACACTAGACTCCCCTGAGTAGATGTCCTGCAGTGTTTTGCATGTCTCCCTGATTTGACAAGACACCTTGTCCTTGTCCTAGTACTGTCCCACCACTCTATCTCCTTCTGATCACTTCTGTCTTCTTATTACTATCTCAGTCTTATCTGTTCCCCTCCTGGCTGCTCTTTATCTAAATATTTATGTTTTACTCTCAAACTTTATTCTGAGATTTATAGCAATGCTGTTTTTTCCTTCTACAGGCTGTTAGAGTGCACCACTGTGTTGTAAAATGTCTGGGTAACTGAGTAAGGGGTTCCTGCTGGAGCTGAATGAGTTTCTTAATTAAGCCACAACGACAGCAAGACTGTTGGTGGAGTCTACAGAAGAAGAAGAAGAAGAAGAAGAAGAAAAGATTTGATGCAATAATGTGTAATTAAATGTTTCATTCATTTTTATTAAGGAGGGATGTGTTTTATGGCTCCAGGGGAAAAAGCACAGTTTTTTGTTATTAGCACAGTTTGTCATAATGTTGTTAATAAGAGTAGTGACGGTTCACATGGTTTGGAGGAACAAAGACTTGTATTTAAATTAAAAAAAAGGGTTATGGCCACACTACAGTATGTTATTTTTGGATACAGAGGGTGATCCTTTGCTTGGAATTAGACCTTTAACAGATAACACTTGGCTCATGACAGCATTTGATGTCATGCTTATGCTTTGACGTCTAAAACATAAAGGTCACTCTTTCAAAGATGCCAATGTTCACACGTTGGACTGAGAACACGGATGGTTTGAAAGAGGAGTGAGGGAGACCATCTATGTGCACTGTGAATGGCCATCACTGTTTGAGAACGGTGACTCACAACTAGAGCAGGGCCATATGACCAAAAATTTTTATCACGATATACATTTGAATATTTGCGATAACGATATAACTGACCATATAATTGACACTAGACAAAATACTTTACAACTCCACAACTTTATTAGTGCAAAAAAAAAAATCCATCAATGTATTTTCACTTAAACAAGCAGCTGTTTTTTATGTGCATTAAAGTTATATAAAAATTTAACTGTGCAAATGCAAATTCCTTGCTGAAAGTTTAACCAAAAGGCATTTCCAGTGGAAACTGGCCGGCATATCCTCAGCATAACCATGTATAATATCCACAAAACTTAAAAAGAGGTTATGCACACACAATACGGTAATATTATGTTGAAGCACAGGACGTATCACTCCGCCAGGCTCCTGCCTACGATAGCCGTAATGCTTCGACAATCCATCAAGCGGTGCGGCTTCGTAGCTTGTCAAAGTCGTACTGAAACATTTGACAGATTTTCGAGTGCCGTGTAGTACATGAAATCGTTTCGAGGTCAGTAAACACAACCAGAATTCATACATAAGATACACGGGATTATAAGGGGCACTGTCGATTTTCAGAAAAATCAAAGGATTGATTTTCCAAAACCCCGGTAATAACGACGGCCCGCTAGCATGCTCTACCTAAAAAAGTGCTTTGTTGTGTATCTGACGGACGAAAAATGCTGCAACTTCAGTGGTGTGGAACTGGTTTGTTCCACACCACTGAAGTTGCAGCATTTTTACAAACCAATTCTGGTTCATCCGTTTCATTCAACAATCCACTTTCGCCCTCCTCATTTTCCACCGTGCCACCATGCTTTTCCGCCATGTGCTTATGAAAACAAAGGCACTGCACATGCGCGTTTTACCCATATTCTATCGCGATATTTCATTTTCCTATCGTTGCCTAACATTATACCATTATAATGTATGTAAAGTATTACAGTGAACAGTATGATATAGCCCAGCCCTACTCACAACATCAGCTATCAGTCACCTAGAATTCAGTTTTGAGAACTCTTCCCTGGCTCTTCAACCACAGTGCTTCAGGTGACCTCTGCAGGTCAAATGAAAAGGTGAGGCAAGGTTTTTTGTAGTGTTGTCCCCCTTAACCCCCAGCGATGGTAATAACTCACACCTTTTTTTCCCCACAGTGTGGCTCATGTGATAAATGGCAGGTCATTGTAAAACCTCCAGTAGGGCTCAAATATCGTGGCTCTCCACTATTTGAACCGAAGAAACCTCTTGGATGAGAGGTGAAATGTCTTCACAGACTTAAAGAAGTCCAGTCGTCTTCTTTTTCAAGTTACTTTTCAAGACTACCATGACCTGAATGACTGAGAACCTACACAGATGTTTGTTTAGTCTGATATAAGGTTGCACTACAGTAGATACTATGCTGAATGTGTTTCTTTGGATATTTGATGTCTGAACGTTTAGTTAAAAGGACAGACTTAAACAAATCTATATTAAATATGGGTTGCTAGGGTCACCAGTTACTCATTTGTTTCATTATGGCGCTTACAGACTGTGAAACCACAGCGAGCTTAGTTAATTACACACCACAATGTACAGCATGGATCTAATAAACTTGGCTGTGCATCATATTTGATGCATTCACACTTTATGATAATAATGTATAATGAGAGACTGGCTGAGAGACACTACTGTTTTCCTCTCGTTACTTCAGTCATACATGGTTACAACAGCTGAAGGATAGATCATAAAAAATAAAGCTTCTGCTCCTTCAACTCAAATATATCTTGCTGTGGGCAAAACGGTTGATTAGTAGCCGCAGGTCATAGGGGCAGTCACACTGTGAGAGGGTCATACTAAATTTTTGACACTATCAGAATATTGTTCCAGGCTATCTTTGGTCACAAAACTGTTGTGACAACAAACCCTGAACCTTTGTTACTTTGCGGAGCAGGGCTGTCATTTTGGAAATATGACCAAAGACATTTGGTCTGTGACAGCAGGCCTGGAACTGCAGAGTGTATACCTGGCTTTAGGTCAGCATCAGTATGGGCACCAGATGGGTGTGAAGGATCCCAGCCACACATGCTTTTCTGTGTTTGCGGCATTATAGTTGAGAACTTGTGAGATTGTGTGTGTGTGTGCCTGTGCATGTGTGTGTGTGTGCGTGTGTGTCAACACAAGACAGGGGGTAAAGGGCGACTAGCAGAGTTACAGCAAGACAGACTTTGTTTCTCAGCAGTGTACTGTGGCAAATTGGATTGCTGTGTGTGTGTCCGTGTGAGTGTGTGCGTGTGTGAGATTGTGTAATTCCATCTGCACCCTCAAGCCTGCTGTCAAGATGTAAAGGTGTATCTCTCCTGAACACAGCTTTGTGCATGTGAAAGAGAGAAAGACGCAGAGAGTAAAGAGGAAACTATGACTTGCAGAAAGAAAGTCTGCAAAAAGAGAAAGACCGAGGAAAACAAAAGAAGCGAGTGAGGATGTCTCGCTGCATGATTCACAAAGAATGAGTAACACTTTTGAAAGACACAACATTGATTTCTTCTCTTGTTTCTGTCTCACCAAGAAACCCCGTCAAACCACTTCGCGTCAGCTGTGAGGAACAGCAGAACTCAAGCGCCATTACCACAGTAAACACACTTGAATATTCTCACGTAGCTTTGCAATGTGTGCAACAGTCTGCAAATGTAAAGCTGCTGAAGCAGAAATGTTTCCACTGCGGTAAATCAAATGACAAAGAATACAAATCTGTTTACAAATGTTTATTACTGACATTTAACATTGGCAGTAAACAGCTTCCAACTAACATTTTGCGGGCATAAAAACAGCGGTTTTGTAGTTTGTCTAATACAAAGCAATTGCACTTATGTCTGAATGCTTGCTCCAAACTGGTGCAATCTTTTTCAGCTATTTCACTGGAGAAAAAAAATTATCAATTTATTGATAAACTAATGATTTATTGGATTCTGAGAACTGTTACATAATGTCAGTCAGCTAATTATGCTATACGTCTGTTGGCTGAAAAATGTTTTCCCTTGCATAATTACCTATGGCAAAGAAATACATGTGCTATAACGTCTTAGCAGCCTGAGTCATGCTCGATTCAGTATTCCTATTGTAATACTGTTTTCGTGAGACTGCTAAACTTTGAGCCCCCACATAAAGAATCTGTCTTTGCTCTGTCCCTCGAGGCTGATCTCAACCGCAGATTTTGTTTACGCTTCCTTATCGGCTCTGCGGAGAAATGTAAATTTGAAATTATGAATATTCTTTCTCACTACCTTCCTGGTCCTCTCACGCTCCCCTCCTCTGTCTACGGTGGCAGTAAATAACATCTGCTCTACAAATTAATTCCCCCCTCAACCCTCATTGGCCTTCTTCATTGTCTCTACCAGGTTTATAGGAGAACTCTCATATCAATTAAAGCCTAATTCTGTTAGCTGTCATGCATGGTGCATCGGGGTGTTTCTTCAGCTTATGAAAATGCCAGCTCCCTTTAAGAAAGTGCCATCTATAGGGTCGCCACTATAAAAATGATGATCTTGCCAAAAATAAATTACTTATTTTCGATGATCCCTAACAAACCATCACAAGATTGGTTCAGATCTCTGGATTCATATATTTCCAAATTCCTTTGGAAAGATAAACCCCCGCGTATTAGCTTAAAAACGCTACAAAGAACCAAGGATAGAGGAGGATTAGATCTGCCTAATTTTCACCAATACTTCTTAGCCAACAGGCTTCAGTTCATCTCAGAATGGTTAAAACATACCTTCTTAGTTGAGCCCTGGCTAGATGTTGAACAGGCACTATGCAAGGATCTAGAGATTTCAGACCTACCATTTATTAGCTCAAACATCAAAAGACATGAATGCTTTAAAAGTATCAACATCAGCTTTTCTCTGACAGCATGGTGGGAGTTTCTAAAAATAACAGTCTTCATTAATCCCATGCAAACGTACACCTATCTGGAATAACCCTGACATATTACAAAACAATAATATGATTAATTTCCCAGAATGGAGTTGTAAAGGAATTAAATACTTAGAACATATATTAGAGGGAACAGAATTTATTCCATTTGACAGACTAGTTGCACAATATGGGATCAACAAGACAAGGTTTTTAGAATATCAACAAATTAAATCCATAGTAAAAAAGAAATTTAACCTCAGTCAAGTTGAATTACAAACACCACTAAGTGCGGCACATTTTCTTACTCTTAAATCCCCCAAATTATTATCTAAAATATACAGAACACTTTCTAAATTAGATGAATCAATATCCCTTCCTATTGCAAAGTGGGAAGCAGATTTATCAGTCAGCTTAGACCAAAACTTCTGGTCTCAGATTTGCTTAAAAACCTTTAAATTAATTAAAAAACCCAGTCTGCAATTAATACAATACAAAATACTACATAGAGTGCACTATACAGGTCATCGGATGTTCAAGATGGGCTTTACATCTTCCAACAACTGCTCAGACTGTCAAGGCAATACACCAGACAATTACATCCACGCTCTTTGGTTCTGTCCACCAGTGCAAAAGTTTTGGCGCGAGATATGTGAAGACTTATCAAAGTGTCTGAAATGTAACATTCCAACTTCCCCCTTAGTGTGTTTACTGGGCAGCTTAGATAATGTCACTTCAGAAAAGAATATAGCCCATATGGTTTTCACTGCCCTATGCATAGCCAAGAAAACAGTCCTCATGAACTGGAAAAATAAAAATAATCTTAATTCTAACCAATATAGAAATTATCTATTAGATTACATTAGTCTTGACACAGCCTCTGCCACCACATCAGATCAATTGCTCTGGGCTCCTTTTATCAGCTCCATCACCTAGTGGGGGTGGGGGGTCATAGTTTGGTCCCGCCTTCACTGTTGTGAATGGTGTGGGGGTAGGGACAGGCTTAGGGCGTCGGGGGGTTCACCGGAGGCATCTTCCTTGGGGGGCTCAACCCGGGGTAGCGGTCACGCCCGGTTGGGGGCTCTGTTGGCTCTCAGGTGACTGTTTCCTCGTGGCTGCGTGCAGCGGGGCTAGGGGAGGGTCTGTGCTGACGGACGTGGGTTACTGACCTGGAAGCCTGGCTGGCCGTGGGTGGGTCCGGGATGGGCGTGGGGTTCTGGGGGTGCTCCGTCTCTGGGCTGGGGCCCGGGCCGGGCCTTGGGGGCTTGGGTCCTGGTTGGTGTGTTGCCAGGGTTGTGGGCGGGTGGGTGCATGGGGGCCCAGCCCTGGAGCAGGGTGCCGCCGGTGCGTCGAGCCGCCTGGGGGGCTCTTCAACTGGTGGGGGAGATGGTCACATCTTGCAGGAGCTTTCCTCCCTTCAGGAACTCTCTCTGCAGGAGGGGGAGATACAGGAGAGGTGGAGGAAGATCTCAGCCTGAGCGTTTACTGTCTTATGTAGTCTGGAAGATGAGTGGATGGTGGGGTGGGTGCAGTTTTCTCTGTGGTGGGGTTGGGTGGACTGTCCCGGGCTCTGTGGGGCCGGGGGGCGCTGCTGCACTGGGCCCCGGTCTGGATGGGCCTGGGCCCCCTTTCCCTGGCGGGTCGCGGAGTATGGGAGTGCCTACTGGGGTCAGCGGGGGAGCTGGCCCCAGGGAGGGGTTACCTGCCCCTCCCTTCCTTCCCTCCCCATCTCCAGCTGCCTCCCTCTTCCCGCTCCACCACAACCACCCACACATGCAGGGCCTTGGAGTAGGGGTATATCACCAGGGTGCAGAGGAGGCTAACCCCCCCCCCCCCCCCCCCCCCCGTCCCCCGTCCCCCGTCCCCTTCTGGCTGCCTCTGCCTCAATTTTATCCCACAACTTAGACATTCACATTATTCACACTCTCATTACACATACATATAGGATCTTGGGGGTGGGCACAATCACGGAGTCCAAATTACCATCAGGGTGTACACCTCACCCCTGGCGTCGTTGCCCACCTCTCAATTTTAAATACACTTAGACATTGAGGGCTAGCAGGAGGGACTATGCGCTTACCTGCTGCTCCTTGGCAGGTAGCTCCATGCCCTCCTGGGTTTTAATTGCACCTTAGAACACACATGCATCAACACTACAATGAGCGGGTGGAGGGAGGTTTGGAGTCTTCTTCCACCCCCATTCTCTGCGGCCTGCTGGAGCGGGAGGGCTAGGAGGAGGAGTTGGCCGTCCGACTGCGGTCTGGAGTGTGGGGCCTCCCTGCTGCTACGGAGTCGGGGCGGTCTGCCTCTCCCCACCGCAGGGAAAAGGGTAACACCACCTGGGTCTGGGTGCAGTTCCCCCCTCCAGGGGCAAGGGTACCTAGACCCGGTTTGTAGAGTACGCTTGGGGAGTGTGATCGTGTGTACAGCGTCTCTTTATGTCTGTCTCCACGTTGGTTGAGTGTGGAGTAAGTGCATATGAGAGCATGGGGAGGGGGGAATGGATGTTTGTGTCTGTGTGTGCCTGTATGTCTGTGTCTATATGTCAGGTTGGGTATCAGACGCCACCTCTCTGGGGACACCTCAGGCCCTCCAAGGTTTGGAGGCCTATCTCCGCCCACCACCACTTCCCCTGCCGGTGGCGGACTCCCTCAGGTGTCGGTGCGTTGGTGGTTCTTTGTGTCTGGGGGTGGGCGTCCAGGTACACACCGGCTCACTCCTTGGCGGCCGCTTATCGGGGCCTGGAGCCTAGGGCTCGCTTGGGCCCCTTCGGAGGTTGGGTGCCCCCGGCCTCTCGGCCTGGGGCTCGGTCACTCAGGCACAGCTGGGGGCCGGCGGAGCTCATGGGCGCGTCACTGCAACTCCCCCTGGCTTCTGCTCCGCGGCTGCTGAGTGAACCCTCATCTGGGACTCTCCTCAGCTCTTACTGGAACAGTGGCGCGGCTGCCCCTCTGTTGGTCTTCCATGGTCTCTTGTGTTCTGGGGGCCTCTGGATGTCTGGAGTTTTGATCTCCTCCATACCCGCTTCACACCCCGGAGGACGGGGCTGTGGCCCCCCCACACACTCCCTAGCAGATCATTACATGGAGAAACCTTTGGAATACAAGCGCGCGGATCCACACAGGTATGCACACGGGTGTTCACTGCTCGTAGACCCAAATTACACCTTTCTTGGCTGCTACTTCGAAGCACATCTGTCCTGCGTGCTGCACAACAACATTGAATATTTAGTATTTACTGCTGTTTACACTTAGCTAGATTAATGCGATGGTGTTGTGTTTAGTATGTTGCTTTGTTTTTTTTTTCTGCTTGTTTTCTATTCTTCTCTCAACAGGTGATCCAGGAGATTTTTATTTTTTTTCTCCCCCCCTTTCTCACTGTCCCTCTCCCCTTCTGTTTTTCCTTTCCTTCCTCTTTCTTTCTCCCTTTCCTATCCCTCACTCATGTCTGTCCCGTCTGTAACATCTGAAAATAAAATATAATAAATAATAAAAACAAAGATCGACCAAATGGACCAATACGGCAATGCCACGATGATCCATTTGGCAAAGTAAATCCATTGGGTATCCTTGTTGGTCTTCAGACAACAATTCTGATGGCTAAAGAACCAAATGGGACAGGCAAAAAAAAAAAAAAAAAAAGTGCCATCTCTGATAGTGTCTGCAAATTGTGCCCCCCTAAACTAAAAGATAGCATGTGGGAAATAGCTAATATTAAAAAGATTAAGCAGGTGGAAACAATTGGGAGCTAATATAAAAGCCAAGTAAATTGAACCAGTAAATCTTTGTACTATGTAAGATAAGATAAGATAAGATAACCTTTATTAGTCCCACACGTGGGAAATTTGTTTTGTCAGTGTTAATGTCAGTGTTAATATGCTGCTGTAAAGTGCCGGCTGCATGCATGGGGTTTTTAACTATTGGTGAGTAAAACTCAAGGCAAATGCTTCACAGTAACATGATGGTTATTTAACAGTAATAGGTTTGCATTCAGGATCTATGACACTATATATGCTCAGTAATATTCCTCGTTACTGGGGTGCCTGTAGCTCAGGTGGGTAAGTAGGTTATCTGCTAATCAGAACGCTGCTGGTTCAGTCCATGGCTTCTCAACTTTGCATGCCAAGAAACCCCTAATGCAATGTCCTATAGAAAGCTCTTGGATATAGGCAAGATGTGCTTTTATGAGTGGAGCATGTTGTATTAAGTGCTCAAGTAGAGTTAAAAACTGCTATACAGGGAGTGCAGAATTATTAGGCAAATGAGTATTTTGTCCACATCATCCTCTTCATGCATGTTGTCTTACTCCAAGCTGTATAGGCTCGAAAGCCTACTACCAATTAAGCATATTAGGTGATGTGCATCCCTGTAATCAGAAGGGGTGTGGTCTAATGACATCAACACCCTATATCATGTGTGCATAATTATTAGGCAACATCCTTTCCTTTGGCAAAATGGGTCAAAAGAAGGACTTGAGAGGCTCAGAAAAGTCAAAAATAGTGAGATATCTTGCAGAGGGATGCAGCAGTCTCAAAATTGCAAAGCTTCTGAAGCGTGATCATCGAACAATCAAGCGTTTCATTCAAAATAGTCAACAGGGTCGCAAGAAGCGTGTGGAAAAACCAAGGAGCAAAATAACTGCCCATGAACTGAGAAAAGTCAAGCGTGCAGCTGCCAAGATGCCACTTGCCACCAGTTTGGCCATATTTCAGAGCTGCAACATCACTGGAGTGCCCAAAAGCACAAGGTGTGCAATACTCAGAGACATGGCCAAGGTAAGAAAGGCTGAAAGACGACCACCACTGAACAAGACACACAAGCTGAAACGTCAAGACTGGGCCAAGAAATATCTCAAGACTGATTTTTCTAAGGTTTTATGGACTGATGAAATGAGAGTGAGTCTTGATGGGTCAGATGGATGGGCCCGTGGTTGGATTGGTAAAGGGCAGAGAGCTCCAGTCCGACTCAGATGCCAGCAAGGTGGAGGTGGAGTACTGGTTTGGGCTGGTATCATCAAAGATGAGCTTGTGGGGCCTTTTCGGGTTGAGGATGGAGTCAAGCTCAACTCCCAGTCCTACTGCCAGTTTCTGGAAGACACCTTCTTCAAGCAGTGGTACAGGAAGAAGTCTGCATCCTTCAAGAAAAACATGATTTTCATGCAGGACAATGCTCCATCACACGCGTCCAAGTACTCCGCAGCGTGGCTGGCAAGAAAGGGTATAAAAGAAGAAAAACTAATGACATGGCCACCTTGTTCACCTGATCTGAACCCCATTGAGAACCTGTGGTCCATCATCAAATGTGAGATTTACAAGGAGGGAAAACAGTACACCTCTCTGAACAGTGTCTGGGAGGCTGTGGTTGCTGCTGCTCGCAATGTTGATGGTGAACAGATCAAAACACTGACAGAATCCATGGATGGCAGGCTTTTGAGTGTCCTTGCAAAGAAAGGTGGCTATATTGGTCGCTGATTTGTTTTTGTTTTGTTTTTGAATGTCAGAAATGTATATTTGTGAATGTGGAGATGTTATATTGGTTTCACTGGTAAAAATAAATAATTGAAATGGGTATATATTTGTTTTTTGTTAAGTTGCCTAATAATGATGCACAGTAATAGTCACCTGCACACACAGATATACCCTTAAAATAGCTAAAACTAAAAACAAACTAAAAACTACTTCCAAAAACATTCAGCTTTGATATTAATGAGTTTTTTGGGTTCATTGAGAACATGGTTGTTGTTCAATAATAAAATTATTCCTCAAAAATACAACTTGCCTAATAATTCTGCACTCCCTGTATGAGAAGCCACAGTTGCATGCTCACTTCTGGCCATAGCCCAAAACCTGAAAAGGCCTAAAAGTCCCACAAACAATATATTTGATGTCTTTTTTACTGTTTATCCATCCATTTTATCTTTTATCCAGTTCAGGGTCAGAGGGCGGCTGGAGTCTATCCCACCTGTCACAGGGCTAGAGGCAGGGTACGCCGTCAACAGGCTGTCATTCTGTCTCAGAGCCAACACCCAGAGACAGGCAATCATTCACCCTTGCATTCACACCCAAGGCCATATTTAGAATCACCAATTAGCCTAACGCCATGCATGTTTTTGCACTGTGGAGGGAAGCTTGTGCGCCCGATGACAACTTTTTGCACTAATTTTTATTTTAATGTAATATAAAACACCATAATGTCATAATAGTGTAAACACTGTCGGGCCCCTGTTGTCTAGAACAGGACTACTGGTCGCTTTCTGGTCTCAGCTTACAATATAAAGTAAAGACTGTGAAGCCACTTTTGCACAGGATGGGATCTGGGAAGCCAGTGAGTACATTCTAGAGGTTTAAATGTAATAGTCTAATGTGAGCAGGTGAGCATGTGATGATGATGCTGTTACCCCTGTGATATGATTCTAAAGCCTAGAGCAGGGATGAACTAATGTGGGATACACGGGTCATCTTTCTTATTGTTGTTTAAAACATTGATTTCATGCAGCTATGTCATGTCCTTTTTTTAATGATAAATTAAAGCAGCTTAGCATTTATGTGGTTCCGCTGCCATTATTTACATCCACTTTTTAAAGAGCAGAACTTATTGATTGAAGTAGTATCCTGTAACCCCTGTAATGTTAAGCAGCTCGCCTGGAATTATTTTGTTGTTTTAGCTGTAAAAGTGTCATAAAATCAGCTGTCTGTATGTGCTTTTGTCCCCCTTTTCCAGACTACTACTTCTTTCAACATCTGGTCCATGTTTTGCTCTATAAGACTGTAATCAGGGATTAATGGCAGAAAAACACAAAAAAACAAAATTTAAATTTTACAGATTTTACTGAATGAGGCACTGAGAATATACATGAATAAAAGATTTAGAATAGCCAATTTGAACTTTGAACTGTAAAACACTGAACAACAATAAGTACGTGACCCTTTGGCTCTGTAGTTTGTTTTGGGGCATCTCTTTTTCAGACGTTTTGGGCCCCTGGTAGAGCTCCAAGAAGCACGTCCTCTCAAACTGTAGCCAAAGGCCCACACTGTACTGCTGACACTTGTTCTCACTTTTATACAAGTTTTTCCTGAGTGGATAATAAACCCACACTGCCTGTATGTTCTACTAGGTTAAAATCCTGCTTTTTCTGGTGCTGGAAGACAGCTGGGCAGTGTTTGTTTGTGAATTTAAACGTTATCTTAGCATAAAAACCTAAAAACACAGCAAAAATAAAATAACAGCGAAATGTCTTAATGTTAGTTTTCTGTATAACTCCATTGCATTCACTCATGCACTGTTTCTCAACCTTCATGGGGCTGCTGCCATGTGCTTGGGATTACCAATGAATGTAATATCACTGAAAAGCGCAGAGTTGCTACTTTCAGCAAGTGTTGGGTTTTTTAGGATTGCACAAACTGTTCAAGAGTTATGACAGTTTAAAGAAATGTTGGAAAAACCTGTTGCTGGCTACGGACTGTAACTTTCCAGCAGGTCTAAATTCAGCGGTGCTTAACTCTACAGGTTGCATATATGTGTTCCCTGGGTCTATATCTCACTTCCAGGTTCTTGTAAAGAAAACAATATGTGGCCATCCATTCGAAGTCCAGAACAGTTGATGTGCTAAGCAAAAGTTACCATGGGGATCTAGCCATGTAAAAAGAGAGCCACTTTTGTGCCATAGAAAACTCTAACTTTAGGTTCAACTTACCTCGCTAGCCAATTAGCTCTTCATAGGCCGCCCTCTGGTGCAATCAGGATGCAGATGTTTTGATGATATGACAAAATAAAGCTAATGGCATGCCCCTCATAACACTCAGACACACAAGTTAGAGTTAAAATGCACAGAAATTTCTCACACACTTAATTCATCACCATAAAATCCTGCCAGCTGCTCATCACCAGTTACAGAGCTGGCATGCCTACACACATGCAGATAGAAAAAAAGACTATATGCATGAAGCACCCACATCGTCAGCAAGAAAAAATCATTAATGCCTAACTGGTAGTATCGGCTCTCTAAATAGCACAAGCCCAGAGGCCATGACACACATCTTTCATCTGAGGAGGAAATGTTGAGCTGGAGATTGCACACAAGCGCTTATGTAGATATGATTTGTTCTCTGCACTGTTTCTAAAGCCAAACAGCTACACAATCCTTAGCAGTGTCTGTTCTGTCTGAATCTGGTAAAAGACTGAGACAGGAGTTAATTGCAGTTTATGGATAAAAGCCAGCTGGCTCGTGGAGATACCTACAACAGAGACATACTGTAGTTCACAGAAAAGCTATGACCATATAGATTTATATTTAGTCCACAGCATCTAACTCTGCCACACATGGAACAAGCATGAGCAGCTGTGGATGAAAGACGTATAAGAAATCATGGGCTCATCAAGCAAACACTTGTTAACAAGCAATTCAGCCTTCTGTGTTTTAAAAAGGTACTTGTGTAACATTTTAGATTCCCCAGAATGAATTAATCTGTCTTACACGGGCAGTTTTCAAATGTGTTGTTTTTCTTTCCTTTAAAAAAAAATCACAATGACTTTAGGAGACATTTTGGGAAAATGGCACGGCCAAGACTCATGGCTTCCTTTTAGTTGAAATAAAATCAGGATTCAATCATCTGAAATCAATACTTTTGTTGCTTGCGTGTTTTAGTCATGAGGGGCTAGCTGAAATTGCAGTACTGTGATGTTTGAGCAGTGGCTATGATTACACTCCTAGCTAGCCTGTGAGAGGCAGCCTTTTAGCCACAGAAATGGAGCACACTACAGCTCAAAAGTGGAACCAAACACTGACTGTATAGCATAAAATATTAAGTGCTCAGCTATACTTCATTACGCTAATGGATGATTCCTTTCTATGATTTCAAATAAACACCTTTCTAAATTGAAAGAACTCTGACTTTAAATGAGATGCTACAGTTTGGTGTTGTGTTGTTCAGCAATCAGATATGGTATAATTAGATAGACACAGAGTTTACCTGGCACGCTCTCGAGTAGTGGCATTAATAGCTGGATGGATGGATAGTTGTTCCACTGTCTTTTCTTTGTTCTGTGCGTTCTAATTAAGATCAAAATAATCACCCTTCGCTGAAAGTTTTGCATTCACACGGGCCCTTGGTGTCTAAAGAAAGCATTAATAAGTCATCCTCAGCAATCACTCTCTTTGGACTCATTGATGCGTTAAAATCGACAGTAATTAGGGTGAAATTTGCATGCAAAAAAAGCATTTATGCACAGTGGCGTGCAGCTTTTTAGATTTCAAATGGGACATGAGTGTACATTTTGTAAACAAGCCATGATTTCCTTAGGGTGCTGCGAATGTGTTTGACTATTGCCAGCGACACTATTTGTATAGTACTACAACCTTCCTGTGGTTTAGATAATTAAAGGTTTCGCACACACAAGCCTCAGCAAGAATGATAAATCAGCTGTCAGAAAAATAAGAAATCACTGCTTATTCACATTGCTCTGAGAGCAAATCAAGCTAGGCAAACAAATCGACTTCAAATAATCGAGTGGCTTTTATTTTTTAATACTCATTGCCAGTTGATTGCTGGTAAACAGAAAATATATTAAAATGTTAAACTGAAAACACCAGGTTGCGTGCATCCTGTTTCGAATTATGCTCATCAAAAGGTGATTGCTGTGCTCCTTCAGTCAAACACCCGACTTCCGATGCTCCGCCTTTGCTCACCTCTGTCTTAAGTGGTTTGAAAATCAATTCCTGATCCGTTCAAGTAGGCTTGCTTGGGGATAAACTGCGGCTTGTCAGTGGTTGTTTTGCTATGGGAAAGTCGATGAGCAAACGGCTCATCTTTGTTAGCTGCAGGAAATGTCAATGGGGATATTGGGAAGCAGCACTGGGCTCTAGTGGTCCTACTAAAGCCTTTCATCTGAGGTAGCCAACATCATTACGAGCCTGCCACGTTTGCTTCTTCGGTGCCTGCAGTTGCATGCCTGTGCTTGTGTGAGTCTGTGTGGGTGTGCAGTACGGTCCTAGTGAATGTGTTCATCCGTCTACCCATGTACACTTTGGTCTTGATTATCTTGTGTATAATATTATCTGTGTGTATGTGCTTGTGTCTAAGTGAGCCTATGGGCCATTAAGCTTTCAGCATGGTCTGGGGCTCATTAATGAGGATCTGTGTCACATCAAAGCAGCTAGCTGTTAGCTTCCCATACTGCTGCCGGTAACTAAAAGTGTGTGTGTGTGTGTGTGTGTGTGTGTGTAGGTGTATCAGTATGAAATCATATGGGTAGTCTGTGGTCATTACTTTGAGGTTATTATATAGTATGTATGCATTTATGTATGTTTTCATGACTTTTAGGTTTTTCCCATCAGCTCTTTGCTGTTTCATAACGTCCACTGAGTGTGTGAGGTTCATTTTCTCATTTGTCTAATCTTTCCTTTTTGATCATCTTCTAATGGACCAATACTGGAATTCAGTACCATGCCGTGCCTGTTAGAGAAAAGCTAGCAAGGTTTTGGGTTGTTCCTTTTTTTGCATTTTTCTGTTGAATTTACTAGTGTTTCCAAGCCTGGCTTTGACAGGTGAAGAGATGACTAATAAAGAACAAGCCCGCCATTCTCTAAGTTATTCACCGGGCTGTACACCATTAATGTGTTATTGCTGTCTTCAGTTGTAATGTACTGAGAGAGAACATTAAGTGGACACCACCTAAACTGTGGTGTATGCCATCATGTGGTGTCACACACCAAGAGTGAGGGGACAGAATTGTGGGATTTCCAGGTCCTGATCTATGTATAGCATCGTACGGAGAATGAGCCAGAGTCACACACGAAGGTAATCGCGCAGGCAATCGGCCAAATTTAAATGGGGCAAGGGTTTTGATTTTCATGGCATGGTTCCCTGACCTGGACAGCACAGTGGAACTGTGTATACAGAGTAGTTGCTGTTGCCTCACAGCAAGAAGGTATTGGGTTCAAATCCACCATCTGGCTGGAGCCTCTCTGTATACAGTTTGCCTGTTCTATGTATGGGTTCTCTCTGGGTACTTTGGGTTCATCCCACACTCCAAAGACATGAGGCTAGTGGGGTCAGGTTAACTGGTGAATATAAGCGAGCCATGACGTGAATGTCTTTCTGTGTTGACTAGCAACATGTCCAAGACGTACCCCACCTCTTACCTTATGGAAGCCTGGTGGGCTCTAGACCTCCTGCAACCCTAAAGAGACTGGATGGATGGTTCCTGACTTGTTATACATACTGCATATCATATGTTTATGAACAAAAGCACCACAAAGATCCACCTATTTAATAGAACAGTAAAAGAATAGTACTTGTCTCTTTAAAAAGGGATAGAGATTACATCAGATTTGAACAACATGCTGTTGCATAAGCTAACAACTTCAGATAATACTTAAAACAAAATTAGGCCCCGATAGTGTATTTCCTTTTTGAATTTCTTTTTCTGCTGAAGAAAAGCTTTTTGACGTAAAAAAGCGGTTGAGTTTACCAGGGGTTACCGGTAAACTCATACATGTATGGCAGAATTGTCTTGCCTGAAAGAAGCGGAAACGCACCACATTACCTTAGTGTAACACATTATATTGTAAAGACATTTGTTATTCTACTTGTTCCATTACTTTTGCATTACACTGCAACATGGCCAGAGATACACTGACACGTAATTACAATCTAACAATAAAAACCTTAGCGTACACACTGACACAAATCCCTAAACTAATGAAGACAGCAGCAAGTTCTTTCTTTTATTGTTTTACTGTGAACACTAAGCTGACAGCAAAGTTGAAACCCAGCCCACAGAGCACTTCGCAGAAAAATGTTGTGACCACAGCAAATCTGCTGCAAAACAGGTAGAGATGGAGGCTACAAGCCTGACTGCTCATCACTGCTTCTGTTACCTGATGGAATTCAAACTGCTCCTGCTTAGCTTTACATTTCCTTAAGGAATTTTGTTCAGTTGTGCAAAATTACACCGGTTTGTTTGGGATGATGTAATATTACAAAATTAATCAGCAGCCACTTAATCAGCCAAACTCACACACTCATTCATGGAACTGTAGATTGCTTTGGCCCTCATATAATGCAAAGTGTTGATATGTTTGTGAATTATGAAGACACTAAACAAATTAAATAAGTCCTTGCATTGGCAACAAGCTGTGAGTTTGTGAGTACATTTGTGTGTGTGCTTGTGTACGGAGGAAGCACTAAACATCATACCCTTTGTGCATTAGCCTGATTGGTGCTCAAAGTTCAATATATCAAAAGTATGTGAGGGAAATGCAGTTTCTTTATCGATCATTCTTTGTGTGTCTGCAGTACTGTACACACCGTCATTTCCTTATATTTTGCCAGCAAAATGGAAAATGGGTGCCGTGATTTATTAAAGCATGTGCAAACATGGGAATGGGAATACAGCACAGAAGGCAAAAATAGTTTGCGTTATTCACATGAGCTTCAAAGTCAACATTTGGTATAACCAATTTTATTCTTCATCACAGCCTGCACTCGAGGCCAGTCTGGGGAGCCCAGTCCATGACTGATAGTGTTACAGTGTGTAATTTTCCATCCAGGTATGCTTTTACTGCAACGCCACTGTCATGCTGAGAAATGAAACTGTTAATCAGATGCAAAATCCGACCCTATTTTTCTACATTAACCATTCCATTTATTTTGAGAAGATCCTGAACATTGTTGACTGAAATGTAGCCCTAAACTATGACAGAGTCTCAACTGCAATTTACAGGTGTGTAGACACATGATAAGCCTCTCACCTGACCTCATCTCTACGTATTGACCACATATGGATCCAAAACATTGCAAATTTAGGTTCATCACTCCTTAAGACCTGTTGTCACTGATTTTCAACCCTATTCTTGTATAATTTGACGTGCCTCAGTCGTTTCTACCTGTTTCCCTTTCTTTAAAATGGCTTCTTGACAGCCACCCTTCCACTGAGACTACTTCTGCTGAGGCTTTGGTGATCAAGAGATGGATCAACTGAAGGGCCAGATGCATCTGCAAAATTATACTGCAACGTCCTGTGTCCGGTTTTTGCAGTAAAATATTTTGCATTTTCTAAAGGACATGCTGTTCAGGTATTGCTCATCACCTATAGATGTCAGATTTCATATATTCAACTAAAGAAGCAGGAACAATGCTACTCCTACTTGGACGCATGGATGGTATGAATTTCATAATCCTAGTCACCTCATCTTGAGGTATCACATTCACAAACTTGGAGGTCTATCCCACCGACCCCACAATACCCTCATCAGCAACTGAAGGTTAAAAAAGCAGCCAATGTCCAAAGAAAAACTAGGAAAACTATTGTTTAAGACCACCTTAAAATCTTACAATAATTTCTTCTTACAAGAACAAGGCGTAAGGTGTGGCTCAAGATGTTTGCTGAATTTTATGTGCATGTACATTTGCAGCTGCCACCTCCAACTATTAGGGAAGGTCATGACCTAAAGTGTTCAGCAGAGGTGGGAAGTAACAAAGTTCAAATACTTTGTACTAATTAAGCAGAATGTTTTAGATATCTTTAGGCTCCTTTACTTGAGTATTTATTTTTCTGACAACTTTTTACTTTTACTCCCTACATTTTAAAACAAATATCTGTACTTTGTGGCCTTTACATTTTCAAAACAGGCTCGTTACGTTTTGTTTCAGCGGGATCATTTATAGCGCTTTTTTTCGGTGGTTAAGGTGGGCCGGGAGGAGTGCAGGTGTCTGTAGGTTGTTTGCGTACTCCAGCATCTAGCTAGCGCTACAGAAGAGGAGGCAGCATGAAGAGTGTGGCAGGTCGTTTCAAATTCAGCGTTTCTATCAGCTCAACAAACATCAGCAAACACACAAACTATTTGTGTGCAGTTTGTCGCACAGTGTGTTGCTAGCTAAAGGTCCAGCTGCTCTAAGAAGGAGAGCTAACTTCACTCAGAGATGGAGAAACATTTAGAAAGACAGGAGAGGAAGAGGAGAGGTTAGGTTTAAAGGTAAGGACTGCTCAGTGACCTTTGATAATCTGCAGATTGAAATTTTACTTGGAATGTCATAATTTTAATCACATATTGGATTTCTGTATGGTGTGTTTTGATAAAATTATGTGTTTTAGTTTTGTGAAATGTCCTGCAAATCAAACTAAGCTATAATAACTTTGTGCTATTGAAATGTCTCATGAAAAGTCTGGGCAGTTTTGTGCAGGTTAGCGTGCAGTACTGTGGTGAATTCGCAGTAAATCACTGTACTGGACTACTGCACAGTGGCTGTGGTGCTTATGGTCAGATTTAAGTTACATCGGGTGTAGCAGAGATGAATTTGCATTTAAGCCGATGATGCTTAGATTCATTAACTGAATTGCAACTTTATATCAGCTGTATACTGAGTAACATAAAGTATAAACAGTGTAGTGTCAGTGTAGTGGATGGACATCAGCTAAGATAGCTTGTCAAAATGCTGACATCTTGTTGAATTTAGTTGTGTAAATCCACAAAGAGCAGCAGGTTAGCTGACCACATGTACACTAAGAAAGCCTACTGGAGGTCACATTAGAAATTACTGTGAGTTGTGATTGTTTTCCCTATGCTGAGCGACTACAGATCTTAGAGTTATCCCACCTGACCCTTAGCTTGACATCAGTCTATGATATATGACCTTCCTGCTAACATTTGATCTGCGTAACCCGGTGTTAATCACACATAGATGCCACTTACACACTAAGACCATACAGGAAATGGCTGTGGATGATTACTGATTTTCAGCTGAGAAACAAACTAACACATATAAAGCATGTAATTAGCTCAGTGCTGCATAATCTAACAGTTTTCCAGGGGGAGAAATTGACTGACATGCAAGAGTCATGGTTTGGGACAAAAGAAAACATGCAATTGCTGTGTCATTAATGTGATAAAGCTTCAAGGTAGACCTACTTGTTTTCCTTTTCTTTGCTTAGTTATTACATTTTTTAATGGCCTTCCACTCGCTGAACGGTGCATAATAAGGTCTAATTTGTTGCCTGCTCATTCAAAACAAAAAGGTAAACAATGTTGAACAGTCACAGCCTGTTGTCTGAGGGAAATGTGAGCTATTATTCAGCATCGTGATTCGGTAACACAAATCATTAGTTTGGTGTCAGCTATGCTCAGGGACCTTGATCTTCTTCAGAATGAGTTTTCAGGTCACTGAAAACTCATTCTGATGTTACCGTTATAGGGTCTTCTCTTCTTCCTATTAAATAAATAGTTTATGCGCAGAGTTTGACTTTTGGAAATCTCTTGATATTTGCTTTGAATAAACCAACAGTATTCAAGGAAGGTGAAAAATCATATTTTAAGATAATTAGAGGTACAACCTTCCTCCTCTTAACCCTCTCAGGCTCAAATTAAACTTTTTGTTGCTAATGCACAACCAAGTCCTGCAGTGGTACTTCTGAGTAAAAAAACCTCATAAAACATGTTTGTGGGGAAATCAGGTTGTTAGTTTTTAACTGTTGCAAATCGGCAGCGCCTGCCTTGAGAGGGTTAACTTCCTTCTTAAGTGGATTCAATGACATTTTGACTTTGTTGGTATATATTCAGGCTGAAATCATTATTTTAAAGCCTCTAGTTATATTATCTCTGACAGATTAATGAGAGCCGTGCCCTGTCATACTTTGTCTTCAGTAAACTTCACCTCAGGGTTATTAATTGTGCGGATTTTATCTGCAATATCTGACTGACCATTAAGAGTGTGGTGAGCTCTGGGTTCACGACTGCTTAAAAGTATTACTTTTTGTTCCCAGAGATAGCAATCTAGTTAACTCAAGCACCTTTGAAACTGCAGCACGTGACATCACTTGATGAAACATGAACCCTCCTTCACACCAAATTTCTTCATACTGGAGCATTTCCAGAATGCATGAACTGCTCTTTTTCAGAATGTAAATCATTCTAATGAAACGCTATCGAGCCTGAAAGATGCTTGAAATGATTTTTGAAATTGCAGTGTATTAATGGATATGACCAGTAATGTTGCTGAAACGGGGACACTTCACAGGACGGTCATTAAAGTGAAGGTGGGCAGTTAAAAGTATCTTGATTGTGACTCACTCAATCTTGGTCGTGTGTGATATGTAATTACAGGTGCAGTCTAGATAATATCACTTTCATGTGCAAAAAAAAGTAATTTACTTTAGGGGAGCAGGTTTAAAAATGCAAGAAAATGATAAGCCGGCAAATGAGAAAATCGTGGAGTGCATTAGTACTGCGGAGGATACAAATGCTGAGAGCAGGCTGACGTGTCAACAAATAAAAGCAGAAACTTGGGGACACAATCACAGAATAAACAACCTAACTGCTGTAGAGGACATGTCACACCAGCTGCAAACAAGTCAAATCAGCGTGTTGCTGCAGACAGTAAACAGCAGCCAGCCAATCCCAATGGTCATAATGATCCTTAATGTGTCACTGACTCATATACGTTGCATTTTAAAAGTACTGTTATTAGGATGGGACTGCACAGATGTGCTTTCTTAGCGCACAAGGTTTTTATGGCTACAACCCCCCATTTTTTCCTGCATTTTGTCAGTGTTCCTGACAAAGGTCAAGAGTCTAAACAGCTAAGAGTAATAGATATTACATCTGGGGCCCTGCTGTCAAAACCAAACAAAAAGATTAAAAAAACATTGCCATCTACGTTCCCCATCATCAGCAATAATGGGTAAGCGTCATCGTGTTTAATGGGTCTTCTAGTAAAACAACCTTCCTGATATTGATGCTCATGAATTTCACTGTTTGAACAATTACTGTCACATTATTGCAGAGCAGTGGAGAAGGTTCAGAAGGTGATAGGAACTGTATAGGGTCATGCAAGCAAACCTTTAGTGGAAATTACAGCAGATGAAGATGAGTATCTGGGCTCGTGGAATCCACACAGCATTTCATTCACTTTACACAGCATAGTAAACTGTAGTGAACCACAGCTCAGTGTTGTCAAGAGCTTGCAGAACTTCAGATCCGCTCAGAAGCCATTCATCCTGCCCCTTTCCTAGTTGTTTCCATACCGACATCAAATACACAACATTCAACTTTTAAGACCATTAGGCTTCTTTATTGCAGTTCTGCTGTCCGACTCTTTCTTTAACATAGTATGCAAAATCACAACGATAATGTGCAGAGGTTTCATAAGATTGTATCTTAATTATCAGCGATACTCTTACATGAACCTCCAACTGTTTGCGTTTTATTCTTATCTACAGATTTATTTTTCTTTGCACTCTGTGTTAAGTTTTTCTCTCCTTCTTGTTGCTTTCATCTTTTCTCTTCCTTGCACTGAACCTTTGACACTGTTGCAACATCCTAATTGCCACCGAGGTTCAAAACAGTTTTATTTCTTACCACTGACACGATGATTACTCTGCCAGAGACTGAGATTTAAGACGCTGCCAACTGCTTTGCCGGTCTTTGCTCTGATACAGCAACAGTCCTTTGCTTTACTTTCTTCTCTCTGTTGTGAAGATGTAAAGCTTTGCCAGGGTTGACACTGCCCTTCCTTGGCAACTGACAGCCCGATTGCATATTGCACTCACTGTAATAAGGAAACGCAGGTTAGCAGTCTTCTGTGTGAGCTTTCTTCCCTTCTCTTTTTGCTTTTCTCTTCTCTTTGTAGTCATAAAAACAGCCTGAAAATCAGCCTTTAACTGAGATCAACACAGTGCAAAACCTCAGAAACTCTGGTATATGGAGATAAACTGATGGCATGAGTAGATTTTGCTGAAACCTGTGCGCTCCGCTCGCTCATTGGAAATCTATGGGAAGGTGCCACTTAGTCCTATCAGAACTCCTGTTCTCTGTGTTTTCACTCCAGCTGCACAATATTGATTCCTCTCAACACTAAACCACTGAAATCTTGCTCCTTTGTTCCTCCCTCCTCCCCTCTGCTGACTCACTCAAAATGCACCTTCTCTGTCCGTCTCTTGCTTCTACCTGTGATCACAGTGTGATCTGAAAAGAAAAAGAAATCATGGCATCTGCATGTCATGTTGAAGTGTCTTTAAGTTTTAAGAAAACTTGCTGATGTAACAATATCGTCACACCGGTGTTGCGTTTAAATACTCGTCAGAAAAATCTTCACAAAGTATTAGTGCAGCCAGCTTCCTATTTCCACCGTTCCACCGTTCCATCTCGGGAATGACTGACTGCTTGTTAATATTGTAGGTGGATGAGATTCATGAGACACAAAATGCTGTTTCGTATAAAGAAAAGGGAAAGTCATCAATGTGCAATAGTGATGACAAAATAAAATAAAATTGACAAAACTCAATGAAAAGAATGGATAAAAACATCCAGCAGAGATGTTTGAAGCAGTGTCAACATAGCCTGGCTCCTTTTTGTTAGCTGGCTCAAAAAAACCTGAAACCTAAAGCCTCAGTCAGCGATAATGCATACTACAGCACTTATCAGCTTTCCTTTTTAAGCAGCCTTTTCTTCTTTTCCTCTTCAGAGTCAAAAGCGAGCTTTTGAAGCTCTGTTTAACTGTTCTTCTGCTCACAATGGGCTGATCAAGTGCACCCGGCTCGGGTTAAGAGGAACACATTAACACGCTAACAGTTCCTTGTAGAATTTTTCAGCTGGTAGACATCCTTATGGATGTTGCTGTAAATAATGCTACAAGGCTTAGAAAACACGCATGAGTCTCTCTCTCTCACACACACACAAACACACACACACACACACACACACATCTTTAATCCGGCGGAAGAGAAAATCTATATGTGCACCACAGTTTCAAGGTCTGTACCCAAGATTAGTGTCACTTATCTGAAATATGATCACAATCTCCACCATCTACTCCTGAGTAATAGAGTTCAATAATGGGCTACAAAGGCATTTTCGCAGCACATTATCATGCCACTGTGAAATTGACCCGCACACGGATATGTAAATGGGATCAACGATATTCGGAATTTGGCTGCATTACAGCACAATAACAGTAATGTACAGAACTCGCTCCCGGTGGGGTTATATCTACCACAACACAGTTGACTCTGTGGAAGAACATGTATTTTAAGGCAGTTTAAGGTGACTTTTTGTTTTAAATGTTTCTTATTTTTTTGAAAACAGCTGTCTTACTCCGTAGCGCATTTCAGACGAGGTGCTAAGATTTTACTTATTTATTTTATTTTACTTTGATGCCAAACTACAAATGAAAAGAGGGCTTTTTAAAAATTACACCACATATTTATTCTTAAAAATCAAAGTCAAAATCAAAGTCAAACATATGGTGAGGGGGCCAGAACCAACCCATCAAAGGGTTCGGTGTGGCCTGCTTGTAGGCTTTGGGAAATGTTGAATAATCACAGAAGGAGGAGACGAATCTTAGACTCTTAACTACAGTATTATAACTTCAGTCTTCTTGCTGACAAAGACAGACCTCGATAAGATAAACCGCAGCCTGCCAAATACTACAGAAAACACCCGTTTTTCTTTTTCATCATATCAACTTGAAAATATGATTTGTTTAAATGTATTTATTTAATTTAATTATTTTGCAATAGTTGGTCCAACTCATGTAAGATCAAACTGGCCCACTATCTAAAATAAGTGAAGTATAGTCAAGTCTGTTATTGAAGTAATGACAATAACAGAAAACACAAGAGCATTTCAGAAGAAAAACAATTACACATTTTTTGTTTCAGGTCACCAAAGGTCACTAAACCCCAGATAGACCCGTCTCTATCTAAGAAAACTAACTGAGACTTTTTAGATTTGTCCTTGCAGGCTACCGTCCTTGACAATTTATGCTTTATTCCTACCAACACGCTTTAGTTCCTCCAATCTCTTACTATAATTTTACAACCTTCAACCATGGCAAACTATTCATTTTGGCTACTTGTTTCTAACCCCCTGAGTGATTTATGAAATTAAATTTCTCCTTTCCTGTTCTCTTTCTCTCATTTAAGACCGTAAGGTGGCCATGACGAGCGAGGAGGAGGAGGGCCCCGGCGTTGCAAAATCGACAACAGCAACACCATCTGCACCGACCAGCTCCAGAGTGACGACCGCCATAGCCCGGGCCGACAGCGATGACGCTGTCGCCACCTCGTCTCCCCGCAGGCCCTCCCCACACCGCCGCCCATATCCCAAGAAAAAGGAGGAGAAGGAGGAGACCATAGAAGAGGCAGGAATTATTCAAGAGGAGAGGATCGAGAAGGAAGAAGAGGAGGAAGTGGTTGAGCGTAACGGGGATAAAGAAGATGAGGATGACGAGGATGACGACGATGATGATGGCAGCAGTGACACCAGTGTGTTAGTGGTGCCCTACCCTGAGCTGGTACCTGTGGTCTTCTTCTGCCTCAAGCAGACAACCTTTCCCCGCAGCTGGTGCATCCGCATGGTCTCCAGCCCATATCCTTTTACTTACCTGCTGTGAATCATGATACTGTGGATTATTCCCACTGTGTGTTGCCTTTTCATAACTTAATCCATCATCAGTTATCCTTCCATCTCTCAGAGTTTAAACGCAGGCTTTTGGCTATTTCAACCCATCTGATTAGTTCAAAACATCCCCTGTTCCAAGCTGAATTTCTGCCTCCCGTGTGAGGCGAGAGCTGAGAGCAAAGTTCGATGCTTTTTGATGCATTTGTAGAAGGATTCAGATGGAAAATAGTTCAGTAACATTTTCTGTTTTCTCTATTTCACCATGGTTCATTGCCAGAAGAAAATGCCCTGAAAATACAGGAAATATCAACTCAAAAAAGTCACGAGGAATAAAGACAATAAATATGTCTTTACCTTTATTCAGCAGCAACAGGCCACCTGCTCCATGCTTGCATTGGTCTAATTTATGACTAGGGATGGGTATCGTTTAGGTTTTATCCGATACCAGTACCAAACCGGTACTTTTGAAACGGTGCCGGTGCTTAAAGAATGAAGAACACAAACTTTGTCCAAAAACCTCTCATGTTTAGCTGTTTTCCACTTTTTCTTTGGTCATTTTAGCCTTTTTGGCCAGGGTGAAGGGAGTATCTGCCATCAAACAAGAAGACAGCCGCATGTAACTACGACGTGTTTGCTAGTTCACCTTACATGCATTATTGTAATAACGTGGTTAGCCTACTCAGTGTAAATTACACACGAACAACATTAAGCTACTCACCCAGAAAAGAACGGCTGCTGCTGCCATCATCGTCCGTCATCATTTCTGCTACACTGGCAGGGCTAGGGGCCAGGACTCTCCTCTTCGGGTTTTTGGGGGATGTTGCTAACTCCGGGTCCGATAACAGGCAACCCACCCGCAGTAGATGTGCACGGTGTGAGGTCTCGCAGCAAGCTATCAAATACGGTGCATTTCTCGGCTTTTAAAAAAGCGCTATGCGCCGCCAGGTGTTTCATCAGATTCGAGGTGTTACCTCCTTTGCACACCATCAGCTTAAAGCACTTGTTGCAGGCTGCTGAGTTTGCATCTTTTGCTGTGAAGTACAGAGTTTGACCGCTTCGCTTTGGGCGTTTTTAATCTGTAGCTCTGCTCTCAAAGAACGTTCGTACCTGGGCCCGCCTACTACGCTTGCAAAGGTAAAATGATTGGCTAAAATCCAAAGTGTATGACATCTCAGGAAAAAAAAGCACTGAAATAAAGCACCGAAATGTGCGCTGCTTTTCAGTCTGGTTACTACCGTTTATGTCAGAACTGGTGCCATAATGGCACCGGATACCGGTACCCATCCCTATTTATGACATACTTTAAATCTTGGATCCAGGTCAGGCATCTTTGTATTTTGTATATGGTTGGAGTATCTCATCACTCTAAAATAATAGCCCTTCTGCTGTATACCAAATGTCAGCTGTGCTACATTACAGCAGAACCAGTGCAATATGCTAGCAGCCCCCGGGTTCATGAGAGGCTGCTTATCGAGTTTATTAGGAGCAACACTAGCAGCCTGATGATGTGTGACATTCAAACAAACTTCCCAGAGTTTAGATATCTTTAGAAACACCTCTGAGTCTAAGATGTGATAATGCAGGGAAACTAGGATATGACTGACTGGGTGGAAGTTAGTGAAGTGAAGACAGGAGGGGAAAACATGGGGAAATGGCAGAGATGGAATAACAAATGAAATGCGGGAGGCAGTGAGAAAGAGACAAAATGAAAGGAAATGCAGACTGATGGAAAAAACATAAAGGCTGATGGTAAAAAGAAGTATGATGAAGAAGCAGAGAATATGGTAGCTGGAATTTGGGTGTGTGTCTGTGCACTATTATTTATAGCTTCATTTCTATATTGTTTTTATCAGTGGAAAGAAGAAGGGGGGGGGGGGGGGGTAATCCTCCAGATCAACGGCAAAGAGTAAAACTGAAAGAGATGTCCTCACTTCCCATTAAGAAGACACCACATTAGTTTCTTGCTGGTTCTGAGATTAAAACTAAACATAGCAGGGTAGTTGCTTAATAGGCAACCATTCACTCTGGTCTAAAAGAAACATCGTCCAAACAAAATGTCTTGAAAGAGAAGTCAGAGAGGAAAAAAAAGACTTCTTGCACGTCTTTGGTCTTTTCTTGCTCCGGCTTTCAGTGTCTCCATCTTACAGCTTTTCCAGTCTTATCTTCTGTGTTACTTTCACAAGTGAACTGATGATAATTTTCTCCACTAGACTAAGCTGTCACTTCATACATTGACAGACGGCCAGTACTAGAAGAAAAAAGTGATTACGCATAAAATATATATGAGAAACTGTAGAATCAGATCTCAGCACAAGGCTGTTTTCTAGACTCCTCTGACAAACACAATAACAACAAACCAACGAACGGCCCTGTGAAAAACACGTTTTTTAATACTTCTTAGCTTTTGACTGTCGTCCATGACTTTACTAAGGTTTACACATTCAGACAGAAGTTCTGACAACTATAGTTTTCACGCTGCATTAATGACTATATTCCAATTAGGCTAACAGTAAAACTCAAAGATCGGTGACATCTTCAGGAAACACAGTGTTTAATAAACAATTTAAAAAACTGTACTATGAGTCCTTTTACACAGGAATGCACAGCTTCTAATTCTTTTGCTAAAGCTGTAGTTAAGGAATGCTGATTAAACGTGTGTTGTAATGTATTTTGAATGAAGTCTTAAACATCATTGAGCTTCAGCTACTTCAGAAAATTAATTAGGATAAAATGAACTGTCAGATCTTTAGCATTTAAATTATATGCTGCAAAATAAAAGAGATAATATTATTATTTAACAAAACAGGACAAAACCATTCACTAGTTCTTTGATTTGATTTTTAACCTGATGTTTGGTGTGCACGTGTCGTGTTGCTCCCCTGCAATGAACATGGTGCATGAAAAATCATAAAATCATAAACAAATCACCTCTCGTCCCAGTGGGCAGTCTTTTTCCTTCAAGCTCGGGTCCTCTACCAGAGGCCTGGGAGCTTGAGGGTCCTGCGCAGTAGCTTAACTAGGACTTTTCCCAGGACTGCGCTCTTCTGGACAGAGATCTCAGATGTTGTTCCTGGGATCTGCTGTAGCCACTCGCCTAGCTTGGGAGTCACTGCACCGTGCTCTGATTACCACTAGGACCACCGTCACCTTCACCCTCAACATCTTCTCGAGCTCTTCTCTGAGCCCTTGGTATTTCTCCAGCTTCTCGTGTTCCTTCTTTCTGCTGTTGTTGTCATTCGGTATCGCTACATCGATCACTACGGCCGTCTTCTTCTGTTTGTCCACTACCGCTGTGTCTGGTTGGTTAGCCACCACCATTTTGTCTGTCTGTATCTGGAAGTCCCACAGGATCTTAGCTCGGTCATTCGTCTCCCATTTTGACCTCAGGACTTCCAGGCCATATTCTGCACAGATGTTTCTGTACACTATGCTGGCCACGTGGTTCCATGTATGCCCTGGCTGCTAGCACCTGACACCCTTCTGTTATGTGCTGGATTGTCCCAGGGTCATCTTCACACAGCCTGCACCTGGGGTCTTGCCTGGTATAATAGACCCCAGACTCTATGGATCTTGTACTTAGAGCTTGTTCCTGTGCTGCCATCAGAGTCAGTTCCTCTCGCAGTCAGTGATCCTTCCATCGCACTTGGGACTTGGTACCCAATCTCAGGTGGGGGTGATGATATCTCCCCCCTGACCTGTCATCTTGGCTCCCCCTTGCCGTAGCACTTATGTTGTACCTCGTCAACCTCTAGCCGTGAGAGCAGTTCCTTCTTCTGAACGTTGGGACACTAAGCTGGTAGTTGTTTTGCGACCAATCAGGATGCTGGGTATCGAAGATCCCATAGGTCCCTCGTCCTATTCATGTAACCTCTTCTGCTGGGGTTACTTGTGTAGTAGCATTCCGACAGCGCCCTGTTTTCGTCTCTTGCTGACCGATGCTGTCTTGTTCCAGTAGCCCACTTCTCATCAGGGTGTCCTGGTTCCTCAACACCTGATGCGGATCTTGTTAATCCGGGCGATGAATTAACATTCTTGTTAATCGTTTTCAAAATTCCAGTTATTTCTTTTTTGTTTTGTTTATTAATTACTTTAGTTTTCCATAACTGCAGTGGCATGTTGTTAATTTAAATTTAATTAAAACACAAATTAACATTTAAGCACAAAAAGCTGTTTTCAAATATTACATATTATGACTTACTAGATGTCTTACATTTAGATGTGCAGCCTGCTTTTGTTTTATTTTTGAGCTCCTTTCTCTGTTGACTTTCTGAGCACTATCAGTTGAGAAGGGGAGGATGAGTCCGTGTAACTCTGCTGAAATGGGTGAGAACTGAAAAGTCGAGCTTCTGCAGTCGAGCGAACTGCAATGACCTGTGAGGAAAATCTAAGACCTCTGCAACGAAATCAAGAAGAGCAACTTGAAAGAAGAGTTCAAGCTGAATAGCTAGTAGCAGGAAAGAATGGAAGTGTGGTTTGAAAAGAGGTCTGAAGAGAAAGAAATCGGCCCAGAGTCAGGAGGAAAGAAGGAATTTGTGTTATCGGGGCTTAAGGAGTTCTGTGCCGACTGCTGGCTCAGCTCCCTTCCGTTCTAATTCCCTCTCTGTCTCAATCACTCTTCTTCACCCTTTCCCTTCTAGACATTTAGTCATTTGTAGTTTTCATTGTCAAATCATATTGCTGAGGTAGAGGGGGCCTGTCAGTGCAGCATAGTGGGATAGTTAGAAGTCAACATTAAAGAGGAATGCCTCGGGCAATAAGCTGTAATAGACAGATCAAAATTTTGTCGCTCTACACTTATTCCAAATTGCTGTTGGACATGCTTTTTTCCTGCTTACCTCTTGTCTTTCATTTGCACATCACTTTTTTTTGTTTTTTACTGTAGCTAGTAGGCTTTTGTGTTACTCACTGGCTCGTTTTAGTATGACTGCCGGGGTCTTTTTCTCTGTCTGTGGTAATGCAAACCCAAAATATCCATTTGCCCTTGTGAGGAAAGAAAGATAAAAGGATAAAAGAGCCTGACAGCATTTTTTTTTAAAGAGCAGTTGTACAGAAAGTGAATATTGCTGAATAAAAATGAAATTAGTGTTATTAGTATTTCAATGAGGACAGACAAAAACAACACAAAACCCCACATCATTAGCTAAATTAGCACCGGTCCAACAAAAAGTGAAATGACAGACAAAACAGCTTTTATGCAAACAGGATTTATTGATTATTGTGCTAAACAATGCATCCATTTTGCATTCTTTGGTTTAAAATTTTGATGCAGTTTTTCTTATTCATGAAGAAAACTGCATTATACATTCATACTGTAAAGAATATAAATATCCAACAACATTTCTGTTGTGTTTTGTATGCCCATGACATTTTAAGTTCACACACGTTTAAACCAGTGATGTAACCGTGCTCTACTCTGGCATAAGATACCTGTCTGTGTCATAATACGCTATGTGGCAGGCAGGTTAGGACCCAATATGCAGGACTCTGGAGACAATAGGTCAACTCAAAAACAGCTTTAGTTCTGGAACTCATGGAGCAAAAACAGAATGAAAAACTCCAAACCCAATAACTGAAACTAAGAACTCAGAGAGTTCGAAAACTAGACACGGCAAAAACAAAGAACAGCACGGAGACATAATGACCTAAGGAGTACTCTGGAAACTAAAGACTAGTGAAAAGACTAACTCAGACTTTACCAAGAAACTAGAACTGATAACTCAGGTCTGAACCTATAAAAATAGAAGTAGAGAAACAGTCAAATCTTCAGATGCATTTACACAGAAGTAAACTTCTGATAGAGGCCCATTTTGCTAAGTCAGCTCATAAAATTAAGATGCTGCACAATGTAGCTACAGCAACCTTCCTTGATAATGGAATAATCAAAGAATATCACTGAAATAAAGCTTTTCAGTGGCCTAAAAACCTTTTTGTTTGGATATTTTTGAACTGAAGTGACTCTTTTTAATGTGGAAACTGCTAGTTTTGCTGCTCTCGCTGCTCTCAGCTTGGCTTCAGTTCTCCTGTTTTACATCAGCTAATAATGGGTATAAACAAACACTGGTTTGTTCTATGCTGAAAGTATGTCAGAACTAATAGACAGGTAATCCTGATTTCTTTAAAGACAATACATGTCAATGACTTAATATACATAAAGTCACACAAATTTCTCTTAGAGAAAGACAGTGTAGAATTTTCGACTTGGTTGTGGGTTATCTGCACTATTACCAAACCTTTGAGCACTGAAGGGCATTATTTGATTCATTAATAAAACATTGAAATCTGCTCACTGGATGATCTGACTGAAGGAAGAGCAGTAATAATGAAACTGTTGTAAGAGGAAAAAAGACCCAACTGACTCTTTTAGACACATTTTTATGCAGTTATTCACTTGGTTACAACAAAGTCATGCTTTGACTGATTTTTAAAGATATTACTACCCAAAGCTATTCAGCCCTGCTGTATTATGCTGGAAGTGGTGGTTGGAATGAAAACTCATTTTTACAGAACCAAAGAACGAGGACAAAATACTTCAGCTGGAACATTTCTTGTTCCACACTGTATAACATATTCAAAAGTGAGGTGCTGCCAGCAGTCTTACTATCCTGTGAAATTGCTATTTGTTGCTAAATTGTACATTTTCCATGCCGAATAGACTGCAGAGTTTCATAAGAAATGAAACATGTCACGCTCCGTGGTTTCTCTTTCCTACTTTTTACAACAAAGCTGTATCCATCGGGGAGCACTGCCATTGTATCCACATCTGTGTGATTTCACTGATGCTGGGCTCAAAGTGGGAATACAGCTGAGTGGAGAGCAGTGAATGTTTGTGTTAACCAGCTCTCAGGCAGAGAACTATCAGGTTTATTCACACAGAGAGGGAATAATCAGAGCAGCATCAGAAGAGCAAATGACTGAGATAATTTCAAAGAGTTGGACAATGTTACCTACATGTAAGTTCATGTTGCCGAACTGGAAAAGAGGAAGGACATGAGGGCATTTGAGAAAGGCAGAGAGAAGCGCAAAGCAGGCTGCATGAAGAGAAACAGAGCGTGCGGACTCAATATACATTCTGCTCCAAACCAACTCTGAAAGGAGGGGACGGTCAGATTAATAGTTTCCAATTCGTTTTCAATCTCCTCTGGACCAACACATGTGGCTCTCTTTGCCACTGGCATCACTGCAGATGCGCACACGCTTTTACACAATTCATAGAAGTTACAGATTTATACACACACACACACACACACACACACAACAATACTGAGTATGTGCGAGGAGGGGGAAAAAAGGCCTCTGTTTGACATCTTGCTTACCTGTTTGACTGGTCTGACCTACATACATCGGCTCCTAGTGATTTTCAATGATCATGTGATACGGCATATGTAGCTGCAGTAATAGGCACTAGAATTATAGAAGTTTTAAGTATGGCATGCATACATTAAGATAACTACATTTTAATTAATAAGCAGGGCTGTATCAGCTTGTGTAGTGGATATTCTCTCACGCCGGCTTCGTCCTGTGCCCTCTGTGTAGACATGAGTTTCAGCTAAATCTAATGCAAATTGACCGTTCTGGGATAGCTGTGAATTATCCTTTGGGTGACTGAATAATTACTGGATTAAATGGTAAATGGCCTGCATTTGTATAGCGCTTTACTAGTCCCTAAGGACCCCAAAGCGCTTTACACTACATTCAGTCATTCACACACACATTCACACACTGGCAATGGCAAGCTACATTGTAGCCACAGCTGCCCTGGGGCGCACTGACAGAGGCGAGGCTGCCGGACACTGGCGCCACCGGGCCCTCTGACCACCACCAGTAGGCAAACATGGGGTTAGTATCTTGCCCAAGGATATTTGGCATGCAGCCAGGAGGCAGCCTGGGATCGAACCACCGACCTTCTGATTAGTGGCTGACCTGCTCTGCCACCTGTGCTACAGCCACCCCAAATGCCCTATAATGCTGAGTGTAAGATGGACACCAGTTAAAAGGACTCTGATGGGATGATGCTCCCGTTCCTTTTATCATTTTTTTAATGCAGCTAAACTGGACTATTTTGTACAAGATTGTCTGCTCAACTAAATCAGTGTACTGTAATTGCCAAGTTAATTCCCTGGCAGTGGCTGCAGGTGTGGTTTTTAATGATAATTTAATGGTATATTTTTGCTGAATAATGCTTGGTAGAGTATTTTGCCAACCTGTGTGCTCCCTCCAGCAAAATTCACTGATAAAACATATATTTTGGTTTAAGTGATAAATGTATAAATTAAAGATGGACCGATCCGATATTACGTATCGGTATCTGTCCGATACTGACCTAAATTACTGGATCGGATATCGGAGAGAAATAAAAAATGTAATTGATCCATTAAATATCAAAAAAGCACACAAAACCTGCGACACGCCGTAACTCGGTTCATAACCGTAGCACGTGGGAGCAGTATGCGTCATGTGACAGAGCAGCTGTGTGTATTTGTAGCCTCGCTACCAACCCGGCATTTCATCTCCGAGGAAGTTATCCGAGAGAGAAGTAAAGTAAGTGTGTAAGTCCATCTCTGAATGTTTGTAAAGCATTCCCGTGTTAAGCTCAACAACCGATATATGGAGCGACTGCCTCTCTCTCTCCCTCCCTCTCCTGCTGCTACTTCAATCATGAAACTGATCAATGATCAGCTGATCGGCTTTTCTGTCGCGAGTCCGTCTCTCTTGTTTGTTTTTGGCCCAGTTTGCACCAGAAAGAGGAAACCAGCAGCTGAACAACAGCAGCACGTTTAACCTTGATCAGCTGTTGTTAGAATTTATTTAATATTACTTTTTACACCAGGATCTTTTTCTACGTAGCTGATGGCTGGTAACTGTGCAGGGGCGGATCTAGCAAAGTTTAGCCAGGGGGGCCGATAGAGCATGAACAGGGAAAAGGGGGCACAGAGATATACTTTTCTTTCTTATTCTCATTTAAAACGTCTAGCTTTTAATAAATAATTATCTGAATCTTACACCCAAAGTTTTAATCTGATGAAAAATGTATAGAAGTCCATTACTGTATATAGTAACTGTTAAGTCTAATATACCCTAGTAAGCTATAGTACTTTTTCCATCTGTGCAGTCTGCAATTCTGTTGAAGAAAGATGCTGAATCTATTTAATTATTCTTGAAAAAGAATTGATTTCTGTGCATTTTATTTCACACTGCATCAAATTAAAGTTGATTACGTCAATTAAGCATCATGAGGTGGAGGGTGGTTCCCTATTTTTTTTTTTTGCTGGGAGTTTTAGAACCCTATTAGTTAGGTTGCTTAATATTTCTGCTAAGTACTCTTTAAAATACCAGAATAGGGAGGATGGAGTAGGTTTAAGTTTATTAGATTGATCAGTATTGCTGAACTATGAAATGTTTTGGGTGCAGTGTGTTTTTTGCATACAGGTATAACAGAATAGCTTTAGTGTTTGTTTTTTTGTAACTTGAGTATGAACTTATACAAAAAGCAGCAAGATATTAAAAAACATTTTTATTGATTAAAAAACATTCTATATCGGATTCATAGCGGTATCGGCAAATATCCAAATTTATGATATCATATCGGACATGAAAAAATGGTATCGTGCCATCTCTAGTATAAAACACTGACTCCACAGGCTCACAGTTTATCATTCTTTATAAAGGAGTTGGCTATACACTGTTCCATTAAAAGACTGTAGTGTTTTACTGTATGTAACACTTTTTATTTTATGTAGACCTCCAAAGCCTTTTGAGAATTTATTAAATAATTCGTACATTTCTTTAATTTAATGAGATTCTCTTAACATACTGGACGAGGCCTGGCATGGCAACATGAGATAAGTTTTGCTTTGCACCGCTTGGTATAAAACTGCATATCATCCACATACTTTGCTTTTGACTTTGGGCGGTTTGCTGAGATAAGAGCCTGCTTCATTATTTAGTTAGTTAATACACTGAGGTTTTAAGGAAGGCACATGCTTCTCTGGGCTTCTCCACTTAAGTCTTCACTGAGCTAATACAGGTGTAGCAATGGCATTGCTTTATTTCTTTCTTTTGACATTTCCAGTGTTTGTGAAGCAGTTATATTAACCAATCAGGTTGTGTGATGCTTGGAAGTCAGCCACCTTACTTGTAATGGTTGCTGTAAAGTCTTGATTAGGCTTCAGTTATAGTAAACAGCCACTAAGAGTTAATAGCCAACATTGTGTCAAGGTTGATGTTTGGGGTTTTGGAAATTGTATACTTTTACTCTATTTCATAACCTCAGCCGCACAATTAACCTGCTCTTGCATTTCATTTACATTAGGTCCAATCCCCAGCAAATAACCTGGAGATGGAAGTAACATTAGTAGTGTTATATTTTCTTGAAACACTCGGGAATTACATGCCTCACATGGAAATTAAACTTATGCTGAGGAAACGACAGTTTTGCCCAAAACTACATAGCATATTTATTATTGATTGAGCTGCATGCACACGTTATTAGTCAGGGAAGATTTTAACTATTATTCAGCCATGAGCTCTTTTTTTCTAAACTGTGGGAGTTTCTTTTTTTCATATCTTGTATTAAAAGCCTGGCTGAGTCATTGAGAATGCTGTTTACCAATGCTAACCTTTAATTGGGGGTCCTAAAAAAAGTACCCCTTATGAGGTCCTAGAGCCAAAAATCGACCTTGCCATAAAAACTGCTATAAAAAGATTATACATTAATATTTTATTCCACTTTAAATTAGCCAATCTTTTAGACCTACTTCTCCTTGAAATATTCATGTCAAGTTTTAATTATATTTCGCGGATTTTAACCCTTTATATCCCGGTTTTGTCACATGAGCGCACTGCTTTTTTTGCCCCAAAAAACATAAAACTTTAATATTTTCCAAAAAAAACATTTGAGGTAATATTCAATTGTTATTATAATTAGGCCTTTAGATGGACTAAAGATCGGCACCAACAGTCATTTCGATCGCCTTTTTTTTTTTTTGCAGGAGCGCATTTCATAAAATGCACACACTATCGGTCCTAATCGACCACGCCCATAAAAGTGCTATAAAAAATTTATATATTAATATTTTATTCCACTTTAAATTAGCCAATCTTTTAGACCTACTTCTCCTTGAAATATTCATGTCAAGTTTTAATTACATTTCGCGGATTTTAACCCTTTATATCCCGGTTTCGTCACATGAGCGCACTGCTTTTTTTGCCCCAAAAAACATAAAACTTGAATATTTTCCAAAAAAAACATTTGAGGTAATATTCAATTGTTATTATAATTAGGCCTTTAGATGGACTAAAGATCGGCACCAACAGTCATTTCGATCGCCTTTTTTTTTTTTTTTCAGGACCAGAAAATGGTCTCCAGGCGGCAAATGCTGCTCCTCTAGGCCGAAATAAGTGCATCTTGCCGGGGTACGTCGCGACGATGACCGGGGCACGATCACCGGGGACTCATTTTTCCAGCACACACGTCCGATACCACGTGACAACAAATACGTCATTTCCTGTCGACTACAAAAAAAAAAGCACCCTCATACGGTCCTAGGGGCCGAAAATGGTCCCGCCCGATCAGCGGGCGAAGCCGCTGCTGGACGCCGGAAATGAGGCTTCATTCCCCGCAGGTCTGTCCAAGCAGCCCGCTGTTTTCCAGCCCCGGGTCAAATGTGGAGCAAGGGCGCCACCCGGTGGACAAATAAAAAAATTACAACTCTAAGGTCTCTTCTGCAACACGGAAATGATACTTAAGCGATCGCCGAGATGCTTACGGTATAAATCCTGCAGTGAAAAATAGCGTTTATAATGGGTTTCAATGGGGCGATTTATGGCTCTAGGACCTCAAGTGGATGTCGGTTTTTAGCTTAGCCACCTTAAGCTAATCGAATAAACGGAGACGGCAATTCTAAAGAAAAATGAAAAAAAAAAAGGGTTGGAAGGTTTGGCTATATTCTATTCAACACAGTGAAAATGGCCTAATATTAAAAAACGCTGAGGACGAAAAAATGGCCGTAGGTCTCCCTGAGGGTTACGAGAGAAGGAACAAGACCATTCTGTACTCCTAACAGAGTAGCCTTGTAAGGATCACATCAACATTTGCAAGTATCTAACATTAAGGTTGTGGATAGACCTCTTCAAGGCAATTTTAATTATAGAGCCTGCAAATTCACCAAAATTCTCAAGCCTTTTAACCACTATACCAATGGGATGGCCATCAACATAAAGGGTTTTGTTTTTTGCAGGAGACAGCAAAATATAATCCAATATAAAAGCCTGTATCAGTGAGCATTAGAGCTCCATTAAGAGGAATTATATAACCAGTCCAGTTCCAAAACATTTCAGCTAACAGCACAACAGCATCATGTTTTCCTTTCCGCAGAGTTGGTCCAGTTGGTGGAAATGACAGTTTCATCAGAAAGAAGAGGGAATCATTTTTGTCTCAGAAGTTTACTTTCAAGATAGATGAGTGGGGACTCCTGTTTGGGTTTGAGCTATTTAACAGCTTTTATTTATATAGTGTGAAATATTGAATTTTGTTCTTCTTTTGTTCAACTTTTCTAATGTATTTTGTGTTAGCGTTTACATTAGTTATATGGCCTTAAAATGTTTTTAAAGTCAGCCATATTAAGCTGGATCAATTGTGCCTAAGTAAGACCAAATAATAATGGATTGCATTTATATAGCGCTTTTCTAGGCACCCAAAGCGCTTTACAATTCCACTATTCATTCACTCTCACAATCACACACTGGTGGAGGCAGCTACAGTTGTAGCCACAGCTGCCCTGGGGCAGACTGACAGAGGCGAGGCTGCCATATCATGCCATCGGCCCCTCTGGCCATCACCAGTAGGCTGTATGGTAAAGTGTCTTGCCCAAGGCACAACGATCAGGAAAGAGAGAGCAGGGGGATCGAGCCGGCAACCTTCCGGTTACAGATGAGCTTCCCAATCCCCTGAGCCACAGTCCCCCCAAATGATACCAAATCATCGATGCTAGTGAATACGTGCATTCGATCTAATTTATCTTCCACTTTCTCCCTTTTTCTTCATTCACCTTAATACATACAAACTTGTGCCAGACATTTCTACTTATTTCTATATTTACATCTTAACAGTAAAGTGGAATACAAACCCACCCCCCCTGTAATAACTCCACGGCCGAGCCGTCCACGGTTTCATGCTTTTTAGCATCTTTATTATCACGGTTGCTGTTCTACAATCGGCTGCAGCTTTCCACCTCGCAGTCACACACACTAACAACAACAACATCAGGACCTAGTTCAATCTACTTAAGTGGTTGAGGTGTGATCGCCCATACCGTCCAGGTCTCTTTGGGGTTGTGTGAGGACAAACAAAACCTCCCAAATCAAACACATGGAGCTTCTTGGTGTGGTGACTAGGGCTGCTCGATTATGGCAAAAATGATAATCACGATTATTTTCACTGAAATTGAGATCTCGATTATTTGACGATATTTATTTAACCCTTAAAGACGTACCATAGAACCAAGTCCGCCAGAGCTTATATATATTTTTTTTTACATGTTGTAGTGCTATTTGTGGGAGCATTTCAAGTTGCTATACATCAATACAACTGTTATAGCCCATATTTTAATAATATGTATGCATTAAGTCCATAGTAATTACATTAATTACAAAAAAGTGCAATAAACTACAAAAAAATTGAAAATCATTTTTGTTTTTTTACATATATTTCTACTTGGAGAAATTTAAGAGGTTTATCCCTCAAAACTTTAAATACAAAAAAGTTGCAAAAAATAGTTTCCCACCACAGGGAATTTATTTTGAGTGTCTTCATAGTTTTATTTTGGAGATACAGCAATTTTTATATACTGCAGGAAAAACAAAAAACAATCCTATGATGCAAATTTGCAAAGAAAACAGCAGGTGCATCAAAATAAACTATTTCCAGCAGTGCAATTCGAGTTCTAAGCATCCCAGAAACTATTCAGAAAAGTCAAACATGACCAGTATAGGCTTTTAAGGCCTACAAGTAAAAAACTACATTTTCCGTGAAAATGACATAACTTCCGGTTTCGGACAGGAAATGGCAGACATGCGATAGTTCGCGTTGTCGTCGTTTTCATTGTGGGAAGTGTTACGAACAGCTGATCGGATCGGCAAAGCATGTTTCTGGAATATTATGTTTTTGTTCCCGCAAGCGCTTTTTATGCAATTTTTGCAAAGCTTTATGTGGAAGGAAACCGTGACCGAGGACAAGCTGATGCCATAAGATGTAAGTACAACTCCTCTGGTTTCATATGCAAAACAAATTATTGTGCTAGCTTACGCGGTTCCGGTTCTACAGGGATTTAAAGGGTTAACAACAACAATGTATTGAATAATGACTTTAAAAAATAATATAAAATAGTGTGCAAATACTGATAACAGTGCAAATGTTTTGCAATATAAAAAATAAATGAAAAATGTAAACATCTATGTTTAGTGAACTTTGCAGTGTTGCTCTGTGGTGCAGCTATGACACCATAGCAAAGTTTACACACTATGTCTAATTGAGCCCAGTTCTGACTCCACGAACCCATAATGTTTCCACACCACTGAAGTTTTTTTTTACCTCTCTTTTCAACCAACGGCAGTCACTCTGCTCTCCAAATAACTTCTGCTTAGCTTTCCGAGCTTCCCTTGGGTCCTCTAGTCTTAATTGTTGTGATGCGTGTTCGAAATGCAGAGAAGTGCGCTCGATTTGCCACACAGAGCAGCGCGAGAGTAAAGCATGAGGGAGGGGCTAATAATCGGCTCAGTCATTTGTAATGATCGTTGAAAGCCCAGATCGTAATCGTGATTAAAATTCGATTAATTGAGCAGCCCTAGTGGTAACCCCTGGTGAAGAAGGGAGCAGCTTCTTTTAGTGTCTTTCTAACTAAAGCAAACAGTAGAGCTGGAGACTGTCTTGTCAGAGGGAACAAAAATGAGTCATATTCTTCCTGTTTGGGACACGCTACACTTGTTTTTAAAAAATCATTGGGATGACGGTGCTGAAGCTGCCCACGGTTGTGATAATTTAACGTTGTGATAATTTAAAAGAAAACAACAACAACATCATTATCTTTCTTTATCCCTGTTGTTTCTTCTACATAATTACTGCTTTTTCTTGTTGTGCCCCACATTATTTTTTTTCCTCTCTCTTTCACTTGCTGTCTTACCATGTGTCTCTTTGGCTCTCCCCCTTGCTCTCACAGCCACAGCTCTTATGCTAATGCCAGTATTAATTATTATGCTAATGTGTCTGTTAATCACTATGCTAATGTCACTGTACCTACCTGTCAAACTGGTGCTAACGCTGCATGCAAGGGTCTGTCTTTTCCTGCTTTCTCCAACTCCCTCCATCGCCTTGAATCTTCTTTTACCTGTTTTATGTATTTAATCAGTCTTTAAATGTCTTTGAATTTGGTGGAAGTAGTTCATATTTCATATAGTTAGATTATGTGTCTCACCTTCGCTGCTTTTTGATTTCCCACTGAGCTTTTAAATGCTACTCTTTCTCCACTTTTCCTCCTTCTCTCACTGTTGTTTTCAGTTTCTTAGACACAACATTGCTGATGCGGTCCACAGACTAAAAAATGCGTTCCTCCATACTCCATCTCATCAGACTTACACACATTATATATCACTTCTTTGTTTCTTGCTTATTTATCCCCCATTCATTTATTTGTGCTGCCAGATGCTCGTGGAGTGCAGTCAGCTTCTTCAGCCAGTAGGCGTGAACCATGTCAGGGCCTGGTGCTGTCCAACTTTTCATACTGGTAAACCTTTCTTTGATGTCTGCCACTGTGATGGTTACTGGACCCTGTTCAGGGGGGTTGCTGTGGTCTGCCCTCAGATCCACTAGCGTCCTTTTCCCGTATGCTCTTCCAGTATTGTTCCGTCTCCAGCCTTGGTGTTGCTGTTCTCATATTGTTCCCCTGTTTCCAAGGCCTCAGGTATGGACAGCTTGCTGTACATCGTACCTTCTTCATTGTACCTTTCTGCAACTCCGATAGTTGGCTAACCTCCCTCCGTGCTACCTTGATCTTAGCCTCTAGCCTCCTTCTCCATGGAGAGTACTGCCCCTTGTGGCTGTTCAACTTGTAGCCAAGCATCTCACTGATCACTGCTGCCGTATTGTAGATCAGCTTGTTAGTCTCAGTAATGGTGGCTGTGGGTATCGTATAGTACTGCATTAACATCATCTAGCAGACCTTCTGAGGGTACTTCACGTAGTCTTGGTAACGAGACCCTCACTGGATACAGACACCCCAGGTGGGAATCCAACTTGCGATCCTCTGCTCCAAAGGCGTGTAGTCTAACCACTACGCTATCCAGCTGCATATAATTTTGGAAACGGTTTCAAAGCTATATATACAGTGGGGCAAAAAAGTATTTAGTCAGCCACCGATTGTGCAAGTTCCCCCACCTAAAATGATGACAGAGGTCAGTAATTTGCACCAGAGGTACACTTCAACTGTGAGAGACAGAATGTGAAAAAAAAATCCATGAATCCACATGGTAGGATTTGTAAAGAATTTATTCGTAAATCAGGGTGGAAAATAAGTATTTGGTCAATAACAAAAATACAACTCAATACTTTGTAACTAGGGGTGCAACGATATTCGTATCGATATTGAACCGTTCGATACAGTGCTTTCGGTTCGGTACGCATATGTATCGAACAATACAACATTTGTAAGTTATTTTATCAACTTTCCTTCTGACGATGCTGTCTGTGTTGAGCGCTCAGTGAATCTGCGTTCGACTACTCCGCCTAGGCTGCACTGTCGAGCGCAGATCCACTGAGCGCTCAAAACAGACAGCATAGTCAGAAGGAAGAGCGCAGGGCAAGCTAGCAAGACAGAAGTTAAGCTCTCCTTACAAGATGGACCTCCCCCACCCTCATTCAGATCTGGCGTTTGGAATTATTTTGGTTTTCATGTGACGTATGACCCTGAAGGTAAGCGAGTCATGGACTAAAGTAAAACAGTATGTTGGATGTGCCATGCAATGCTCAATTACATGGGTGGGAACTAGTGTGTTAGCGCAGTTAGCTCGTTAACGTGTTGGCCGTCTAGCCCCATGCACGGGGCGATCGGCGGTAGCTCGTTAACGGAGATTTGCCGTGTTGTGGCGTTAAGGTCATTTCAACGAGATTAACCTGAAAGCACTAGTGGGAACACAACGAATATGACTGCACATTTACGCCGACATCATCCTAGTGCAAAGACAAAAACAACAAGCATGCTACTAACTTTAGCCGAGTCATTTAGACAGCTGTTAGCACATGATTCTCCTTATGCTGCTGAGAATATAGCCCAGAAGAAGCGGATAGTATAGCTTTTATTTTGGAAAGAGACATTTCTCTGTAATAAACTCTCTTTTCCAAAGATGCATGATTCCTCAATCAGATACAGGGCTTGCAATATCGCTAGCCTGACGTCCTGGGGCTAGCGATTTTTTCAGTCGGGCTACCAAAATCTATCTCTTCCCTGCCCGTCGGGCTATTGTAGGAAGGAAAAATATATGTCAATGCTTTTGCATTCTTTCAGAAATGTAGCTGGGTAATTATGTCATTGGCATCGGTGAGCCACTGTCAATATGTGACATATTGAAATCGCGTTTGAATTTGCGCTTGTTTTTTTGCTTTCACTTTGCAATCATGAGAACTGTGTATAGAGAGCGACAGCACTGATCTGTGAGTGATGATAATTTGTGCACCAATTCCTCTGACATCGTCTTATTAATCGTTAGCTTACTATGCAAACATGACAAGTGAAATCTCCCGCAGCAAGCTTAAACATGTGAGAGGTTGATCGCGCAGAGAATCGGTGAGCTTATGTGAGTGCGTGTGTAAAAGCAGCAGAATATATATTTGACTACGATGACCTGGATGACTGAGAACCTTCACAGACAGATATATATTTTAGTTCTGCTGAGCCAAATAAGACAGGTCAGGGTGAAGAAGTGACAGCCAAAGAAAAGCTTACCACAAAACGGAGAAGTTATGACAAATCAGACTATAAGGCAAAAAGAAAGTGCAGCTTTATGGTTTCATGGACAAAATAATTTCTGTGGCTGCAATATGACGAGCTAAATAACCAGGGCTGCACATAAGTGGTCCGCAGGTGCGCATTCGCTGTCAAAATAAAAAACACGCACAAGGGTTAGGGTTAAATTTAAAAACTGTATTTTTGAGTTAAAATATATATTTATAATTTTAATAAATGACAAATTAAAAAGGCATGAACATTTTTTTTGTATCGAAAAAATATCGAACCGTGACACCAAAGTATCGAACCGAACCGAACCGTGAATTTTGTGTATCGTTGCACCCCTATTTGTAACATAACCTTTGTTGGCAATAACAGAGGTCAAACGTTTACTATAGGTCTTTACCAGGTTTGCACACACAGTAGCTGGTATTTTGGCCCATTCCTCCATGCAGATCTTCTCGAGAGCAGTGATGTTTTGGGGCTGTCGCCGAGCAACACGGACTTTCAACTCCCGCCACAGATTTTCTATGGGGTTGAGGTCTGGAGACTGGTTAGGCCACTCCAGGACTTTCAAATGCTTCTTACGGAGCCACTCCTTTGTTGCCCGGGCGGTGTGTTTTGGATCATTGTCATGTTGGAAGACCCAGCCTCGTTTCATCTTCAAAGTTCTCACTGATGGAAGGAGGTTTTGGCTCAAAATCTCACGATACATGGCCCCATTCATTCTGTCCTTAACACGGATCAGTCGTCCTGTCCCCTTGGCAGAAAAACAGCCCCATAGCATGATGTTTCCACCCCCATGCTTCACAGTAGGTATGGTGTTCTTGGGATGCAACTCAGTATTCTTCTTCCTCCAAACACGACGAGTTGAGTTTATACCAAAAAGTTCTACTTTGGTTTCATCTGACCACATGACATTCTCCCAATCCTCTGCTGTATCATCCATGTGCTCTCTGGCAAACTTCAGACGGGCCTGGACATGCACTGGCTTCAGCAGCGGAACACGTCTGGCACTGCGGGATTTGATTCCCTGCCGTTGTAGTGTGTTACTGATGGTGACCTTTGTTACTTTGGTCCCAGCTCTCTGTAGGTCATTCACCAGGTCCCCCCGTATGGTTCTGGGATCTTTGCTCACCGTTCTCATGATCATTTTGACCCCACGGGATGAGATCTTGCGTGGAGCCCCAGATCGAGGGAGATTATCAGTGGTCTTGTATGTCTTCCATTTTCTGATGATTGCTCCCACAGTTGGTTTTTTCACACCAAGCTGCTTGCCTATTGTAGATTCACTCTTCCCAGTCTGGTGCAGGGCTACAATACTTTTCCTGGTGTCCTTCGAAAGCTCTTTGGTCTTGGCCATGGCGGAGTTTGGAGTCTGACTGTTTGAGGCTGTGGACAGGTGTCTTTGATACAGATGATGAGTTCAAACAGGTGCCATTCATACAGGTAACGAGTGGGGGACAGAAAAGCTTCTTACAGAAGACGTTACAGGTCTGTGAGAGCCAGAGATTTTCCTTGTTTGAGGTGACCAAATACTTATTTTCCACCCTGATTTACGAATAAATTCTTTACAAATCCTACCATGTGAATTCATGTTTTTTTTTTTCACATTCTGTCTCTCACAGTTGAAGTGTACCTCTGGTGCAAATTACTGACCTCTGTCATCATTTTAAGTGGGGGAACTTGCACAATCGGTGGCTGACTAAATACTTTTTTGCCCCACTGTATATAGCTTTGAAACCTTTTCCCAAATTCATATTCTGCACCATCTTTCAGCTCTGGCAGATCTCCTTTCATTCACAAGACAATTTTTGCTTTGGCAGAAGCTACAATCCATTGAATGGTTAACCTTTTCATAGTTAACCATACTGTTACATAAGTATAACTTAGTTCAAGCCAGCACTGGCAATGACATGGACAAATGAGATGGCTTAATGAAATGTCTAAAGGGCCAAAGAACAGAGCAACAGTATTCTTTAGTTTAATGAACTTGATTCTCAGTGGTGTGAGTAGAGGATAAAATGTGGGAGTGGGCCAGAGAGAGACAGAGAGATATAAAATTTGTTTGAAATTGGTAACTCTGAGCAGAAGCTTTTTCACACTGTCTAATTGACTTTAAATTAATGGCACTAAGTTTAGCATTTCGATCATTACTGTAACTGTGATGGCAGCCCTTTGGTTTTTATAGTGCATGCCACTGGGATGGGTATACTGAGATGTCAGTTTGGTTGTTTGATGAACTGCACTCTACATTACCACTGTTCTTTGAGCATAAATTAATACAAAGGGTAACTTTGTTACAGAGGGTGGCAAAGTAGAAAATGTAAATGTATCTCAAATGAATGCCTTCATGGTTACAGGATTTTGGTGAGAGAACACTGGACTCCTTGTCTGTGATGGATATATAGAAAGATGGCGAGCTCAAATTAATTATGATACAGATGAAAATTAGAATCATTACAACACATTGGACAGTTATAAATCTGTTGCAAATACAGACATATTAAAAAAATGTTAAGAGATAAGATAGCCATCACTGAATTGTACCTGCTTGGTAATTAGGAGTTGATTCAATACCTTTTGCTGATATTTTCAAGCTAGTTTTCTTCAGTCTCACAGGCGTTAGAATATCAGCGTGTAGCCTTCATTGGGTAGGAGCTCAGAAACCTTGGGTAGACAAGGACAGTACAGGGAACAGGATAAATCATTTAAGATATACCTGAATCAACCCTGCGCCTGATTTGGCAATAAATCATACCAATTAAGTGAAGCATCTTGAAGGACCAAGGACCAACTTGTTCGTATCAATTTACTGCAACATTTGAATTAATTCCCTGTCATTTGTTCTCTGCAGGCCACACAGTTCCTTTATCACGCTTGGCCCCTGTATTCTCATAGGTGAAGGAGAGCTGAGCAAAAACAGTTCTGTTCATCCCCATTTACTTTTCTTGGCTTGAGATTTCACCTACCTCAGCACCATTCCATGGATCAATTTTATGCTATTTTGGGCATGGCCTCTTTGAGATCAAGGGTCCTCTGTGGTGTAGCCTAGCAAATTCAATGCTGGACACCATGCTGTGTTTCGGCTGCTTGTTCAGAGGTGATCAATAATTCTACAGTCACACTGAGTTCTCTCTGACCTTGATTAAACATAAATCTTGATCTTATTCTTTTGATCACTATCCGCAAGTTAGTATATCGGCATCCATATTACTGCAAAATGCACTTTTCTTCACCAAATTTGGTGATACTCTCAAAAAGACAGTGTTATCCATTGTCGGGCTTTTTATACTGATTTCATAGCAAAGATAACTTAAATAAATATTTGTCGATATTGCATAGATATGTATCAAAGTTGAACTAAACATAGAACTTTAACCTCTAACAGTCGCATCATGCTGAGATATTGAGCCCCACAGATTTACTCATAGATCCTCACTGTGTGTTTTAATCCTCTTTGCATTTACCCCCTCTGCTCCAGACAGCCCCTTGCTGTTGATGCAATGTATTGCTGCACTGCTGTCATGCTGGTAGCTGCCAATATGCATTACTGTCAGAACAGCATCATCTGCTGAGCTCACAGACACTGAATTAACACACTTGCTCCTGTAGAGAGATGCCTAGGGGGTGTGCCACAGTTTTTGTGTGTGAGTGTGTGTGTGTGTTGACAGGTGTGGGATCATTCAAGGTGAGCTGAGGCCTTCAAAGTAACACAAAACCAGTGATTAGCACTCCAGGGTTTGTATGTAATGCTAGTTGAATATGTATGTGGGTGCCTATATCAGTGTTTCAGTATTACTATTATCACCTCTGTTGTTTTCCATTTTGTTTCCTCCTCCTCCTCCATCCTTTCATCCCTCGCTTTTGCTTTCCCGCACCTCACAGCCATCTGTGTCGCCATGGTGATGTATAGAAGTCAGGTGGTTTGACCTGTGCTGGTTATGAGATCCCTCAGACTTGTGTGTGTGTGTGTGTGTTTACATTATATTTATTTAGAACAGCCAGTCTGTCTATTATCAGAGGGAAAAAATAATCTGAAATTGAGCTTTAAGATAACATAAGTTTATCAAAAAGCTGGTTTTGAGTGTTTTTCTATGCGTGTTGCATAATGTAGTACTTGCAGCACCACAACCCCCAGAAAACAAGAAAAACAAACACAAAGTATTAAAACAAACAAAACATAGTTGTCTAGAACTCAGTACTCTTAGGCCGCTTTTGCTTCAGATTCGATGTTCAGAGCCACCTTCATCAGCAACTTGAAGTAATCATTTTCTGTATGACTTCATTAGTTTCTCACATTATTATGAAATTTTGGCCCAGTCGTCTTCTGATCATTGACGTTTGGTATTTAGTTATGTACAGCTTCCTTCCACACCCTTTCCATCTGGACTTTGGGCCACTGTAACACCTTGCTTCTTTTCTTCTTCAGGCATTCTGTTGAAGATCTGCTGCTGTGCTTGGACTCATTGTCCTGTTGCATGACACAATTTGAGTCAAGCTTTAGCTGTTGGACAGATTGGCTCACATTTGACTTTGGAATACTTTGGTATACAGAGAAGGTTGACTCGATGACTACATGGTGCCCAAGTCCTCTTGGTCCAAAACAAATCCAAATTATCAGCTGTTGGGTCTGTGCTTCAGCAGGCCCACTAGTTCAGACTTATTCCCGTGAAGAAAGCACGATAGAACAGCGATCGATCGGTTTTACTTGCTAGCAAGGGAAGCCTGGATGGAAACTTTAGAACAGCACTCTGACCTCGACCTCAGAAGACTCCGACCTCAACTCCCTCTGCAGCCTTTTTATTGAACACAGTTACAGTTTACACAAGCACCACCCATCCGAAAACCCCATGTGGTGTGTCAGGCACTGTATTTGTGTGTATGCATGTGCGAGAATGTGTGTGTGTGTATATGCACGTGAGTGAGTGTGTGTGGATGGGGGTGCGTTTGTGTGACTTCCTGCTGAGAATGTGCCTACAGTCACACTATAGCCCCCCTCACCATTCAACAGGCTGGGGAGGGGAACAGAAGAATGTCTTTGATCCTACAGTTTAAGGCAAGGCTTACAAATTTAAGTACAATAATGGCAACATTTAACAATTTCAACCTAACATCACCCCTCAACCACCGTGCTTGGTAGCTGGTATGAGGTGATTATGCTGATAATTTGGATTTGGTTGTTGTCAAATGTGGTTCTCATGTTTAGAGGTCATTGTTCCAGAAGTGGAAATAGAAAAAAGGCTCTTGGGCTTTTTTTTTTCTAGTATATTTGTCACCACTGACATGCTTTTCAGGGATATGATATTCAGAATGCTAAAATGAGTCGCCAAACTTACTCAGCCTGCGTAAGTGAACTCTTATGTGGGAAACACTGAGGTTGCCTTCTTGTGCAGTCCTGTCTTTGCTTCCAGGACTGCTGGTGCAGTATATGCGTGGAGCCCTTCCTACAACTCCAGTTCTGACCACGTGAAGCTTGGACATGCTGGATCTCCTCCACACTGTCAAAATAACAATACTTTAATATAAAACAACAAGCAGGGTCTGTGACATTTACAGAGTGTTGTTCCTCATTCTCCTGATGCCTCAGGATATTACAGAAGTTGGCAGTGTTGACAGTCCCAGGAGATGGATTCACACTGCTCTAACCTTGTCAATATCACAAAAATGATGAGCATGCTCCTGTTTTTGCTCCTGACCTGATGCAATTTCTTCTAGCTTGCATTCTGTGGCCTCTTTCACTTGAAAGTAGTTTTTTGTCTCTACTTCTGACTCACTACAGAATCTCCAGACTTAGGATCTGAGGCAGTATTTTATTACTAGACAAGGGAAGACAACCAAATAAAAATCAGGTACTTCACTTATTGGATGTTCTGCTTGTCAGAAAAATGATACCTTTGGGTTATTGTCAGCAACCAGGCTGAAGTTCATCTAGTTCATCTAACTTGGGCCAATCAAGTTTTTTCTCTCTAACATTGATCCATCCCTCAGCTGCCTGTTCTATTGTGGTTTGAGAAGAAAGCACTTGCTATTGCATTAAAAAATCTGGCGTTCCATCAGGTGCCTTGTGAGCAATTATATTGTATGACTTGCCAAAAAAAGTAAAAAGTTTCTAAATATTTCATATATAATAATAATAATTGCTAACAAACACCAATAGGGAGGAGCAATTAACAAATACAGGGTTTTCTAGTATCATCATTGAAACCACTGCATGAAAATCATTTTTCACCGTCACACAAGTATTTTAACATATATGCTGCAAAATGCTCCTAATGAAGGCTGTCAACACTTTAGAGGGTTGCCATTTCGGTTGCTTTACTTCAGCCACCACCACGCCAGTGAATATTCACCAGTCTGCCACGAGGGCTTTATTAAATATGAACACAGCTTTGTAGGACTGTGGCCACACATGTCACAGACCCTGCTCCCAACTTGGGAGTCATTTACGACAAACCCTGCAACATGTCGATTAAAATAGCAAATTTAGGCGCTATTATGTTTTCCACCAAACATATCAAGCAAATGTTATACAGTGACACAAGAACATTATTGTGGAGAAACAAGAATACAGGGAACTTAAACAAGGCAGTTACTTAGTACTAGTTAGGAAGTACTGAACAGACAGGACACACAGCGTAGAGGGAGAGCTCAACAAAGGACAGAAGGAAATGTAGACAATATATGCAGTGGAAGGAGATTAAGGGAAGGGGAGACACATGAACACTAAACTAAACTAAATCACAACCAGTGTTGGGAAAGTTACTTTTAAAATGTATTCCACTACAGATTACAGAATACATGCTCCAAAACGTATTTTGTAATGTATTCCGTTACGTTACTCAACGAGAGCACTGTATTCTAAATACTTTGGATTACTTAATATATTATCATGCTTTTTGCAACTACACGAGTGTGCTATTGCTGTGTGATTTATTACTATTTATTACTATTACTGAAGGTTACCAATACCCACTAGATTTTTAAATCTTAATATAAAATGAGTAATACGTATATAAAACAGGTCCGCGGCTCCGAACCGTAGTAAAGGGACCTCTGGCTAATACGTCGGGTTCCGTGTCGGGCTCGTAGCTGAAAACTAGCTTTACTTTGTTGTGTGGGTCAACTTTGCTAGCGAGAGACAGAGAGAGGCATTGAAAGGCTGCTGCAACAGAACTTACTGTTTCGGAGGAAAACACGAACATACACCAAAATACCACCGTGTAATCCATTTATTTCAACAAAGTAACTCTATTATGAACACCACCTTTTTAAATGGTAACTGTAACGGAATACAGTTACTCATATTTTGTATTTTAAGTACGTAAAGCCAGTACATGTATTCTGTTACTCCCCAACACTGATCACAACTAACAAAACTGAATATTGCACACACAAGACAGGAGACTATCAAAATAAAATAGGCTGTAACACACACACCGAGAATTTGTCGATGAGATTGGGGATAACTAGACATGGAGACATGGAGAGAGAACAGGAGTAAACACAGAAGATTACGGGAATAGGAAAGGGGTAAATACAGGGACAGGACTGCAGACATATTAACTAGATAAGACAGGGAAAGCAGACAGCAAACACGGAACATAGAGAGAACATACAGAGATGAGACAGACACAGGGACATGACCAGGGAGACAGAAAGGATAACAAAACACGTAGGCAAGACTAGGACAGACTGGACATGAAACGGAACAAACATAAACAAACCTGAAATCAGCTATTATAAGTAGCAAACTCAGAAAGTGTAGAAATTAATATATTCGGAAACTAAAACAAACTTATACTTTCAAAGCGACAAATAGCAAATCCAGAACCAAAACTCAAAATACTGTGTCAAAACCCAGGGATCCTAACATTTTTGTAGACAAAATAAGATGGTGTGGTTTATTTTCTGAACATTAGTTTTTAATTTATGAAAAATGTATTAGGTAAAGTTGATATACTGCCAAATAAGCACAGAGTCAAAAACTGAGACACACTCAAATGAAACAGCTCTTCCAAGTTTGGTAAATAGCAGTCATTAGCCCATCATTAACACTGTCCTCCAATGATTGCTATCTGCATGCTGCTATATTGGAAACTGTTGACTGGCATGTCTGTGAAGGTTCTCAGTCATCCAGGTCATCGTAGTCAAAGGAGCTTGCAAAGGAAAGCGTCTGGACTTCTTTAAGTTGCTTGAAGACGTTTCACCTCTCATCCGAGAAGCTTCTTCAGTTCTAAGGTCAAATGGTGGAGAGTCCCAGATATAAACCCAGTGGGAGTAACCCCCCACAGAGGGACAAAAGGACCCCCTGATGATCCTCTAATCGCCTGAGGCAAGGTGTGAAACTGGGTGTGGGTCCCAGTCAGCCAGAGTTTCGGGTGTGTTCATTGTGAAACCTGGCCCCACCTTATCATGCGAATACCTGAGGTCAGATGGCCCAGGATGTGAGTGGGCATTAAGGCGTCTGGGAAGGGATCTCAAAACTGGATTATAGATGGCAGAGAGTTGGTGTCGTAAACCCCCGCCTCTGTTCTGTTGACTGGCATGTGCTAATGTGTTAATGTGTTGCATTTGTGTGCACACGTGTATGTTTGTGTTGTGCTGTGGACTGAAATAGAAAGCCTCTTTACCCCACTCAAAGTGACACTTGTCCCTACAGACAGCACACTTTGTTCCTCTTGTTAAGATAATGAATATTAATGTGTCACCTTGTTATGTCTCAGCCAAATTATGATGATGGCAAACAAAAGCAAAATGCAGAGCGTTTTCAAGCACTCATTCTGACGCCCTACAGCTAATTGATCTCCATACATAAGCTGATGTTAGAGTGATGCTCGCAGACAGAGACGGCGAGAAAATACACCACTCGGAAAAAAAATGAAGTGAACACTTGAACCGCTTTAGGTTTGATTTTTGATTTTTTTAATTTTGAATGCAGCTGTCAGGCGATGGTTTTTATTTCCACTGACTCTGTTTATGTTACGTTCTGTCTCCATCTTCCAATCTATATCAGTAGATATTTTCAACTTGAATATTTCATTTATCAATATGTGATGTGTTCCCATAATTCTTTTGAGACTGCATACGTATGTATATCTAAAGGGCCAAGGAGGACAAGATGTTTAGTGAATATTAATGAAGAAATGTGGGTTGTAGGCAGTGTGGGCGAGATGAGTTATGTTAAACACTAATTAAAAAAAGAAATGACAATCTATTCAACTTGGATATGGCAATAAAAGCAGACATCATACTCCTGTTAAAAATAATTTATAAGATCATTTGTAGATACGATTATTAGTCAATCTTTGCAGTGACATTTTGGCATCTTATTTTAACCACATGTTTTCCGTTAATGGATTCACCACCGAGCACTAAACTCTGTGGTTTGTTTAAGGGCTTTCTTATTGTGTTGTGTCTGATTCTGTTGTCTTTGAAGTTGTTAGACTGAACAAGCGTGCCTTGTTTGGAACTGTTGCCATTAAAAAGACTCTTCTATGTAAAACCAACTTTGCAGCACAGTTCAGATTTGCAAAGTTGCATCTGAACAAAACACAAGACGAATGAGATGAAAATGAGATGTTTGGTCATAATGCACAGCACCCAAAAACTGGGAACTCCTCTGGATTCCAAAGGATTCTAGAGCAGCGGTCCCCAAACTGTTTTGCGCCACGGACCAGTTTGATGTCAGACAGTATTTTCACAGACCGGCCTTTAAAGTGTCGTGGATAAATACAACAAAACTGTCCTCCTGAAATGCCCCAACAACATTGAGAGTAACATCCTCCTCTCTGCCCCTTAATACTCTCTGGTCGCTATGGTAATGCATAAATATTTATTTCAACATAAGACACCAGGGAAACCAGTTAATGCTAAAAACCCTGAAAACCATAAATTTCACACCCGAGCCTCAACTCTCGTGGCCCAGTACCAAACTACTCACGGACTGGTACCGGTTGGGGACCGCTGTTCTAGAGTCAAATATGAGGCCATTTGCCTGACAATTAAAGCTTAGCCCAATTTGTTTAATGCAACTTAACAATGCAAAATTGACAAATGCCGAAAAAGGAAAACGATCAGAGTACTGCAATTAACCAGCCATAGTCCAGACCTCAACGCAACTGAAATGCTGCAGCATATCCTTAGGAGAGCTGTGAATCAACACGTAGACCCAGACCTCAAAGAACTGAAGGATGGGGGTTGGGATGGGATTGGGGGGGTGGGATGGGGGGTCGTGGCTCCTACTGTGTTTCAGCTGGGCTCTAGGGCCATACACTGGGCCTGCAGAGGGGGAAACCTGACGGTTGTCGAAGTCCTGAAGAGCCACGGGGCTGATCTTAATGTTAGAGATAAGTTGCATAGCACACCTCTGCATGTTGCCACGAGAACAGGCCACACCTCCATTGTGGAATACCTGCTGTCTTGTGGGGCCTTAATCAACTCCAGGGACAGGGAAGGTGACACAGCCCTGCACGATGCAGTGCGTCTCAACAGATACAAGATAGTGAAGCTGCTCATAGTTGCAGGAGCTGACACAAAAATAAAAAATCATGAAGGACTGACAGCAGTACAGCAGGTAAAACAATGGCAGTTTGACATCGTGGAGACCCTGCAGAGGCTTGAGAAACTAAGGAAGGTGGGAGTACTGTCGCCTTCTAACAACTCAGGGGAGGAGTGAACAGTGCAGCACAAAGCTGTGCATCTGTGCAAGGATCACCTCAGTTTACATTGCAACTGAGTGGTTTAAGTTCTGCCGCATTGAACTTAAAGCCAGCAAATATCCTGGGATTGTTGAGGCTCTCAGTGAGCTAAAATCCACCTGGTTGACGGTCCACCCTTGATTCATATTGTATATTCTTTCTATATCACTTTCTATGAGCATCTGCCTCAGGTTCTCTCTATATAAATATATTCTCTACTTCTATGTAGTGCTGTGTAAATGATATTTGCATCTGCGTTTCCAGGACGTTACTGTAAAACCTCTAAATCAGTCTGAAAATATCAGTTGGGAATTAACATTAATATTAAAAAGTATCTGCTTATTTAAAACAGTAAGAAAACAACTCACAAGTGAAAAAAACAAAGGCAGCCTCGTGATTTTGAAACGAGGTTTAAAAGTGCTTAATATTGTTACGAACACTGAATATTTCACATCTGATTTGGGATGCTTTTGAAAGTTAAATAAATCTGACAGAGATGGGGGGGAAAAAAAAGAACTGAAGGAATGTTGGAGAAAAAACAGTGTGTGCACCAATTCTCCCACCATGATGAGGGAGACTGAAAGTCATATATAACATGATTAATCCAAGTTATCACTACTAAAGATGGTTCTACAAGCTAGGTGTGCTTAGTTTTTCACTGGTCCGCCCTCGGAGAACTTTATTTTTCCACCGGACTGTAGATGACAAAACGAACAGAAAGCATGTTAATAACTGGATTATAGTAAACCAGTGGACTTCTGTCAGGGCAATGCAGGCAAGCAGTACCCAGTTATAAAACGGCACTAAAATTCTGTCATCTTAAACATGCATTCTTTACATTACTGCCATCCTGTGGCCACGATTCGCTATTGTCTGTGGAAGCAGGCTAACTCTGCTTGACTACCTATCCAAATGCTATCTGTGCATAGATTTTGATAGGTGTGTCTGTTTCTCATTAACATCGGCTGTAGCTGTGAAGCCTTGACTGTAGCATGCGCACTGGAGATCAGCTGACAGATACCTAATGGAAGAGAAGTATAGCTCCGCTTTCACTGTAGAAACAGATCTAGTACAAGCAAATAAACAAGCCTTGTGTAATTTATAATTTTGAATGATACGTTTTTTTCTTGCTAAATAACTTTTTTTTTGATTAAATCTACTGGTCTTAACCACCTTTTTTGCTAATATACTGCCATCATTTTGATACATACAGTTAACCATGTCACACTGCTCAAGCGTTTTAATAGCGCTGTGATTTAAAAAAAAAAAAATGTGATAAATATATTTAATTTACTTTTTTACATCAAGGTGTAGCCTTTTTCTCCTGAGCTCATGTAAAGCTATTTTCAGAGAAGGTGTTCCCCACAGGCCAGACACTTGAATCATAGTTATATAAAATATGATGCATTACAGTAGATTAAACAGAATGTAAAATAGTCCATTTAAAATGAACTCATCCAGCAGCAATATTCATCCATATAACACTGATAGTGAACATTTTTCTGCAATATAATTACTTTTACTTTTGATCCTTTATGTAGACTTTGGCCATAATACAGTTTTATGTATAGTGACGTGTTGTCATAATGTTTTATTACTGCTTTTGCTAAAGTATTAATCCTAAAAACAAATTCTTTAAGCACTCATAGCCATCAGCTAAAGATACTTCTGGCTTCTCCCTTGCCTGAAGGGTCGCCATAGCAAGTGTTTCATTTGCCAGTGTTTTACCCTGTATGCCATCTCTGAGACAACTCCAAAGTGAGTGTGTGTCTCTACCTGGAATTGAACCAACAACCCTTGGTTTGCCCAGCAAATATGTTAATACCATACGACACCACATAGAGTGCAGTAACCTGCAGGAGGCTGTCGGCACGTATAAAAGACAGGAAAAACAGTATTTTCATTCTGGTCTTATTTGTCCTTTTAAACAGTGATGTCATCAACTCAAAACTTAAAACACTTCAAAGTCACTGCATGCCACTTTGCTAAACCCGTAATGCCATTATTCAGCCACATATTCAGTAATGCGCATACATTCTTATATTTGTATATATATCTATTTATTCTTAGAAATCTCACATTCCTATTCTTATATTTTGCTTTGTTCTTATGTTTCTTGTGTTTTGCACACCTCTGTTGCTTTTGAAGCTTGCACACAACAATATCACTCACATGTCCTGTACCAGTGTGCCAGCACATGTGATGTGACAATAAAAGTGATTTGATTTGATCAATCAAAGTTTCAACAATTTAATAACAAAAATTGGGGAATTGTTTCATATTTTTAATATTTTATTGATATCCTGATTTTAGTGAACTAGCCGTGCTGAGTTACTTGGTAGAAAGTATACCAGCCTTGCTACTGTTCTCTGTTCATTTCACATTCGCTATGAGAGAGTGTGTGTCTGTTATTTCCTTTAACTGGTAGACATCTCCAGTATTTTTAGCTCAATCAGTAGTTGCATTACGTAGTTGAGGGTCAGATTTTTTTCCCATTAGTTACACAAGCCTGGCAACACTGGAGGACGGAAATAGCATGCAACAGTGGTTGTGGGCAGAAGAGGAAACCTACCTACACACTTAACACCCATATCATATTACCATCATACTACACCAGAAGAAAGAGTGGATGGGAGGAGGAACAAAAAGGAAAGCACAGAAAATCCCACCGCATGGTCCCAGTCAGAAACTGTGTGTGCTTGTTTGTTTCTCCCTGTTTTACAAGCAGGCTTCTAACTGTAACTGTACACTGAGTATTTTCTTGTTGCTTCCATTCCCCATATCTGGCCATCGCTGCAGAACGATACATTAGCTGGCAGCTGTTAAAAACCAGTAGAACTTCACCTGTCTCTCTCCATCCAATCAGTCCTCCATACTGCTGAAGTTTATTGACCTCCACCCCTTTCCAGCTAAATGACTCACAGTAGACTGACAATTTTGCTACACTATAGATTCTGTGTGGACAAAGTTTTAGACCTGTCATATAAAGTGTGTTCAGTCTTAAGTGGTATCTTCTCACACAAGCAAGACTGATAACACCTCATTAAGCCAAACCGTAGTCTTGTCAGATGAAATGCAACTAACTTAGACTTCCATTAACAAACTTTGGATCCTCAATTAAGATGTCAAATAATGGAACAAGGATTTAATTGGCCAGAGATCGTGTTATTCATGATATAAACGCATACGCACAAACCCACACACGACATGCAAATATACGCACACAACAGAGGGTTCCTAATATTTTTGTAGGCGCTGGTTGCCACAGCAACAGGGCAGAGCTTATCTTAAGGAATCGTATGGCAGCTGTGCATTGGACAGAGGGGAGGGAAAAAAGTGGGAGGCACAGACAGAAAGAGAAGTCAGATATTTCTGAAGGTGTAAAGTTCAAGTATACTTCTTTTAATCTTTTTATCGGTCTGTTAGTAGAAGAAAGTTGGCCTCACAAAGGTTACTCCTAATTTGGAAGAAAACAGTTTCTATTTTCTCAGCTCCCACTGAGCTAGAGATGAAAGGAGAAAGTTATGACACTTACAAATGCATGATAATTCAGCAATATCAATTACTTGGAGTAATATGATTTCGTACTCTTAGGGTTTACCATGTAACCTTCAATAATTCCAGCAATGTTCTATTACTTATCACGTATTTTTAATTTTTTTATTATATACTTCATAATTATATAATGAGAATTTTGATGCTTTTTCCAGGGTGGAATGACTGTACAGCAAACATCGTTAATCACTTTAAAAAAGTACCAAAAATAATTGGTTAAATGTTCCTTAACAAGTTGCACCTTGATCAGATTGCATTCATAGCCATCAAGCTTCTAGCATACTCTTGGCTGGGTGTTTGACCTCTCTTCTCGGCACAATAGGGTTGAGGTCCTGGCTTTGGGAAAGCCACTTTCCGAAGCTTAATGTTAGCCTGCTTTATCATTTCTACAACCAGGTTTATGTGTGACGGTCATCAACTGGCTCCTGGAACCCAGTTGTTAGTTATTTTCAAACATGTAGCTGTTGATTTGACTTAAAGATGAAGAATTTAGAGGAAGTTCTTCTTCTTCATTATTCCATTCACTTTGTGAATTTATCACTAGTAAAACGCATGATTCTACCATCACCACACAGCTCAATCTTTCTCTTGTCTGACCATAAAACCTTTCTTCTGAAGGCATTTGGCTTGTCTATATGGACAGCTGTTAATTTCAGTGGAACTTGAAGGTGTTGATTTTGGAGGAGGGGCTTCTTAACCTGTCAGTCCTGCCTGACTGATGCTTTTACGTAAACTCGGTAAATGTAATAACCATAGTCACCAACAGAATCCATAGTTTTTAGTTGGGGATCTCCCATTTGTCCCACAGGGTGGTTGTCTCAGCTGTGATTCACTGATTCACAGTATGTGAATCATTCTATTTCAAAGCTTACTGAAGCAATGCAAAAAAAAAAACCCACATGAACAAATAGTAGCCTCCTGAACTATTAATGTTCAAAACTGTACAGATCTACTCTTGTCATGAATACTTAAAAATTCAAACCTATAATCGACAGAAGGTACGGGCAGAATCAGTGCTGTGTGTTGGCATGAACAGCTCGTATATCACACCTTAGTCAGACATCTCACTGAAATATTATGTTTACAGCAACATAATACAATAACTGTTTGTCATCCAAGTTCCAATCTCATCATATATAAAGGTTTCACAGTAATAAGTACGTATCCCCCAGAGTCTACAAGTGGATGGGGTGGCGAAGTCATCGAAACAGCATGCGCTGAATCCAGATAAGATTCCAAGTCTGACAAAAGTAGTGAATACAATGCTTTGTGAGACATTAGGTACCTGTTGTCATATCTGCAACTTGCTTTCAGCTTACACAGTGTTGTGTTTAATAGAATGAATCAGGATCTCTTTATTCTTTTATCAAGGCATCATGAATCCACCATGTCATTCACTATATCACTGATTCAGTCTCTCTGGCCACAGGGCAGAATGTTAATGAGCAATAAGAGCTTCACTGAATTAACTGATTAGTAAATATTGTGCCTTTATGTGTCTATGTTTCTGTGTGGAAACGCTCACTCCTCTGACCTGACAGCTGAAGGAAAAGAGAAGCTGACATGAGATGCTGTGAAGCATTACCATGTGATATCCCATGACATTTACTGCTGTCCAGCACACACACTGATATACCATCACACACAAACACACTTCGTTCTTCCTCTTTCCAGCCAGCTGTCGAGGAACCCCAGATGGAAAATTCCAGGAAAGAAGAGACCTGCCAATGTCTGTGAATATTATGCAGTGAAAGAGGAGCACATGTGGAGAGTAAAAGGAGGAAGGGATGCGGAGAGTGAGTGAGTGAATGAAAAGGTGAGATGTAAAACTAGGAACAAAAGAGCCACAAACAAGCTTGTGAAAATGTTTCTACAGTTGTAGAATAAGTGGCTGTTCTGTATGTGCTCTATAAACACCTAGTGTTTACACACTTTCTGCTTTAAATCATTACTTTTTTTTCCAGTCTATAGCTCCGTTGTCTTTTGTCCTGTTTTTCTCCCCTCACCACTTACTGTAGCATTGCATATGGCTACCCCTCCCTAAGCCTGGATTTGTTGGAGGTTTCTTGTTAAAAGACAGTTTTTCCTTCCCACTGGCACCAAGTGCATGCTAACAGGAGGTCTGATTGTTGGGGTTTCTCTGTATTATTGTAGGTTGACAGTTATTGTGTTTTAGCGCTACAGTTGACCCCGGGGGGTTACCTTCCTCAGAGTGCCCGCGAATTCTGAAAAAACATACATTTTAGATGAGGTGAAAAAAGAACCTATAAATGCCCATTTTTATAGTTTTAACTTTTAAAAAAAAAATGTCTTAGGGCTTTAAGAAGAACAAAATGAAAATCAATGACAACACTCAGGAAAACACTAAACATAGCTATGCGCAGCAAACTTTCATGATGTGCTCTTGGATTGGTTGCTTTCAAACCGTGACCTCTGAGTACAGGGATATTTCACCATCCCAAGCTGTGCTTTCCTTTAAAAAAATTGCAGAGAATAGTTACGGTTCCTGTGAAATTGCTGGTTTACTGCAAGCAATTATTAGTGAGGTTCTAAAGTAAAAAAACAACTGAGACTGAGAAATCTTGCGGGGGTGTACTAATATAAATAAAATTGAATTGAACTGAACTGTATCCCAAATGTAATGAGAGCAGCACAGTTTGCATTACATAAGCATTTTAAGCAACAGGATTTCCCTTTTTGAGCCTACTAAACAGAGATGGGCAGTAACGCGTTAACGCGTTACTTGCGTTACAGTAACGCGTAACGCGTAATCTGATTACTTTTTTCAAGTAACGAGTAAGGGATTATTATTGCAAAAACGGTAATTAGATTACCGTTACTTTCCCGTAGGAACGCTGCGTTACTGCGTTACTAAAACCGTGATTTTTTTTTTTGCGAGAATGTCTCACGACAGTGACGTAAGCGAGTGCGCCGTTAGTGACAACAGCTGTCTGCAGATCAACAATGGATCACATATCGATTGTGGGAGAGAGTATGAGCGTGCAGCGTTTAAAGCGTGGAAGTACTGACCTTACTTTGAGTTTGATTCCATAAAAAGTGACAAAAACATTAGCGTCCATTGTGCGTGGGAAGAAAACTTCTTTTTACAGCGAAAAAAACCCCTAAACTTCCGAGCAAGCACCGAGTGTGCAACGACGTAATGGGAAACTCACAGAGAAAGTCGCGGATTCTTCCACTGACCGCAGCACACCTGCACCAGGGTAAACCTCTGCCTACCGCAGTCCTGCTTTACAGGTGAAACTAGAGCAACAGGACCGCTGAGTCTTTGACTTTATTTATTTTCTGCTGTGTTTTACTTGCATCTATTTGAAAGACTGAGTGTAGAAACAAAAAATATTTTATTTTATGTGCTGGAATGTGTAGAAAATAGCTTTAAATGTTAAACTAATTTATTCAAGTCAGAGAATGTTGCATATAATTAAATTTTTGCTTGATGCATAAAGTTAAAAGATTAAAACTGATAAAACAAGTTAAAAAAGAGACTTTTCCATTTTATTACATTTTGTATGATGGATTATGTAGAAAAAGTAGAATTGGGCTGAAAGATCTATCGCTTTATCACCTCTTCAGGTTGTAAATCGTGTTTTTAAAAAGTAACTAAGTAACTAAGTAATTAAATACTTTTGAAAATAAGTAATCAGTAAAGTAACGGGATTACTTTTTGGGGGAAGTAATCAGTAATTAGTTACTGATTACTTTTTTCAAGTAACTTGACCAACACTGCTACTAAACATCTTGGCAGATATCAGACTTTTTTTAATAAAAAAAATCAGGAGGTGATATCAATCTACAATAAAAGATTTAAAAAAGAGAAAAAAAACATCTGTTGTGCATTTTCTAATACCATCGAATGGTTTGAAGAGTTTATTTCACCACAGTACAGTTCTGAAATGTCTTAAAAAAACTATTATGAACTAAGTTAGTTTAATTTAGTTCATTTAAAGCAATTACTTCTTACTTTTCTGAAATATTCTCAACTTTCTCGCTGCGAATGAAATTAAATATTAGTCATACTGTAGCATGGGGGCGGGATCCTGTGAAGTTGGTGGGAGTCTTCGTCTTTATTACTGGGATTATCTTAATCTGCGGGAATGTAGACCTGTGTGGACGGGATTTCATGACAAATTAACTTTTACCAACCTGTCAGCACCTGTTTGGCTTTAGTGAGAAATGGCTAAGGAGAACTCCCACAGTTTTGCATGACTGTCTAGTTACAGGACTTAAAGTTACAGCAAGCTTTTTGCAACTCTGTTGTGTGCATTGTTCAGGGCTTAATAGTACACAGTGGAATATGTGAAGATAGACTAAAACAAACTTTTCTGACATTCAAAAATAAGATCTGTGCTATTGTTGTGAATATATTAATGATGAACATACTGTCCTTCACGCAGCGTCACGTAACTATATCGCCGCTCTGTTTCTCAGAAGTTGTTGAACTAATCCACTATTTTAAACTTCACACCTCCAGAACCTCCAGAGATTCTTGTTTAGTGTCAGTTTTTCCATGAATCTAAATATCACGCCTCTGTTTTAAAGCACAATCGTTCTGTATTGAAGCTTTTTTAATGAGGCAGAACATTTTATGTGGAAAGTGATGTTTCCAGCATATGAAAGAAAACCAGCTTAAAGACACCAAGTTACGAAATGAAATAACCTCCCCATAAACCCACCTCTTTCTCCTCTTTATTTCCCCGTTTCTCTCCATCCTTTTGTGCCAGTTTACTTCATTTGATAGTCGATTGGTTTCCATGGAAACCAGAGGTCGTTTGCCTCCTGCGTGTCTCTTTGGGAACAATAAAAACAAGGGAGGAAAGCAAGAGAGAGAGAAGGCAGAGAGACACTGAGGAATGGGTAGACAGAGTGACGCCATGCAGTGAGGTATTAAGAATTCATTTATCCCCCGCTGCCGCACACTTTCAGCCTCTAAGCTCTTTCCAGCTCTGTCACGCTGATGCTTTTGGCACATCCAAATCTTCTCGGTAGTGGTCTCCAGTGCCACTGCATTTTTATCTGGCCTTTTAAAAGAATCTTAGATTTGTTTCCTCCTGGCTGTATGATGTACTCTGTGAGGCTGGAAGAATGTAAAAAGGTTTAAGGAGCTGAAGACAGTCGATTTAATCAGTCAGTCTCAGAAGGACTATTTTGCAAGTGTTTCAAAATGAACTGATCAAGGATGCCTGTAATTTATAGGCTTAAACGTTTCCATCCTTTTAACAGTAAACATGAAAGCATCTTCAAGTAGGGCCATATGAGGAAAATTCTATTTCACTTTTGTTTGTTTTTTTAGTTTTTGCGATATCACGATGCGCAATATATATTGCAATATGTTTAAATAACCTGTTTAACCATTAGTGTTATATTTAACCACACGGAGAATATTCAATATATCGCCCATCCCTGTCTTCGAGCCAGTCAGTTGACAAGCACTGGGTAAGCATGTTAGTGTAATCACCTACTGTACAGTGCACATAATTGTGCTGTGTAATTGTACCTCCAGATCTTTTAACGGTGCTCTTTAGTGACCTGCATTGAATTACTGAAGGTGTTATAAGGAGCTTCTACTAGTGAGTGACAGCCGCTGGATGAATGCGAAGCAGACCGTGCTGAAAAAAGCAGACGCTACTTTACAATTACTCCTGGAGAACAAAAAAAAATATGAAGGTTAAAAAATTCAGAAGGTGAAAGAGTTCTATGAAACTATTTCAGAGTTAATCTTCGAGCACCCGGTCTGTAATAGAGCTTTGCGCTTTGAATTTCACCTCATTTTCCTTCCAGTGTTGATGTGAGGTGCGTGTGCATGTCTGTGTGAGAGAGTAAAAAAAGATGGAGCCTCCTCCAAGGCACCTACACTAATTGACTCATTTTTCAGAAGTGGCGAGAGATAGACAGACACTTGCACATTGTTAAAGGCAGCTCATGTATAGGCGGAGTGAATTAGAAGGTAACTGGAAAGCTGGGCACTCCAGCAACACGCTAAAGAATGCATTTAGGAGTGAAAATGACCCCAGGATAATCCTAATAGTATTAGTCCAAAAGCTGTCATCATTACTTAGTGCGAGGAAAGAAGAAATGCTGACCTGCAATTTTGTCCAGCTATGCCTGGAAAGGCATTCGTGTTTTAGGGGGTGGATTCACAGACACTGCCTGGAGGTTCTCACATAGGCTCAGTGACACCTGAGGATGATATCTCTGTCCTCATTAGGAAGGGCTAGCTACACAAAAAGCTGAAGTGGTAAAAGTGTGTGTGTGTGTGTGTCTCTGTATGTGTGCGTGTGCGTGCGCTTGTAGAATGGTGATATAACTGGATTATTTGTTCCGTTACTGCATTTCCAATTGATTTTGCTACACCTCATCAATTATATTGATCCAAATATCAATAGCATCAATACCAACGCTGATATTATTATTGGATCGTGATAGGATTAATACTTTATTTCTGTATTAATCTGTCGTCTAACTTCAGGATGCAGCTCACAGAGTTGTGTTAAATTCCAGATGTCAAAACACAGGAAAAGCTGAAAGGTGTGTTTTGCTGTGTTAACTCATCACAGTGATTTACTGGTCATTAAAATGTGTTCAGAATTTGAAAATTGATAATAATTCATCCCATAACTCCTGACACACTGCTCTCCCCTACACACGCTGCCTACATGTTAAGCGTATTGATGCTGTTATCATACTGATCATCATACAGCAAAAGTTACAAAGCTCTATACAGAAAAAGGAAAAAAGTAAATGGAATAAGAAAACACAGAGGGTCCATTAATCAGAGATATAATTATTAGTTCATGTTCAGAAGTAATCAGAATTCTAAAATCAATACTTAACAAGTCGTCTCTGTTTACCCTGCAATGACCTGGAATTTCAAGGATGGATGGATGGATTTCCAGTTAAAAATGTGAAATCTATTGTTGAAAAAAAATTGTAAAAGGATGAAGTTTGTTTTTTTAAATCCCTTTGACTTTTGACAATAAGCTCATTATATTTGTTATATTTGTTAAATTGTAAGAAGAGAAGGATTAAATTAGATTATCTTCAAAACGATCAAAGAAAATATTTCAGTTAATACGGGAGTATGTGTTTGATTTATGAAAATTGAGAAAATGTCAAACATCCACATACACTGTGAAGATCATCAAGTATTTTTTATGTGTTTTCAAGCAAGTAGTGCATAAAGAGTGATTGAATCACAAAAGACCTAACCTATCACTGTGCCATTCTAATTGGTAGACACAGTACAAAGTTTGTATGTAATACTTGCCATCATGTTGGAACGTATAATTTCAAATGTTTCTATTTTTTTCCATATTAACAATGTAAAAATGACACATGCACATGTTAAGTGCCTATTTGTTACGCTGTTGTTGCTTTCAACCCTGGCTATGCATATAATACTCAGAACTTTGCATACAGTTATTTAAATATCATTTTTTCTGTGTAACTGTTTAAAAAGCTGTCATGCAGTTAATTGATCCATGCATTTGATGGTCTATGACAGATCTTTCCTCTTAACCATGTGTCATGTCTGCTTTGCAGCTGTTAGCCTGTTGGATGTCGATAATAAACATGCCACCCTGCGGTGAAAATTTCTCTTTACATGATCCCTGTCAGCTGACGCGTATTGACTTAATGTTTGATTTAATGTGAAACCTAATGTGCCCAAGTGTGTGTGTGTGTACATGAATCTGTGCTAAAGTGTGGGCGGGTGATTTGAGTGTTATGTGTTTGAACCTGTTGGTTATTTTGCACGTGCATATGTGTGCGGCTTTCCGCTCATATGTGTTTGGAGAAGTGGGCGTTTGTGTGTGGCTCTCTGTCTTTGTGTTTATGTGTATGCATGTGCTTTGCCCACTCAAAGCCTATCTTTATCCATCCTGCGATATCTAAAGTGGTCCATCTTCTTGTGGGAAGGTTCAGGCAGGGCTAAGACGAGCGTGTTGAGAAGTTAATGTTTTCAGGAGACTCTCTGTGTGTCTTGCTGAAGCTGCACCTGTCCTGCTGACTGTGTATGTCAAGCTGCTCGGGGAGTGTTTCAGCTTCCTGTTCTGTATAGCCTCCAGGAGGGATTGGACCTCCTGGGCTATTACAGCACATCGTCCCTCTCATACTTGTTAGCTGAGCATTGCATTCCCTCCACGAACACATGGTGAATGAATTTTGAATCACTTCCTCTTGCTCTTTCTTTACTGTTTGATTTTTCCTCTTCAGTCTGCTCCATTTAACTTTTCTCAGAACAAGTGTTGTTCAGTTTTTGGTTCACTCACAATATTCAGCATCGTCACACATTTTCTGACATTTGCTATGCAGGATTTTGATTACTCACGTCATAGAGGATTTTCCTATTAGAAACCACTGAAACAGTAGGGCTCCAGCATCTTGCTGGCAGACAGTAGATGGTGCCGTTCAGTTCTATGAAATGTCTCTGCAGCATCTGATGCATCTCATTTGTCTTTATGATTTAGATGGCTTTGGGGTGCATAAGTGAGTGTCAGCAGAGTGATGAAGTTAAATAAGAAAAGTGCATTTTTCATAGAGTATGTCATAGATATCGCGCATTACACTTTCTAATACTACCGCAGTCTCCTGTGTCGGTGAGGATTAACTTTTATGGAGCAATCAAAGAAAAGCTATGGCAGGTTTTTAAAATTGGATTTTCTTCTTCTGTTATTGCCATAGTTTTCATAGCAGTTATAAAAAATAATGCTGACTCTGAGAACCCATCATAGAATATAAAAGCAATCTGCAGATATAAGAGTGTTGCTTAAAAAAAAAGAAACACTAAAAACACTATGGTAGGAATTGACTGCTGTTCTGTAGCAGAAGATGGACTGAATTATAAATTGTACTATATTTGCACATTTTGCATCTTGCACGTCTTCGTCCTGTCTCGTCTACAATATCCTGACAAAAACTTGAACCTGGTATTCAATACCTACTGCACTATACATTTTGTATTGTTTCTGTCCTGTCTTTGTTTATTGTACAGTTATTGTACAGTTAACATTATAGTATTTCATAGCATTGTATAGTTAGTAATTAGTACCATTTTATCCCTTAATTTTACCGAAATTTAGCACATTATTTATTTGTAATTCCTAGTTTTAAATCATAAATCACATAAAGATATGTTTTTTATATTCTTATGATTACACCAAGGGGTGCTTGGGTGAAGCAGCATTTTTATTACGCTGTAAACTGTTGTATTGACAATAAAGCTCTTGTTCAGTTTAGACCATATACCTCCTTTCCAGTCAGAAGCTGAACATGCTATTAGCCATTTAAAGCCCGAACCATGAAATGATTGCCGGAAAAATCTATTTTTTTAAACGGAGTGTTTATTAAACCTTTTGGCATTTTAAAAAATGTTTGGCTTTTCTGGACAATTTGTTGGTTAAAGATTTATTCTGCAATTTGTTTGTGTTTTTTTAGGGGGGGGGGGGGGAATCACACATGTAAAAGTAAAAAAAAGTCATGTATGTACATGACACACTTGGCGTTAAGAGGTTAGTAGCTGGAGAACTGAGTTAGCAGAAAGGGTTACTTTTGTTATTTGTTTCTATTCTCTCATCATTTTTTAAATGAGGTGTCTTCATAGAGTTTCTTTTGTTTAAAGTACGAATGACCCATTTTCCCTTCACCGGAACATAAAGTCTTGGCTTTCCCTTTGTGAGGAGTTCTCCTTAACCAGATGTGTCTCTACATGGTTCGAACGTGTGAGTATGATGGTGATCCTTTTGAACTGTGTTACCCTGGGAATGTACCAGCCCTGTGAGAACATCGACTGCTCCTCAGACCGATGCCAGATACTACAGGTACAACGCAAACGTGCACGAAATCCACCCCTAGCTTGTAGCAACATCCCATATAGTCTCAAAGGAAACTGTATGTGTGCTCTTAACAGTGCCTTGTGTGTGTGTGTGTGTGTGTGTGTGTGTGTGTGTGTGTGTGTGTGTGTGTGTGTGTGTGTGTGTGTGTGTGTGTGTGTGTGCTATTTTGTTTTTATGCAATCATTTCATATGAATTCTACTTCCTATGGACACATGAACATGTGGTTCTGATAAAAATATGTTTGATCCCATAGACGTCTGTTAAGTAAAGCAATACAGACTCTTTTCTTTTGCTGCTTGGAGACGAGTTGTGTTTAGATGCATAGTCTCTCTCATGAGGTCCATTCTGAGCCAGGAAAATCCCTCTGATAACATAAATATTCCTTTTAAAGTGATGTATGAGCTACAGGTGTTGAGGGACCTCTTTAAAGGGTCCTAAAAGTCAAAGGGACCAGTTAGACTGGTTTATGTTCTGTATATTTGATTCGAATCGCACGGTCATATTGCAGAAAAGAAGATAGAAACACACACTGATACATCCAAACTCAGCTTTATCCCAACCTTACCTCATTTGCCCATCATGCTCTTCTTCCCCCCATGCTGGGCACTGTACCTGCTTGCACTGACTCACTGCTAGCTTGCGGTCTTTATGCTGCAGCGAGCATGACTCTGTCATGTATGGCACCTTTGCAGCTTCACTTATCATTTGGCAGGACACCGAATCTCTTCTCACTTATGTCAAAGGTGGCTCGAGTGGGTATAACATCTGTGCTAGAGCCTGCGCGCATATGCCTTCCGTCTGCCGGGGCAAAGAGCTTGCTGAATCACACGCAATGCACACGAGGCGCTGCACACATCATATAGCATAGCAGCAAACGTAGACGCACACAGTAGATTGATTCAAGTGTCTGTGGGGGGGTTGTTGAGTTGGATCTAATAGAATTTCTCCTCCAAGTATCTATAGACCCTATTCAGTATGAGCATGGATTTAGTGGGCTACAGCCCCACAGTCAATACGCTGCTCTCAGAAAATCTACTGTTCAATAACATGATCTCCATGCTGGCTCAGCAGCGAAATCTATAAGCTCTAACAAATGTGGGCTGAGAGACCTTTGGAGGCTTAGGTGGCCACTAGCAGGCATTGTTGGATGATGGATGAGTGCAAGTCCATTGTTGTGCAAAAGTGTTGAGCTACCCCTCCTCTCTTTGGAATTTTTTGAAAACGCAGATTTTTCTATTTGTTTGGGCCTTTCATCCACACGTAAACGGCGTTATCGATCACTGAAAATGGAGATTTTTAAAAACTCAGTTTTTGCATTTAAGTGTGGACGAGGAAAATGGGGATTTACTCATGCAGCATCAAAGTCGTCTTCACTCAGGATAGAGACAAAATGCTGTTGCTGTTAATCTGACTATCTGCAGTTTTTACACACTTACATAAACACACGCAGTTACTGTCCCTCCATTTAGAAAGACAGAGGTGTGACATAGCAAACTTCTACACTGGGGGTTCGGGGAGGGGAATGAAAAAATAAAGTCAGATGTTTTAGAGAGTTGCAGAAATGGCACGAGACATAAGTGCTTTTCACCATTTGCTAAAGTCTCCCTTGGGTTAGCAAACATTACCGAAGGTAGCACCACATCCATCTTTCCAGCAAAGGTCAAGGTTGGAAAGTCTGACCACTCCTCATTAGTAAGCTGGTCTGGCATACCTGCACTAAATAGGATGCATGTTTTCAGCAGCAAACAAGTCAGGAAACAAAGATCCACCTTAATGGTTCAGATTTGGATCACGTCGCTTGCAGTACGTCGCTCTGAAAATCAAATTACAGGCAACACTGAGCGTGTCAGTTTGTCTCTAATCCCCCAGTATGAACAGAAAGGAGCTCCAGCTAATCTAGGCTTTTTGCACACAACAGCATCGACGAGCTGAATTCTTGGATTTGTTTAAGTGTGTTTTTCTTTTCTTTTTTTATTAGATGCTTGATAAAAGCTATGTGAGGTGTGAGGATTTCGACGTGAGGCTTACCTCTGATTACTGCGCAGAATAATCGTTTTCCATTACTTCACCTTTTAAGGAAACCTGTTGATTTGAGCTTGACGGCATTTGGATGATGTCATGGAAGAAGCGTCTTTGCTGCCATCAGTTTGCTTTTCACACACAACATCATCAAAAGTCTGTCACGGCCGGGCGGATCACACACAGTGATTCGGCGTGCCCGTGTGGCGTGCTGGCTAGACCCAAGCGCGGCGAAGGCTAGCGGTGGGTTTGGAGCAGACACGCAGTTATTCTAGTAATGACCTGAGCACGAAGCGTGGCTTCGGAACGGTCGTTACAGACAGAGAGCGAGCGGAGCCGGGAAGAGGAAAAGGATTGAAAGGGGTTGTAACTCACAGTTGCTGGATCAGGCGGAGACTGATGTCGCAGAGTTTCGGAGCTCGTGACACGAGGGTACTGGTGTCTGAGCGGCGAACAGGTGGGTGGCGTCTCTCTTTTAACCCCGGCCCCGTGATCAGCTGATCACAGCCGATCACCGGCTGACAGGACCCCCCCCCCGAGGACCGGCACCCGACGGGCCAGGACGGCGGCGACGGAAATCCGAGATGAGGGAAGGATCCAAGATGAAGCGGGACGGCACCCAGGAGCGCTCATCAGGGCCGTAGCCAGCCCAGTCCACCAAATACTGGACCCCCCGGCCCCGGGGACGGGAGTCCAAGATCCGACGGACAGTGTAGACAGGACCCCCATCGACGATCCTGGGCGGGGGCGGGGCCCGGGAGGGGGGCGCCAGTGGGGAAGCGACGTGCCGCTTAAGCTGCGAGACGTGGAAAACCGGATGGACCTTCATGGCGGGCGGAAGCCGGAGACGGTAAGCCACGGGGTTGAGCCGGGCGGTGACTTCGTACGGGCCGACGAACCGGGGAGCGAGCTTCTTGGACTCGCCGCGCAGCCGTAGGTGCTTAGTGGAGAGCCAGACGCGGTCCCCCGGCTGGAAGGGGTGACCCGGGCGGTGGCGGCGACGATGCTGCCGGGTGTACAGAGCGTTGGCCCGGGAAATGGCAGCCCGCGCCTTGATCCAGGCCTGGCGACAGCGGCGGACCATCCGTTCAGCAGCCGGCACGTCGACCTCCGCTTCCTGATGGCTGAAGATAGGAGGTTGAAATCCATAACAGACCTCAAAGGGCGAGAGACCGGTGGCGGAAGAGATGTGAAGGTTATGAGACAACTCAGCCCACACCAGGTAACGAGGCCATAGCGACGGTTGGGCGGAGACGAAGCACCGTAAGAAGCGCCCCAACTGTTGATTGGTCCGTTCAACCTGCCCGTTGGTCCGAGGGTGATAGCCGGACGAGAGGCCGGGAGACGCTCCAATCAGGCGGCAGAAGGCCTTCCAGAACCTGGCGGTGAACTGTGGCCCCCGATCGGAGACTATGTCCTTGGGGAATCCGTGAAGCCGGACGACATGGTCCAGGAGGAGCTCGGCCGTCCGTTTGGCGGAGGGGAGGCCGGCCAGGGCGACCAGGTGCACCGCCTTAGAAAACCGGTCCACAAAGGTGAGGATGGTGTCAAGACCGTCCACAGATGGAAGGCCGGTAACAAAGTCAAGGCCGACATGGGACCAGGGACGTCTCGGCACCGGGAGAGGGTGAAGGTCGCCAGCGGGTGGCTGGGTGGAGGACTTGGCCCGAGCACAGGTGTCACAGGCGGAAACGAAGTCCCGGGCGTCCCGAGTCATGGAGGGCCACCAGAAGGCACGACGGAGGAGCTGGAGGGTTCTGTCGGGCCCTGGGTGACCAGAGAGCGGGGAGGAGTGAGCCCAGAGCAAGGCCTCCTGACGGCACCGGGATGGCACATAGAGCCGCCCAGCTGGGGTCTCCGGCGGAGGCGGTTCGGCGGTCAGGGCGTCCCGGATAGAGTCCTCCAAGGGCCACCGAAGGGGGGCAGCGAAACAATGAGACGGTAGGATAGGTCCAGGGTCTGACGTGAAGTCGTCCTGGGTGAACTGCCGGGAGAGGGCGTCTGCCTTGGTGTTCTTGGAGCCAGGGCGGTAGGCGAGGTGGAAGTTGTACGGTTCGAAGAATAAGGCCCAACGGGCCTGCCTTGGGTTGAGCTGCTTGGCAGAACGAATGTGGATCAGGTTCTGGTGATCAGTCCAGATCAGAAACGGTTCTTTCGCTCCCAGGAGCCAATGCCGCCATTCTTCCAAGGCCCACTTGATGGCCAGGAGTTCCCGGTCGCCGACACCATACCGTCGCTGCGTGTCAGAGAACTTCCTTGAAAAATAGCAGCACGGGTGAAGTTTTCCATCCGGGCCGTGTTGAGAGAGGACGGCGCCAGCGCCAACATCGGAGGCATCCACCTCCACCACAAAATCTCCGGCAGGATCAGGGTGGAGCAGGACGGGAGCTGTAGCAAACCGACGGATAAGGTCTCGGAAGGCCAGTTTCGCACCAGGGGGGAGGCAGAAGGGCCTGGGCAGGTTAGCTGGTTTAGTGAGGGATGTCAGTGGCGCGACAATGGTGCTGAAATTGCGGATAAAGCGCCGATAAAAATTGGCAAAGCCCAGGAAGCTCTGTAGCTGCTTAAGGCTGGAAGGCTGAGGCCACTGGGTCACGGCTTGGAGCTTTTGCGGGTCCATGGTCAGGCCATTGGAGGAGATGGTGAAGCCCAGGAAGGTAGTGGACCGTTGATGGAAGGCACACTTTTCCAGTTTGCAGAACAGCTGGTACTCGAGCAGCCTGCTTAGCACGGCCCGCACATGGCGAATATGGTCCACTTCGGTGCGGGAGTAGATCAGGATGTCATCCAGATAGGCAAACACCCATCGGCCCAGCATGTCCCGCAAGACATCGTTGATCAGGTGTTGGAAGACAGCAGGGCTGTTGCAGAGGCCGAAGGGCATCACCAGATACTCCCAGTGCCCGTTAGGGGTGATGAAGGCCGTCTTCCATTCGTCCCCTTCTCTAATCCGCACCAAATTGTAAGCGCTGCGTAGGTCTAGTTTGGTGAAGATGCAGGCCTGGGAGAGGGAATCGAGCGCGGTGGATAGCAGAGGAAGAGGATGGCGGTTCTTAACAGTGATTTTATTCAAGCCTCGGTAGTCTATACAGGGGCGAAGCCCGCCGTCTTTCTTCTTTACAAAGAAGAACCCCGCAGCTGCAGGGGAGGTAGAAGGGCGAATGAAGCCCTGTTGGAGAGCCTCAGCGACGTACTCCTCCATGGCTTTGTTCTCTGCGGTTGACAGCGAGAACAGGCGACCACGAGGAGGGACTGCTCCCGGGAGGAGCTCGATGGCCATGTCGTAGGAGCGATGAGGAGGGAGAGCGGAGGCTCGCCTCTTACTGAAGACCTCGGACAGGTCATGGTAAGCCGGAGGGATCCTATCCAGATCGACGGGCTCCGGGGGTGACGCCTCTTCTGACTTTGAGTCCTGTCCAGTCCGGAGGAGAAGGCAGCGGCGTGAACACTGGGGACCCCAGTCCAGGATCTGGCAGGAAGACCAGGAGACGTGGGGGTCATGTCGACGGAACCAGGGGTATCCGAGGATGAGAGGAGAGGAAGAGGCCGAGACTACTAGGAACCGGATCTCCTCCTGATGATCCCCGACAGACATGCGGACTGGCTGGGTCTGGAACTGGACCGGGTAGGGTTGGAGTGGTCGCCCGTCTACTGAGGTCACCGGGAGAAATCGGTCGACGGAAGTCAATGGGATGCGGAGCCGAGAGGCTAGTTTTTGGTCGATGAAGTTCTCGGCGGCTCCGGTGTCCAGGAGGGCTTCGGATGAGAGCTGTTGGTGTTTCAGGTGAAATGTGACCGGTAACAGAAAACGAGAGGGATCAGAGGAGTGGGAAGGGCCAGGTGGGACACCCCCGCAGTCTACCTGGCGTCGTCGTTTCCCGGCCGTAGCGGGCACTGGGGACGGCGGTGTCGAGCTGATCCACAGTAGGCGCAGAGGCCCTCACGCCAGCGTCTCTCTTTCTCCTCTTTGGGGAGTCCACCCAGCTGCATGGGCTCCTCGCTGGATGTGCTGCTTGGGCTAGCCGTGGCTCCATCAGAGGGGGGAGGAGGTCGCGACGACGTGGTCCGCTGAGGCTGGAAGGGTTTTAAGGCCCGAGGGGCATGGCGAGGCCGCGACATCACGCGTTGGTCGATCTTCAGGGCAAGGTCCACGGCCTCATCCAAGGTCTTTGGGGCCTCACGGCCGGCCATCTCGTCTCTGATGTAATCAGCCAGCCCCTCTAGAAAGATGGAGCGCAGAGAAGCATCTCCCCATTGAAGCTTAGCAGCCAGGGTGCGGAATCGGGAGGCGAAGTAACAGACTGGTCGGCCGCCCTGGCGTAGATGAAGCAGCTGTGACTCCACTTCCACTTCACTGCTGGGGGGAACGAAAGTCTTTTTTAACTCCTCCACAAACAGAGCATAGTCATTACACGCTGCAGACTTATTGTTGTAGAGAGCCGCGGCCCATTCCTGAGCCTGGCCAGACAAGAGAGAGGTGAGCATCGCCACTTTTGCACGGGCAGTGACGTATTTAGTGGGTTGACATTCAAACATCATGTCTAAGGTGGCGAGCAGTCCATCAGGCCGGCCGTCTACTCCGTTCCACTTGTCGGGTAGTCCGATCCGGGGTTCAGCGCTCACCGGCGCTGGCTGACGTTGCAGCGAGGTGACGGAAGAGGAAAGCTGGAGGACAGTTTCGGTGAGAGACTCCATCTTTGTGCTCATCCGATCCACCACACCGCGGAGATATAACACTTCGGCTTTCAGCCGTTCGAATTCCGCTGGGTCTACATGCGGCTCAGACATCCTGTCACGGCCGGGCGGATCACACACAGTGATTCGGCGTGCCCGTGTGGCGTGCTGGCTAGACCCAAGCGCGGCGAAGGCTAGCGGTGGGTTTGGAGCAGACACGCAGTTATTCTAGTAATGACCTGAGCACGAAGCGTGGCTTCGGAACGGTCGTTACAGACAGAGAGCGAGCGGAGCCGGGAAGAGGAAAAGGATTGAAAGGGGTTGTAACTCACAGTTGCTGGATCAGGCGGAGACTGATGTCGCAGAGTTTCGGAGCTCGTGACACGAGGGTACTGGTGTCTGAGCGGCGAACAGGTGGGTGGCGTCTCTCTTTTAACCCCGGCCCCGTGATCAGCTGATCACAGCCGATCACCGGCTGACAAAGTCTTACTGTGTGCAGACAAACAGTCTGTCTCATTCATCAGGAAATCTGTTAAATTTGTGCTTGTACATTAGGCATCTTACATTTAGAGGAAATATGTACTGTATAATGGATCTTTAGAGCTGTTGCTAAAGCAAACCAAAATACAACAAAATTCATTGATATTGAGTTTTACTGCCTGTTATGGTAAAAGTTATGGACCTGGAACCAATTAATGGAGGATTGTAGAAGAAGTGATAAATCATTTAGCACAAAATGAATAGATGAGTTTATTCAATTGTAGACATAAAGCCTAAAAGGGCCTACGGCCACTCAGAGGATCTAAAAACTGTGTTTATAATTTGTGTCAAAATAAATCTAGTTGGAACCTTAACTTCAATTTTTCTACATGTAGTGTTGATATACTGTATTTTCCACACTATAAGGCGCACTTAAGATCCTTAAATTTTCTCAAAAAACGACAGTGCGCCTTATGTATGAATTCTGGTTGTGCTTGCTGACCTCGAACCGATTTTATGTGGTACACGGCGCTCAAACATCTGTCAAAACATGTTTTAGTGTGACTTTGGTAAGCAAGAAGCTGCACCGCTTGATGGATTGTGGGAGCATTACGGCTACTGTAGTCAGGAGACTCGCGGAGTGATCTGGGTCCTAAACTCCGTCTGTTCAGGTCTCAAAGTCAAACGAACACTGCACACTGTGAGTTAAAAACTGCCTAAATTCTTTCATCTTTAATAAAATGATCAGAGTTGCTGCTTCACCAGGTGTAACAAATAAGTTTAACATCCATGAAAACAGAATCTATTAAATTTAGCAGAGTTAGAAGTTAGCAGGAAGTTAGCTCGCTAGTTTCCACCTAAACATGATATACCATGTTCTGACTGAGGGATTTCTGAAAAAATTAAAATGTACAGCTCTGCTATCACTTCCAACATAAATGAAGACAGAAAACTAAACAGGCATTTGCCAAGTGGTTTTATTTATTTATCCGTGCATGTGTGTGTGTGTGTGTGTACATTTGCATCTGCTTGTCTATGAGATGCAAGGCCTTTTCACACACATGCATTATTTATTTAATGTAATCCGTTTTTCAGTGTTAAACCTATAAAGAAATGACGATTCTCCTGGTCACCGTTTCCATGAAACTTAAAAAAACAAGCAAAAAAAAAAATTATTGTGAGTTCAAACGATGATTAAAGTCAGTTAGTTTCACTTTTGCACGCTAAATTTAACAGACGTCTCTCTCTGTGATCTTTTTGTTTCCATCCCAACAATGATTCATCATTCCTGCTGCCAAAAGCAGCCAGAAATGACGTTTTTCCTTATGTTTTCCCTTATTAACACCTCGTATCTCTGTTTCTTTTCTGTCAGGCCTTCGATGCGTTCATCTACATCTTCTTTGCTATGGAGATGGTTGTAAAAATGATCGCTCTGGGGATCTTTGGTCGACGCTGTTACCTCGGGGACACGTGGAACAGGCTGGATTTCTTTATCGTCATGGCAGGGTGAGGACCTTCTGTTCCATTTATCTGACTCCTCTTTCCACATCAGGAGACTCACACGGGTGGGAGCGCTGAAGGGTTTTCTCCCAAACACATGTCTTGACAGCTATAACATCAACAACAAAAACAAATAAATAAAATGTAAAAAAATAATAAAGGGAAAGTATGAACTCATGCATTGTGGGTCAGTGTAATGCTAATTAAATACACCCAAAGGGCTACACTTAAACATTAGCTGATTCTTTTTCAGTAATTTTCACTGTTCCTCTTCGGTCTGCTAATATAACTTGTAAATGTTTCATTCCACATTTAAACTGGAGCTCTCACACAGAGAGTGTTTGAATTATTCGAAAGTTCAAATATTTAATTATGGTCAATTCTGTTTCGCTTCTGTTTAAAGGCCAGGTTCCAAATCCCTTTTTGGCTCATCCTTTTTTGTCTTCCTCTACAATTCACAATCCACTGTGCTGCGATGCGTAGCCAATCAAGTCGGTGTTACAAATGTAACATGGCAGTGGGTATTAACGTGTGGATAGTAACTGGCTCTCACTTGGGACGTGACTGGCAGTAACACAGTGATGATGCGACTCAGCTGAGCTAATCATCTTAATGGAACCTATTGAATAAGCTGAAATTACCCAGCCACAAATTCTGTCAGGGTTACTGATGTCTCGAAGGGATACCTTTAAATGGTAAAAAAAAAAAAAGGTATGAAATATTTTTCTTTGGACAAAGTCAGCCATTAAATGTGTGTGTGCTTTTTTTGTTAACTCTACTGAGCTTTTGTGCAACTAAGGGATTACCGACTCCTGATGCTAATCCTAACCCACTCCAGTGTACCAAGTATAATTTTGTTCACTTGTCTCATTAGTAGTGATTTCCCACTCTCTGCAGCTTAGTTAAATCCCTTGTTATGACCATCTATAATGTTTCTCTTTTAATCGCAGTGAATTGCTCAGTTTCTTGGAGCACTGGTGGTAGAGGTGGGCCAGTCGATCCAGTAGTATTGATACCAACACTGATACTGGTATCGGATCGATACTAACGTGACAGGATCGATACTTTGTGTCTGTCCTCTAAGTTCATGATGTGCTGCACCCTGGTGAACCTTTTTGGATGTATACCCTGTAGCACATTTCAGTAACAGAAGTTGACCCAAAGTGCTTTAGAGACAGGAACATTTATATTTTACATCTCCAAAAAAATCCCAGTTTAAAATATACATGAGAAGTTGAAAAGTTTTGTTTGTGATTGTGTTCAGAATTTGCAAATTGATGATGATGAATCACGAATGACACATTGTTCTCTCCTACATAAGCTGCCTTTACAGGTTAAAAATGTTGGTATTTCTATTGGCAATACAGGCTCTGCATTTACTTGGTAACAGACTTATACCAAAATTTGCAGTGTCGCACAGCACTAGTAGGTTGTGGTTGGGGGCGTTTTGTTTTGTTTTTCTAATTATGTAATGTCTTTTTATTAATATGATCTGACTGAAATGCCAATTTTAGAATAGATGTTTGCATTTGAAAGGACATGACGAGGACACTGCCTGTCTGAAAGTTACAGTTTGTAATGTTAACATTGTCGCCTCTTTCAAAAATATTAAGGATGTTTTTAAAATCTGGTTCATTTAGTTAATTTGGTCTAGAACTGTGGAAGGGCTGTTGCATTTTACCTCTCGTCCGCTTCACACCAAACATTTAAGTTTGGTTATTTTTTTCACCTATTAAAGGGTAATGAACAGCTGATTTGCTAGTCAGTGCTGTCGTATCATGAACAGAGTCAGAGCACATGGTACAACAGCAGGAAATACAATGTTGCTGTACTTTACCTTTTATGGTTTTAGAATTTAGCCATAAAGAGCTCATAATGTCTACACTGCACGTGCAGCTCATATTTAGAGAACAATGGTTGACGGAGACCAAATAGTAGGGCTGGGCGATATGACCCAAAATTCATATCTCGATATTTTTTAGCTGGATGGCGATATAAGATATATATCTCGATATATTTTTTTAAAGCCATAAAGTAAGAACAAGAAGAGAGTTCTTAGTCAAAGCTGTGTCCCAGATGTCACACAGGCACTTTTATTAACATAGAGCAGATGTACATAAAATTTACTCAAAAATAAATTATGAGCATTTATTAAATAATAATGCTCCATAAATAAAAGAAAACAATGTTGTTTTTGTGCATAACAAAAAGCTCACAATTGTGCAGTCAAAATGTAAACTAAAAGACGCTGAGCACAATAACAAAGACAGATTTCACAGCTGCTCTGTTCCCTACTTGTACTGCGTGACTGACAGCCTGGAGTTTGAAATCCGCTTCGCAACCACGTCTCTTAACAGGTGCCATTTATGGTCCTTATACACAGTAGGGTAATATTACGTTGAAGCACAGTACGTATCACTCCGCGAGGCTCAGCCGTAATGCTCCGACAATCCATCAAGCGGTGCAGCTCCGTAGCTTACCAAAGTCGTACTAAAACATTTTTGACAGATTGCTGAGCGCCGTGTTCCGCATAAAATCGGTTCGCGGCCATCAAGCACAACCAGAATTCATACATTAGGCGCGCTGTCAACTTTTGAGAAAATGAAAGGATTTTAGTCCGTGCAGCACCTCTGGGCTGCATGGCGTTAGCGTGGTTAGCTCGTTAGCGTGGTTAGCTAGCTAACACATTGACGCCGTCCAGCCCCACGCACGGGGCGATGCGCAGTAACTCGTTAACGGAGATTTGCCGTGTCCATCTTGTCGCTTCCTGCAGGTGAAGCGATGGGGGAGGAGGGGGAGTTGTGTTCAGTGAAGGAGAGGCGAGGCCGAGTAACGTTGCGTAAAGACGAAAGTGGACGAAAGAGAGGCAAACTTGCGGCTCCACAAGTATAATTATAACGTAACATAGACTATATCGATATAAAGGATATTGTCAGATCTTATATCTCGTATAAAAATATATCGATATTTTTTAAAAACTCGATATATCGCCCAGCTCTACCAAATAGTGACATCTGTTGTTAAAGACGGATACGATAACGGCCAAAATGAAAATTATGATTATTTTGGACATTAGTGAGATCATGATTATTTATCTCAGTTATTGGTTGATTTGTTGAATTGTGCGTAAACATTTTTTCAGCCCTGCTTTTTCACCTAAAGTCGGTGAAACTCATACAATAAAAATAAAGGCAAATACAAAAACTGTACCAAGATTTTACTCAAAATTAATTTTCTGTATTACTTTCACTTTCTACATTATGCTACACTCCTGTTAATAAAACCATCTCTCCACACAGAAGGCCTGATCACCTGGTCTCTTAGAAGCAAAATATAAAATCTCTCTCTATTCCCCTCTTTGTCATGTTGTATACAGCACAGCTATTGGAAAAGTAATTGCTTGAGGGGATAATATGGCTTTTGTCCAGTGACTATTTTTCCTGAAGCCTTTGCTACTGAGAGTATTTAGTGTATACTTATCTTTGGCCATTATGTTGGTGATTTCAGTACATCTTTGTGAGATGGATCAATATGCGGACGTGCCACACGGGCTCGCATTTGTGGAGTTCTGTGCTGATGTTGGGTGATTCCTGTTAGCAGCCATTGCGTTGGTTTTCTTGGACGTGTGTTTGTAGTGTACTTTCAGGTGGTAGGATAGCTCCAAACAATGAACGGTATTCCGAAGGACAAGCTCTTCACCTTCAGCTGTATCTGTCTTTTAATTTAGCATTAGTAGGACAGACTACAGCAACAAACATGGTGCATAGTGCAGGTAACAGCTGTGACTGGCACATATAGTGCATGCTCATTGTCAGGCAGTGACTTAGGAACCAACTTGATGTGATGAAGCACGCATTGTCACTATTGGTCTATTGCGTTCATTTAATCATGGGAAGCCAAAATTTGATTAATATCTGCTTATCTCCTGACACAGTGGGACATAATGGTTTCTAAGTGACTGATGGTGGGATACATATTAAAAAATTATGATAGCTTTTAATAAACAGCTGTAGCTCAGGAGGTGAAACGTGGTTGTATACTAGCTAAAAGGTTGGTGGTTCAATCCCTGTTTTCTTGGGCAAGATATTGAAGCTAAAGATGCTCCCGGTATGAGTGTGAGTGCGTGTATGAAGGTTAGGAAGCACTTCGATAAAGAAACAGTCCTTGTATTAATACGTGTGTGTGTGTGTAAATGAAGCATGTAGTAGAAAACCCTTTGAGTGCTCAGTCAGTTTACCATTTAATAACACGCTCAGATTTAATAGCTGTTACGCTATTCCATTTATGCTAAGCTTACATCAGCTCTTGCACCTAAAGTTCCTATTGAGCAAAGCCAGATCTTTGTTTTCAGGTCAGCAGTTATAAGGCTCCGGCTCACATTTGACTTTATCAGTTCAAGTTACCATCAGTTAATTATGGGTTTTCTTACATTATTTCAGACAGTACAAAGTTAGACATTTGTTTCTGTATACACACAGAAAGACAAGTAGCAGTTTATTTTTTTTACTGCATCTTGTCATCTGCTCTGATTAAGGCAGCCAATAGTGTTTTATTACATCAGAAGCTGGAGGCCGGGCTACGAAAACATACTATTACAAAATTGAGAAAAATCAAAACTCAGACAACATCAAAGCAACCAAGCAAACAAGGAAATTGACATAACACAAAATCCACTTGAGAGAATATTTACAAGGACAACTTCAAAGTTTCATAAAAATACATGTTATGTACATGTATGTTATTAAGGTTAATTCACAACCAAAAAGAGGAGAAATGTGTCCTGGCCTGGGTACCCTGTAATGCAGCTATCCAAAGGAAAGAACAGCTGTTCCTGAGTGACAGGAGATTACAGCGGTAAATACAGAGTTTACCCAGCATGGCTTAGTATTTTAAAAAAATACATTAAAATAAAAACTAGGCCAGGAAACTATACTAAAAATCGATAAATACTGGACATTTTATCACAAAAAGGAAACAAAAGACACGACATACGATGTTTATTAGTGCATCATTCTCCCAGATTTCAGGAATAATAATATTGGAGCCTAACATTGGAGTCTCTCAGACTCGCAGTTTCACTGGCAGTGCGAGTGGAAGGCAAGAAATTAGAGTTCATGGCAGAATAAGGAGTAAAATAAGCTTTGGCTAGAAGAACGTTTCCAAAGCTGGAGTGCCACGCTATCACTTAGCACATAAGAATTAAAGTAATTAACATGGTTTGAAGCAATTAAGTTGTATCCTATTATTTTTATGTTCTCAGGATTTGTAAATATACCATTAGTTTGCTGCATACTGCCTCCATGATCATTCCCATTCAAAAACAGAAACAGGTTTTCTGGTGACACCTGTGTAAAAACATCTTGCATCCACAAACCTTAAGCTTTTGACAGATGCCTTAAGGATGGAGAATGTCCAAACATCAAAACTAGATTTGACATCCTTGTTGCTGACCAACAAAAACACAATCACGTATCTGGGTGACCAATGTTTTTAGGGAGTGGAATGAATAGAAACACAACACTCACAGTGCTGAAATATGTTAAAATCAATGACTTTGTAGACATTGACAGATTGTATTAACATTAGTCTGTGTTCTTGTTCCAAAAACCAAGAACTTAGCGTTTATACTAACCGGTTAAATTAGCTGGAACCGTGCTGTTGTCTGTAAGTTAGGGCCACTGCGTTTAGAGGCAATCAACAAAGGAGCTCTGAAACATCTGCTTCCTGCTGAATTTCACTGTGTAATCCACAAAGAGCAGCAGTCACATTAGAAATGATTGTGAGTTGTGATTCTTTTCTCCACGATTAGTCGTAGGGATTCCCCAACTGCAGAGTCTAATCCTAACCCTCTACAATGTAGGTATAGACTTGTACTTCAATGAGTACTTTTTAGTTTCTTACTAAGATTACATTTCATAGCCTGTACTTTTTAACATTTACTTGAGTAAAGACACTGCATTAGCACTTCAACTTTTAGTTGAGTATTTCAAACACAGGTATCTGCACTTCTACTTAAATGAAGCCACATCATTTCCTTAAAGATTAATAAAGTAGCATTCTGATTCTGATAAAGAATGTCTGTATTTTTGGCACCACTGGCCACAGAACATTGAAGTATGCTTAATTACACTTTCCTGTCCACAGGGTGGTACATTCTAAATTACAGTATTCACACGGTGCCAATGCTATATAATTAAGGATGCAGACTCAAAACTCTAAAAGTCCTAACTTCAGTAGATCCAGTCACTAAATAGGAAGTTTTCACAAAGGTATATAACAGCTAGGTGCCCCTAACAGCTGCACGTGATTAAGTGTGATCAGAAATCTTGGCACTTTGCTGATCTGAAGCATTCAGGCCTCACAATGCACCCTGGTGCCGAATGTGACGAAACAGCAAACAAACAACAAACTGTTTGAAACAAAAAAGGAAGAATCAAGGTTCCTGTGACCCAGTCAAAGTACAAATCTCAGCTGGACTAAAATGATTTGGTGGGACCTTAAGAGATCTGCGAATAAATGAATGGCCGCCAGTGGGCCATAATTCTTGCATAACGATGTGAGAGACTTACAAAGTCTTACAGGGCAGGATTATTTCAACTTATTGCTGAGGAAGTGCTTCTACAAGTTACTGAATCATGGGCTGTACTTGGTTTTTCCCAGGACCGCATGGAGTCCTGTTAAAAGTTTCTGCTTCACATCACTTTTGTAAAATGGGTTCCATCAGTTTGTCAGCTCCATTATGAGTAACTGTACCTGTTAGTCATACTTTGACAAGCTTCTCAAAATGTTACAATGAGTACAGACCAGCTTGAAAACAATAGTTCACGTTTAAAACTAAATAACCTGTACCTATACCCACTGCCTTTATTATATTTTTGTGTTTCTGTGGGTCCCAAATTATTTTTTGTGTGACCGTCTTTATTTTTTAATAGTCTTTCTCAAAAAATTAATAATCCAAAGAGCAAATAATCCAAAATACAAAAGATTTGTACAAAACAACAAAAAAGTTGATTCTCTTTGTGTTGGAATCCATGCTTATATCGTTGAAAGTTCCTATTACTAATGCATGCCAGTCTTCCTACTTACTTAATGTACTTTAGTTACACTATTATAGGAATTGTAAGTATTTTTTTTACAAATAATTGAAGATATCATGCTCACTAATACTTTAAATTGCTAAATTCAGTCAAATTGTAGCTTTCTGCCATAAAGTTTCCTTTTGTGGCTTTTTAATTTCCTCTGCATTCATCCTCTCCTTTTTTGATTTTCACTTTCAGAGAATGGGGCCAATTTTTCATTCGGTTTCACTGAAATAGTTTCTCCAGATTTTCCAGCTTTACAGTCACTGGCCCTGAGGCTACAGAAGATTCTGCTTCCACCATCGAGCTTCCTTTTAATATTTGATCTAGTCCTTTTTTCCTCAAATCCAAAAAATCAGCACACAATGCCTCATCATCATTTCTTTGCATCAGCCCGCAATGTTCATGCATGCATGGTATGGAAGAGATACTGCCATCATCACCAATTACTCCCTAGTCGTGCGTCCACCACATGCAGCGTGCTTAGCGACAAGGAGGAGGGGGGACATGATAAAATGTTGCACCCCTGGGAACTAGTTTACTGCAAACACAAACAGTAGGCGAGCTGCAGGGAAGGGATTAGGAGCAGTGTGAGGCTCACACCAGGCTCAGCTTAGCTTGCCTGTAGAGCTGAACCCTGCACACAGTTAGTGAGGGAATATTGTTCGAACTGCATGTTTTTGTGTGTTGACTGCTCTTGGATTTGGTAGATGCCAAAATTAGTCCAAAAGTTGCCTTTTTATAAACTCTCTTTAATAACCCCTTGCTCCAACTACATGCCTCCATTAGTGATGTGAAAGGCTGCAGGCAATCATCTTGTGTAAAAGATGTATTTTTATGAGGAAATGTTCTGTACATTGATATAAAGCTAAAGAATAAGCTCCTCAAACACAAAATCGACTCTTAAAAGTGTCTAAAGTTAAGCTTGCAAACCTTTCTTCACTTGTGAAAACCAGTTGGCAGGCTTTGAAGGGCAAATTGATAATAGATTGATTTGTGCACATGCATGCAGTGATGCCTCTTCTTTCACTCCTACTATGCCACATTTAAAACCTATTACTGTATATAATAGTGCTGAATACAGTGAAGTTTATGAAGCTAGCGTTGGTTTTTAGTCATTTTTCCATTCATCCTTATTCTTTGAGGCCTGGCAGAGCTGAAGTGGTGATGGAAGTCTGCGTATTAAGAGCACTGTATTTTATTTTTCAGTCTATCTGCTGAGAGACAGGAGAAGAAAATTAGCTAGTAGCTAAATCTGGCACATTGTGTTTATTCTGATTAGGCTTGCTGATTAGAGGAATGGTTTATTTGAAGAGTTTTAGCCAGGACAGTGCAGAAATAGTACTGGTGAAGGTTATGATGTCGTGGCCTGATAGATTTGTGGGAGTGGGAGTCTTTTTCACACATAAACGTTAGTCATGGATTATCGAATACATACTTCCCTTAGGCAGTAGTTTTCATTTTCATTGCTATGCAGATGAAACCTAAATTTATCTCTGAAACCAGATAAAATAAATCAATTGCCATCATGGAGATTTTTGTTCTCTGCTGTTAAATTCTGAGTTTATTGGAGTTTATTTGGCACTTTTTCTTCTTCATGTATGCTGTATAGTGTTTTATAGTTTATACCTGACAGGTTTTGTTGTTCAGTGTCCTTGTTTCTTGTTCTTCTGCTACTGTGTAATGTGAGTTTAGTGTTTCTATTTTGATCCCTTGCGTTGTAGTCTAGCTTTCCCAGCATCCTTTTGTGTTTTGTCAAGTCCCCAACTCTGTCAGTTACTTGCATTAGGTTATCTTTTTCCATCTTTTTTGTCTTGTGTTTGGTTTCAATTCCTTTAAAAGTTAATTTATTAGTTTCGGCTCCGTCTTTCCACTCTAGTGTGTCATCTATACCTAATTACTTTCTATATCTATTTAAAGCCTCAAGTCGTCTTTGTTCCTTGTTGAGTTGTACTGTGTTCTCGCTTTGCTCATGTCAAGTGTGGTTCCCTGCATTGTTTTTACTCAAATCTCAGATCTTAAGTTTGGTGATAAAACATAGCTTGGCTCTTGGTGGCAGTAATAAAATTTCTTCCAATGAGTGACGCTGATCCTAATTCGTTGCAACGCTGCATTATTCCATTTGCCTAAAGCAGAGTGGACAGTGAGCGTTTGAGAGAATAAAAGAAATACACACTAAAGCAAATGAATGCATTAGCATTGGCATTATACAAGGTTGTCTTTACTGACTTAATGGCATCTGTCTCGTGTCTATTGTTCAGCATTAAAGTTTTTTTTCACTCACATGAGGAATGTGTTTGTCTGTAGAAAACTAAAGCTGGGTGCACACCTCACAAATGTCAGACTGATCATGATTGTGATTTGAGTGTATTGACTGATTCGGCTGAGCTAGATTGGGTCCTTTCCAGGTTTAGTTGATGTTAGCAGTTGACAGGTTAAGGAATTGAGTGTGTGGTTTAAGTGTAAAATAATTTCTCTCCTCCTCAACCTAGCCCTCATTAATCAAGCTGGAGTTTCTAACCAAAATTGTTTAGATTTCTGCTTTAAATGTAACTGGATTACTAAAGCTGTAATTTTCTCCATCGCGGCCCATGTAAGAGGTGAAGTGTATGCTTCAGTGTGAGCGTATCCTTCTGCGATAATGTGTTTTTAGGGATAATGTTAGAGAGGTTATCGGTGAACGCAGGCTGAGCTTTGTACCTCCTCTCTCAGGATACATTTAGTCTCTCAGCCCCATGTCCTCTATCTGTCTCTAGCAGTCAGCCAAGGAAGCATGACAGGAGGTAAAAACATGCTGTGTTTTGAGGATACGACAAGGGAAAAAGAAGAGATATCAAAGCTAAATGTCAGGGTTCATAAATTTACACATTTTACACTTTAAAAGCATTTCTTTAAAACCCATCAGAGGAATGACAACAAGGAATTTACATTATGTTTCTCAGGCTCTTGCAGGTTTACTTGACTGTTGTTCCAAACTTAGTTGAAATGCTCCTGTCAAGTCATCAGTTTGCTAATTGCTTAGTAGTGTGACTGTTGCTCAAGCTACAGATGTTTGCATGATTATCTCCTGATGTAAAAAGCTGCACACTTTCACTTGCTAAGACATTAGCCCCAGAAGTTTTAATGAGCCTATGTTCCAACTGACTGCCAAACTGCTTAGAGTTTGTCTGGTCTTTAAGGTAGAACTGGAAGATTAGTTTCTATAACTTTATGTGGTCTGATGCTTCACTTACACTGGACTTTTCCTGAGTTGTGGTGGTTCCTTGCCAATAGCACCACTAACAGTTAATGGTGGAATATCTAACGGGGAAGAATTTTCACAACCTGAGTTGCATCCTAATATACTACCAGTCAAATTCGGTAGACCCTTTCCTGGCACGGTGCATGGCTATGTGCTTGATTTTATGCAGTTATGCAATTGGATGAAAACACCTAAATTCAAAGATTAGGAGGTGTGGCACAATACTTTTGTCCATATAGTGGACAAACCGAGCTGAATGAGCTTGTGAGGCCCCAAGGCTGGATTTTGTGTTTCCTACCTGTTGCAGTTTAGAGACGTCTCATAACCACCATACTGTGAAAGGAATCTGTACAACATAGCTATTTCATATAGTCAATAAAATGTATGTCTGTCTAACATAATAACACTTACATCTAGGCAACATATTTGCTGTTGTTTGTATGGTTTAGTGGTTGGTTTTAGTTGAAGGAGCTCCTGAGATACTTGCATCAGCCTCCATCTACAGTGACAGCTGTGTCACGATGGTCAGATTATACTTGTCTAAACAAAGTTTCCCATTCTTTGGTCTTGCCATCTGTTTCTCACACTTCACATATTACAAATATGTAAAGCTTTGTTTTGTACGCAGTAGATTTAGAAACTGTGTAACAAGCGTATGTTTGCATTATACATCAGCCGTCTCCCCCGTGACATACACTGAAAGGTGGCAAACCGTACACTGGTAAGCACAGCAGATGGGAGGCCATAATTGATTCTTATTTGCATTGACATGACTATATTTATACATATAGTCATGCCATATATATCACATGTTCGCCCTCTCGTTTGACTGAAATATGAGCTGTCCACTGTTAACTTTTCTCTCTTAAAAATGACTTAGCTTTTTTTTTCCTGGGTTTACAGTTACATAAACACAATAAAAACTTTATGATGTGATGGAACATCATGTCACCCAAGGAAGCAAGCATCTATTCTTCTAGTACAACAATCCATCAGTAAATCTAAAGACTGGCAAAGGTATAGCGTTCAGTGTTGTTGAAAGAATTTCAAAGTGAAAGTGCTGCAGAGAGATACTCATTCATCTATTTGTGCTTTTTGTTGTTGTTCATTTCTTCTCACAAGGATTTCTATTGATGCAAACATGAGTCAAGTGGCTTAGTAATAGAAAAACCAGCAAGTATAAAGAAAAAAGCTGTTGGGTTGTGAGGTTCCATTAATCAGATAAAACTCATTGCAGACATCTACCAGACTGGGATATGTTGAGTTTGGAAGATGGGTCTATGCTTTAAACTTTATGCCATGTCTCTTTTGAGACATTGTGAGTGATTTTGCCAGTGCACTGTTATTTATTTATGTTTTAGTGTTGATACAGCTCACACCGATGGAAAGAGATTCACGATAATCATTAAAACTCAAATCACTTTTATCTGTATTATCAATATGTTTGCTTCCTACATTATATTTACCCGATACAGTGTGCAAGCTTGAGCAGCTTTAGATGTTTAGATTCTTTTCCACCACACAGTATCATCAGGGAGGCGTCTAATCCCAAATCCTTTCTGCAGCATGACCCCAAACATAGAGCTAGAGTCATGAAGAACTTTGTTCAGCATCAAGAAGTGCTGCGACAGATGGCCTGTCCCCCGCAGAGGCCTTATCTCCACATCATGGAGTCAGTCTGGGATTACATGAAGTGACGCAGGAACAGTTTTGCCAATGAACTGTCGCAATAAACAAGACCAGTTGATTGTTATTATTATTGTTGTTGTTGCTGTATTCATGCAGGTAAGCTAACTGAAAGTTTTACTTTGGTGATGGTTGTTCTAATTAACATTAATATAACTAAGTTCAAAATCAATCATTTCTCTTTGATATCAGTTTGATTTCAGGGTAATCAGAATGTTTCTATTTCTAAATTGAAGGCTGCTGAGGAGCAAAAATAATCTAGTTACTCTGTTCATGCTCATGAACATATGATAATATAATCAAGGCTTTGCCAAACCTGTGAAACAGTCTATTCCTCTTTACTGAATCTGTCTTCATGCTCTGCAGAGAAATAACTAGTATTTCTATGGTGGGACTCAAACATGGGGTGAACAGTCACTTGTTACAGAAACTATACATTCATTTATTTAGCATCTTTAGCTTGCTTCGCTAAGATATAGCTAGTATAAGGAGGTATGTAATGTATAATGTATGATCTTGCTTTAAACTTGACCTTCTGAAAACTATCAAGGACTAGGTGGGACTTTGATGAGACACCCCAAAGCCAAAGGGGTGAAGGCGAACAGCTGAATGAGAGACTTAAACACCCAAAAGGATTTCAGGCACCAAAAACTAGTTCATAAAGTTTAGACACCATAAATGACTTGGTTAGCTTTAGGTACCAACAGTATTAGAGTTGGTCCCTGAAACTACTCAGAATGTTGTAAAATGATTGTTTTGTGAATTTTCTAAACCCATATTTTATTCACAGTAGAACATGGAAATCTTTTTCGAGCCGTGCTTTATTGTTTCCTAGAATTGAACATTTTCTCAGTTTAAGGATTTTATTTAGTTCTGTGTTCTGTTGTGAAGAAAATGTTTTTTCTCTTTTTATTGACACAACATTTTTTTTTTTTTTGAAATATGGTTGGAATTTTCATTCGAAATGCTCTTACTCTGAGTAAAAACTGTATCACTGTTGCCACAGACCCAGCATATCATAGCATGAATTCCAAATATCCCATAGAATGAGAATGTACTGGAAAAAACCCACAGCATGGTCCTATAACTTAAGAGTCAAAGCTCTCATTTACTTAGCACTATTACCTAGTTGCAGCCATTAGTCAATAAAAGTGTTTTTTTTAAAGAATTAAGAAACAAAAGCAGCTATTTCTTATTTATTTTTTTAACACAAAGTATACATTGCAGCTTCTATTTTGTACCAATCATATAATAGACTAAGAAAAGCGCACAAAGAGAATGACACAAGCTCAAATTAACATCAAATAATGTCATATGATATGACCTGACATACTAATTCAGTACATGTGCAATCTTTTCAGTGTACAAACAGGGGTACTGCTCTATACGTATTTTAATCAGGCACTTTCACATTAACACTGCACAGCTGGTGCTACAGGTGTCGTCAGATCAGTATACTGTAATTAGTTTAATTTGGAAATGACTCATGTGATTAGTGAGCTAATGATCCTCAATAGCTTTTGACACAAAGAGTACAGTAAATGAATCGTGTGAATCTTGTATCACAGAGCATCAACTCTCTAAACAGACATATGTATGTTCAGAGCTGATAGCATATCATTAATATATTTGTAGTTTATGCTTTACAGTTGACTTTACTTCCATATTACTGCTTCTGGACTGACATATTTAAATCCATAAGTATCATATATTTCATGCATTTCGAGTGACCCATGTTTGCACAAGTCTTTGTGGGGTTGAGTGTAAAGTGAGAACAAACCTGTGCACAGCTTTTCAGTCAACTGGTACTGAGAAGCAAAATATACAGAACCAGGTCAATGACTCTGTGCACATTGACAGTAGTTTTGCCTCTGTGCAGCACCACAGTGGATTTTAAATCAGACAAGATGTAACTGAGGTGCAAACCTTAAGCTTTAATCCAAGGGGTTTAACAAAAGTGTCGCATTAATCGTTTCACAGTTCTAATGATTTCAACACAAAATCCTCCATTTTCACAGGTTGAATTGTAATTGGACAAATTAACTTAATTTTAAGTATAAGGATTTTTTTTTTTTTTCTGCCTGTCCCATTTGGTTCTTTAGCCATCCAGGGCTCGCAAAATTTTAAAATCCCTGGTAGCCCTTCGGGCAGACACTCTTTAGTTTTTGGTAGCCCGAAATAAATTTGAGTAGCCCGAATAAAAAAAGATTATTTTTATTGTATAATATTGTAAAGGAAACAAAACATCAATCAAAAAATTGTTAAAACACAAATTACAACAACTGTGTAAACATTACAATCAACTCAAATATCTGGTTCTAATTAAACAGAATTTTCTGTGAACTTGTTAGAACATGAATTAGTCTGTGTCAGATCCTGAATCTGAAATTTCCACTGAAGTCTCGGATGAGAAAATGCCACTCGACGTTGAGGGCATAGCATCTCCTTCATCAGCTTTCTCTTCCTGTGCATTGCCCTCCATTTCACTGCTCTTTGTTCTTGTCGGGGTTTTATGATCCAGGTGTCTTGAACCTTTTCCAGAAAACATCCAGAAACGAATCGACTTGTCAGGGCAAAAAGATTCAACTGTTTCCCCATTAATGGAGAGTTGCATGCAGTCATTCAGTGTTTCAGGGTGTAGAGAGGTACGATGTGTTGTCTTCACTCGGTTCATGCAAGAAAATCCTCTCTCACAGATGGCTGTCGATGGACTAAGTGTCAGCATTAATTTCACCAGCAACAAGATATGAGAGAGATGTTCTGGATTCTCAGAGAGGAGATCTCTGTACAAGCAATCTACTTTGCGACCCCGGCGTTCTGCAAGCCACACTTTTAGATCCATCCATTCTTGTGGAATTTTCTCTTTCTCTTCTGCATCTAGCAAACAGGCAAAATGTGTGACAAGATAATCCACCTCTTCATCCCCATAATTTGCTAGTTCTTCTCTGGGGTAGGGAAGAGTGGAAGGGTCAAAAACCTTGAAACAAGAGAGAGGCTTTTCATGGAGATTTTTAAATCTGTTGTCCATGTACTTGACTGTGTTGTCAATAATCTTCTGGATCTCTGCACCAAAGGTGTCTTTGTCTGTTCCCTCACCTCTTCTAGCAGGTCGCTGACTTTTTGTTAGCTGAGTTCCACAGTAGCAAATGCTACCATCCTGGTTCGCTGTGAACTTTGTGTCCAAGGTTTTCTGATATTCTCCTGGTTTTGTTTTTAGGCTGAGTAAGCGTGATGTTGTGCTCTCAACTAACTGATTTGTTCGTGTGATGTTTAGGTTATCATGCTGAAAATCAGTAGAGCACTTGGATAAGATGGTACTGTAGTCCAACATGAAATGCAGGAAGCGAACAAATTTCTCAGTCTTCATCTCCTGCACCACCCCCTTATCCTTGGCTGCATCCTCGGCTTTGACATCACTTCCTTCTGCCATGTTCTCCATATGAACAACAGTGGGAGTGTAATTTTTTTCCACAGCCTTTAGACATCTCAGCCGGCTTGGAAGCCACCGTGTGCTCTTCAGCCCACTGAAATGTGCCAGCCTCTCATTTAGCAGTTCACTTATTTCTGTCAGCTCTCTTCGCTTCTTTGGGGAATAGTAGTACATCTTAAAGATGGTTTTCAGTGTATCTTCAAATTTCACCAGGTACTCACAGCCTTTCACGCTATCCAGCACGGCTAGCTCTAGTTTGTGTGCCACACAGTGGATTGTTATGATGTGGGGTATCCTCTGTTTCAGTCTCCCAGCTACTCCTGTTTTCTCACCCATCATCACTGCAGCACCATCAAAATTTGCACACACTACTTTCTTTTTCCATGTGTCCTCTCTGATACCCATGGTGTTCACTGCTTCATCAATAGCCTCTAAAATACCTGCAGCATTTGCACTCTTGACTGGCTGACATTTGATCATGTATGTGGCTATGTCACCATTATCCCTCACATACCTGACGTGAACCAACTCCTGTTCTATTATACCAGTGTCTGTACTGCCATCTGCAAGAATGGATAAGAACCTGCTTTCTTGAATTTCCTTTTCAATCTGGTCTCTTGAAGTTTGTGCTATTGCTCCAATAAACTCTCTGCAAGCATGGTCATTGAGGTAAGTGGAACCAAGAGCTAGGCCATTTGCTTTCTGAAGTTTGCAAAGACTGCTAAATTTTGCCAGTGGTAGTTCACTCTTTGCAACATAGTACGCAGTTCTAAACAGCTTTTTCAGGACTTCTTGTTGTGCTTGGTTTATTTTTAGTATGGTTTTTGCAATTGGTGTTTGTTCTGGGACAGATGCTGCAGACTGAGCACTAATGCATTTCTTGTGATGCAGAGATTTCTCATGAGTTCTGATGGGGTCTTTCCTAAAATTACTGGTCCCAGTAACAAAGGCACTTGTCGACTCAGCAATAGAGGGAAACTCACGACACACCCGGCAGAACATCATGTTATTTACCTTGTCATATTCCAGCCACAGAAATTCTTTTGTCCATGAATCCAAAAAACTGCGCTTTCTTTTTGCCTCGTAATCTGATTTATCATAACTTTTCCGCTTTGTGGTAGGCCTTTCTTTGCCTGTCCCTTCTTCATCCTGACCTGTCTTTTTTGGCTCAGCAGAACTAAAATACCTGCGTAAATCCATCTGTCTTTACACATGCCAGAGATTTTTTTTTTTAAATTCTCTGCGCAGTCAACCTCTAGCACGTTTAAGCTTGCTGCGGGAGATTTCACGTGCCACGTTTGAAGAGTAAGCTAGTGAGTGATGTTGTGTCCTGTCTGACTATACCATATTGCACCACTAGAGGGTGGTGTCGTGAAATAAGAGGAAAGTGCAGTCGGGAAATTGTAGAGTTAGAATATAGTTAAGACGGCTATCTGATAACTCGATATGTCTCCCTGTTACCTCTACGATGTAAAGTTATGTGCTGCATTCATTAAAGAGCACTGTTCTTTGATGAGGACTCAGCTAATTACTCAGCTACATTTGCGAAAGAAAGCAAAGGCATTGTCATATATTTTTACTTCCTATGATAGCCCGACGGGCAGGGCTGAGATAGATTTTGGTAGCCCGACTGGAAATATCACTAGCCCCGGGACGTCGGGCTAGCGATTTTGCGAGCCCTGCCATCAGAATTGTTGTCTGAAGACCAACAAGGATACCCAATGGATTTACTTTGCCAAATGGATCATCGTGGCATTGCCGTATTGGTCCATTTGGTCGATCTTTGTTTTTATTATTTATTATATTTTATTTTCAGATGTTACAGACGGGACAGACATGAGTGAGGGATAGGAAAGGGAGAAAGAAAGAGGAAGGAAAGGGAAAACAGAAGGGGAGAGGGACAGTGAGAAAGGGGGGGAGAAAAGAAATAAAAATCTCCTGGATCACCTGTTGAGAGAGGAATAGAAAACAAGCAAAAAAGACAAAAAAAACCAAAAACAAAGCAACATACTAAACACAACACCATCGCATTAATCTAGCTAAGTGTAAACAGCAGTAAATACTAAATATTCAATGTTGTTGTGCAGCACGCAGGACAGATGTGCTTTGAAGTAGCAGCCAAGAAAGGTGTAATTTGGGTCTACGAGCAGTGAACACCCGTGTGCATACCTGTGTGGATCAGCGCGCTTGTATTCCAAAGGTTTCTCCATGTAACGATCTGCTAGGGAGTGTGGGGGGGCCACAGCCCTATCCTATAAGGATTATTTTTAATACTTGGATGAATATTTTTGTAATCAATAGAGTCTAGGTCACCTGATTTCACCCGATGTTGTGTTTCCTTCCTTGAGATACTCTGCCAGGCCTTCAGTTGTTGCTTGTTTGTGGCTCTCCCTGCCTTCAGTTTTCTCTTCAGTAACTGAAAAGCAAGCTCTACACGGTAGAGATCAGATGGCTGATTTAAGAAAAAAACATTTCTTTGCCTTGAGAAACTCGTGGGCTGCTTTTGCAGCATGCTTTGGGTCATTATATATTTCCACTGTGACGTGCTGTCTGATCGGCTTTGCAGCATTTGGATGAATCTGAGCAGAGAGTGTCAGTCTGTACACTTCAGACAGCATCCTGCCGTCAATAAACTCTAATGACCTGCTTACATGGGCAGCCATACACTGAAAAAAAGGCCATGTTGGATTTACTTGATTCAATAGTGGACATTGGTTGCACACAAATGTTTTGCTTTGGCAGAAACTCAACACAACTTTTTCATATTCAGTAAACCTGTGCATTTTGTGTTCATAAAACGCGATTGAAACATGTTTAGATGAAGTAAGTTGAGCTCTTGGAATATTTTAATCCTTCACAATTTTGTCATTTTATTTCAACACTATTCAATAACTTTTACCCCAATACTACTTGGTGTCTTCATATTACATAATGTTCAACAAAGTCTAGAGTCTGGTTACCATAAAAATTGAATGGATCTACAACAACTAACGTCGCCCTATCTTTATCCTGGTTGCTGGGAAATAACCCTGAAGTGATAGGTTACAAGGCAGGGTACACCCTGGAAAGCTCACAAGTCTATCACAAACAACCATTTGCACTTACATTGACAGGTAATTTAGAATCACCAATTAACCCTAACTGTAACAACTGCATGACTTTTAACTGTGGGAAGAAAGCAGAACGCCCAGAGAGAACCAAGTGCAAACTAGCCAGACAGTGGATTTGAACTCAGAATCTTCTTACTGTGAAGCAACAGCACTAACCACCACACCACCAATCCAGATTTAACAAAAGTAGGAAAGCTATGATTTCAAGGTAGTTGTCTGCCTCTTATAACTCCAGTGATTTTCCTGCAGTTTGAAATCTCGTGCGATCTTGTGAATTTCATGAGTTCAGCAACTAACCACTCTTACTAGATTGTATCAGGTCATCTCAACAAGAACAAATTAAGTTGTTGAATTTCGTACAGATTCTTCATGATTTAACTACGTTCATAGAAACATGAAATTATTGTGTTTAAATTACAAGTTAGACTTTTTTAATGTAACAACCACCCAATTTACTTTTTTCTGTATACCAAACAAAGTAGAGGTGGCTGCTCGACTTGACTGAGATGGATGCCTTCCTGAAACCACGATCCAAAGCACGTGAGACTGAAATCCCGTGCAGTGTCGCAGAAAGTTATTGACTTACTTCACTCGAACATGATATGAACAATTTAATCTAGCCTCTCTGCATATCATGTAGTTTCTACATTATATAGTTACACTTAACTTTAAAGCATGGGGCACTTATGTTAAATACACGCAAGATTCTTACGTAAATCCAAGAGTTGACCAATCCCTTTTTGTCAGTGTACATGACCATGCCATATCATTGCCTTCACCCTGCTGTCTTTTATGCTTCAGATCATGATCCATTCCTTTTAAAGACTCTTTTTGAAAGTCTTTGGACAGTTTTTGGCTCTAGGTGTTTTCTGACAAACTCTAATATGAACCTCCTGCCTACCTGCCTAAACCCTCTATATTTAAATTCTTGATGGTGCTTATTAATTGAAGGACTTGACAGTGATACATCACCTACTCAGGACTTTTCTTGACTTGACTACATGTTGTGAAGTTGTTGTTGTTTTTTTTTTTTTTTTTTTGCACAAATCCATTTTATGCATTTGTTATGGTTTCATTTGCTTTGCAAAAGTAATATAAAATGCAAGTCCACCACTTAATGCCAGATTTAGTGAGTGAACAAGCCTCACTAAATGCAACACTTTTGTTGAACTAAAGCTGACGGTTGACACTTTAGTCGCACCTTGTTTGCCCAATTTAACATCTACCGATTTAACAGGCAACTCTACAAAAGAAGTACAAATGGTCCAAAAACATATGTAAAGCTAACTGTATCCTGAAGTGTATGAGGGTGTTAAACTTGGTTGAGTCAACACATGCTAACTTGTGCTAAACGAAGACATTAGCTTCTAATTTTAGATTTGCCAACTAAGTGTTTTTGCCCGAAATGTAACGTGTGAGACGTCTAACTGGAAGAAACAAGGAAAAACCAGTGAGAAATGGGTAATGTGTCCGCAAAAAGCTTCAGCAGACAGCTGGCTTTTATTTTTGACAAGATATTCACATGTCTGAGCATATAACACATACGGACATGTGCGTGAGCATCTGTACTCTGCTTGAGATGTAACAGTAGCTTATTAGAGCTCTGACGCCACATGGCACACTGTGGGAATGTGAGAAAGGAAAATAACGTGCGCACCGAGAAAGTGCACATACACACACACTGACGATGGAACAAACTGATGAAGAGCAAACAAAGAGGAATGGAGAGACAAACTAAGTGACACAAGAGGAAGAGACTGAGGAGAGACTTCACAAGGTGGATTGTTAGCAGAAAGGATCAAAGTAAAGGGCAGGAGGGAAAAGGTAAAGAGAGTGGAGTAAATTACAGCATTTGTAAATGGCCGTGTCTGTTTTGTGCTCACGTCTGTGCGCTCCTCTATCTTTTTTGACTTGCAAACCACTTCTGGGACTGAAAATCTACTGCATCCATTAATCTCATTTTAATAATTGATGCCATCTTACCCAGAAGGAGTTTGGCCTGGACTGTTGGCATAAAATGAGACATTTAGCATGTTCCGGTAATTGCCATATTAGTTTATCCTTGCCTATTAGACCATTGTACATTCAGTGAAATGGCTTAAAATGTACAATTTCTGTTGAGCTGCGTTGTTGCTGTCCAAGGCTATCTACTGCCTGAATCACCAATAGACTACTTGCACTAGGGCATGTGACGTATTTCCGTTTCCAAATAGTACCGCTTGTGCGTTTCCGGTACGTTTGCTTATCTATCGGTAGCTATGCTAATGTCGCTTCAGAATGAGTATAAAAAGGAAAGTATTTAAAACAGAACATTTTCAAAAACAGGAGAAGAAATACTCCGAGCATTGCTGTGTCCCACTTTGTTCAGCTTCAGCCAAATTTAATGGCATACTAAGTTTTCATGCCTTTCCGACCCATTCCGACTTGAGAAGACAATGGCCGGTAAACATACGCCGGGATCATTTCACGATCACCTCTCACACCAGGGTCTGCTGCAGACACTTTGCCAGTGATCAACTCATAGAGCCAACAACCCTCGATGGTCGAAGGAGGCTTATTAAAGGTGCTGTACCAACACTTTTTGAGTGGAATGGCTATAAAGTTGAACCACCGCGGCGTAGTGTTTGGGAGAGAACGGAGCGACGCCCTGAACTAGTTCCTCCTGACGATCAAGAAGAGCAAAGTCTTACAAGAGATCATGACTACTGCTCAGTCCCTGAGCCGTCTGCATTGGACATATCTGCATCAGCTGCAGAAGACCTGTCCAAAGACGTGGAGACTCTGAGGAAGGAAATACAGGAGTTACGTGTCCAGCGAGAATTTGGGTTACAGCGTTTTGCTGGCTCCGACACTGACATCCGATTCTATACCAGGTACACCTAAGTTCTATTCAAGCTAACGAATGTTCTATTCAAGCTAAAATATACCAAGGTCACCATCAGTTAAATTTCGAAAGTTTTTCCAGTCTTAATGAAAACAAAATAGATATTTACTTTTCATCTCTAATCTGTATGCTGGTTCGGTTAGTGACAAGGAACTATTCAAACAATCAGGCATTGCTGAGAAGTTGACTGAAGACATGGCAGTGATGGTAGATAAGGGCTTCCTAATCACTGATTGTTGTAAATGCAAAGTGTACTGCCCACCTTTTCTATCTAAGCAGAAGCAGATGCCAGCATACCAGGTTAAGGAGACGCAGGCCATAGCCAGACTCAGGGTACATGTGGAGCGAGTCATTAGGAGGATCAAACAGAACAAACTTTTTGATAGCATCATTACCATGTCACATGTTTATAATATCAACCAACTGTTTGCAGTGGCATGTATGCTGTCAAATTACCAGAACACAGCATTAGTTAAAAAATGGGTTAAGTGAGACAAGATGGATTTTTCCCAAGACACCAGTGCCAGTAACTTATGGAAAATGACCTGCAGCTGAGGCCACTACAGTTGCATTTCTTCCTTCTCAGCTGACAATACTTGATTACAGAACTGGTACTTGAGTGCTGATAGTTGAGTTTCAGTTATTGATAATTCAAATTCATTGCAAATGTTTAATGTTAATAATACTGTTTAATTATATTACTATATTACTATTCAGATTCAACAAAACTGTTTATCAAAATTATAACGTAAATCACTAAATCGTTTTAAAATCATAAGTGACATTGAGCTTTTGGAACATCAAAAATACCATTTGTCATTTTCTACAGTTCAGTTGTGTTATTGTCTAAATGTATATCAGTATGCTAGGCATGGAGTTTTAAATACTTACCATGTAAATAAGTTCTGCACAAATTCAACGTTTTAATGTGTGTTTTTAAAAATTAAATTGATGCCATTGCTTAAATAACAGTTTATTGATGTCACATAAAGGTAACATGTAACAACAAAAGAATTCATGAAATATATTGAAAATAAAACATCAGTTATTTTGTTCCAGCCAGCCTGAAGGATCTGTTTTTCTTTTTGCTATGTTTTCACTGTTCATTTTTTCAAACACAGGTATCTTGGCATATATATGTAAAAAAAGAAATAGTCTGCCTTTTCTCTGATTGCATTGTGCACATCTGTATCCATGTATATTCTTTGCACTAGGTAGTCCTCTTGTGCCCACACAACAAAGTCACACCACTGCATCCCACTGATGAGCAGTTGTCCTTGCACTTGCCAGTAATATGCGTGGCTCTTTTTTAGTTTAGGGGTACCACATTCCATCTGCACATATTTGCAGTCAATAAAGTTTTGTACATTGGGACATTTGAATTCGACGAAGCCAAACTGGGGGTATTCATTGGGGTCAAAAACAACACCATCAGGAGATGCAGCAAGCAATGGGGTGAATGACCAGACCACAGGGTGAGTAGTTAACATTCATTAGCCTACTATACTCTGCTGCTATTGCAGGCTCCATCTCAGTTCCTCTCCTCATGTCTGCTGTCTGCCTTGTTCCCTTCAATATACGCTCTGCTAGTGACTCGGCCGAGCTCTGGCCTCTGACGTGACACACCTCCCGAAACCTAGAGGCAGTCACTCTGGGCCTGCGGAGCTGATGCCACTCAGACGAAGAGCTTTGCTCACGTGTAGCTTCCTCTATTTTGTGAGCCATTTCCAGAGTTACAGACAAGCTTTTCAGATGCAGAAGCTCTTCTTCTGAGCACACAAACACACAATCTGATGGCAAGATGTCATACCCCTCCAGAGGCAAGTGCGGTGTTGGTGGTGCATCGCGGTGTAGTGTGATGTACCGGGTTGTCAAAACCGGCTGCTGATATGACAGAACACTGCCCTCCTGCACCAGCCCAAAGGCACTTTCCACAAGGGGCTTGTCAGGTCTCATGTTCATTGTGGTCACAAGTGGCCTGTCCTCAATATTAAATTTTGCATATGCCTCCGTTATTCTGAACAAGCAGGGATCTGGTAACGGACCCACCATGCCTCTGTAGAAGCCACTCCTAAAGAAAACATCAATGACAATAATGTAAGGAAGAAGGTTGTTATACTGAACAACAACTAAACTAAAAACTAAAAGGTGTAAAACAGTGGTGCATAAGTTAGAGACTGGGATGTATATGTACATGACTGAGTTAGCCGTCTTCAGAAAGTGTAATGTTGTATGTAAATTAATACCTATTCTGACACATGTATGTATGAAAAAAATAGCAACATACATTTGTAACACGTGAAACCAAATTTTACAAATCTAATTACCGTACTCCAGTCTGGGCCATCCTATTTGGTACCGGCTTAGTGAAGATCATGGAGTTGATGGGTCCTGGCTTCACACCCTAACAGAAGACACATTTACTATGGATGGTGTTGCTGTTCATATGTAAACATGGACTAATTCAAAAACTTTAACCTCATTTAAATTACCACTGTCCGTGGCTTGTGCCATTGCTGTTCAGATTCCGTGCAGCTTATGCACAGGGAGGACAACCGGCACTCTGAGTTGTGAGTAGTGTGCTGTTTGGAAGAGCAGTGCCACTGTGTGATTGCACATAACAGCGCCTGCCACACAGGAGCACTGGCTATGTGTCAGTATCACCGGCGATGAATCCAGAAGCTTAATCTAAGAAGAAAGAACGAAAATTAAAAATGTAACATCTTCATGGAAGAGCCGAACAGGAACATAGTTCAGTGTTATGGTTACGTACCCTCCTGAATGCTTAGTGTTTCCTTCTCTCCCTATTAAAACAACTTAACCATGCTTGATAACTGTAATAACTTAGATTGTGTATATTTGCAGTATTAACTTGTTGTCAAATGTTTCTGATCACCCAAACACACGTTGATTTAACTATCTGACTAGTCAAATTAGGAGTGATAAAGCAGGGAGACAAGGAAAACATTCAAGTTGATGGGCCTTTAGGAATGAACTTAACTAATGCTTAAATGAACTGAACCCCACTGAACGGGGATTAACAACTTTACACAGCTTCCTGCCTACACTTAGTCTGTGTGGTGCCTCACTCTTCCTCATTGACCTGTAGCACAGGGCTCTCACACCGACCTCCCGTGACAACCTGTCTTTATTGGACACTGAATAAAGATACAAGTACCATTAGCATTATTTCTGTATTACTCATTTCAGCATGTCTTAAACATATATATTTTACACTTAGCAAGAGTAGCATTAGGTAGTTAACTACCTCCATAGTTAGCCAACTACCTAACGCCATTATAACAGTGTCTAACTAAAAAAGTGACATTAGTTAAGAAAACCTCAACTATAGTTTAGGACGACATAAAACACCGTTTAAGAAAACATGTAATGTAGAGAACTGACATCAAATGAAGGACATAGCAGAGTAACGTAGTGTTTGCATTTGACGTTAGCTAGCGTTTCTTTGTCGGTTAATTTACGTTTTCTTACCTTCGTAGTTGTGTATATATGATGCAGCATATAACTTAAATCCTTTATCTAATTTGCTGGCGGGGGTAGTCGTCACTCTGCAAATCCGATGAACATCGGTGATGTTCAATTTTGGGAGCTCTTGTAGGCAGCGAGTGTAGAACGTCGCCATGGTTTAACCGCACCGGAAGCACTGGGGCAGGACTACATAGAACGCGGAAGTGTTAGTGCAAGTAGTCCATTATAGTTAATTATAGAGTTCTGCTTATACATGTTTCTTATGAGTGTAACGCGGGGAAAAAGAACTGTTGCTGAACAGCTGTTGATGCTGGTGTGCTGTAATATATGTCCATGAAGGAAACAGCTCTGAAACATAGTTGCTATACTACATGTGACTCGTGCAGGGTTACCTGCATGTACACGATATATTGCAGACTTTGACAAAATGCAGCAACTCATACAGAATTCAGTCAGTCTTAAGAGCTTTTTTCACACCTTGGCTCATCGGATTCAATTCATGTGAGTTAGCTTTGAGACACAATAGCTAACCCAAAAGATTGGCACTTACAAGATGCATACAGACAAGCAATGCTTGACAAAATGCTCTCAAAGAACAGAATGCTTAAATTTCACTTAGCAAGCATGTGTTGGCTTACTTGTCCTGTCAGAACACCCAAGTGTACAACTTGTCTTATTTGACGTGAAACACAAAACTAAGCTGTTAAAATCCAAATACTATGCAATTAAATATAGTAGATAACAATATACAGAAGTATTGAGTGGAGAAACCCTGACCCTTTTAGGTTTCATATCTTGGGACTCTGTAACATGATGAATGAACTCTGTACTGTTGTTACGGTCAGTCCTGTTTTTAAAGACTTGTTACTTAACACCACAAAATTACCCTAAAATCATCCTTGATTGCTGTGTAGCGTTCTAACGTGTGCTTCTTAAATTATCTCCAATATTCACACTTCCCCTCCAACCGAGAGGGAAAGCCTGAAGAAAATCACTCCCACTGTTCCACTCTGATGCCTCCTGAGAGAGTATTCCCCAATGCTAACTTAAACAGCAGAGACAGAGCAAGTTTCTGAAGAGAAGAGAGACACCAAAAAAACACAGAAAAATGGAATAAGAAATATGTTTAAGATTCAGTTAAAAAAAATCCACATTCCCCCATCCAAGGCCACTTTGGAACAAAAGTAATCTAGTTACTCCACTGAAATATTCATGAAGCTATTTGGTTGGCGAGCGGTCCTAACTCAAACACAGACAGACACTAAATTTAGTTTGACTTGTGTGAGTGTATGCAAAGGTTTTGTGTGTCAGAGAGTGACGGCCAGTGTGTGTGTGTGTGTGTGTGTGTGTGTGTGTGTGTGTGTGTGTGTGTGTGTGTGTGTGTGTGCTACGAGTAAGAGTGCATGTGGATTCACAGCTTATGTAACTACATACTTCAGGAGTGTGCATGCGTGAGTGTGTTTCATTGTGCAAATGAAGTGTGTGGCCCAGTCTGATGACTTAACACAGCTTTACGAGAGCCAAGAGTCTGCCCCGGGCATTTTCTCTACTTAGTGTGTGACTGTGTGTGTGTGTGATTTTATTTGACTATACAAATGCTCAGTGTTGAAAAACTTAGGGTATACAGGCATAATGTTTACGTGTGTGTCTGTGTGTGAATTTCTATTGTCTGTTGTCTCTGGGTATCATTCGTTGCACACGTACGATTGTTTGTCTGTATCTCTCTCTCTTGTGTAACCACATGTGTGTGCCTTATCAGAAATTGCTGCAAAAAATTGCTGGAAAATGACAGATCACTATTATGTCCCCCACACCCCACTAGGGTTGGGTATCGTTTAGGTTTTATCTGATATCAGCTTATCAACCTTAGCTGTTTTCCACTTTTTCTTTGGCCATTTTAGCCTTTTTGGCCAGGGTGAAGGGAGTATCTGCCATCAAACAAGAAGACAGCTGCATGGAACTACAACGGTGTTTGCTAGTTCACCTTACATGCATTAATGTAATAACGTGGTTAGCCTACTCAACGTAAATTACACACGAACAACATTAAGCTACTCACGCAGAAAAGAACGGCTGCTGCTGCCATCATCATCCGTCATCATTTCTGCTACACTGGCGGGGCTAGGGGCCAGGACTCTCCTCTTCGGGTTTTTGGGGGATGTTGCTAACTGATAACCGGCAACCCACCCGCAGTAGATGTGCTTGGTGTGAGGTCTCGCAGCAAGCTATCAAATACGATGCATTTCTCGGCTTTTAAAAAAACGCTATGTGTTGCCAGGTGTTTCATCAGATTCGAGGAATTACCTCCTTTGCACAGTATCATCTTAAAGCACTTGTTGCAGGCTGCTGAGTTTGCATCTTTTGCTGTGAAGTACAGAGTTTGACCGCTTCACCTTGGGCGTTTTTAATCTGTAGCTCTGCTCTAAAAGAACGTACGTACCTGGACCCGCCTACTATCCTCGGAAAGGTAAAATGATTGGCTAGAATCCAAAGTGTACGACATCTCAGGGAAAAACAGCACTGAAATAAAGCACCGAAATGTGCGCCGCTTTTCGGTCTGGTTACTACCGTTTATGTCAGAACCGGTGCCATGATGGCACCGGATACCGGTACCCATCCCTACACCCCACACAATGTACACACTGAGACTCATGCCTTATCAACACGCTGGAGCACAGTGATTAAAATAGCAACACGAAACACTAAGTCCAGTTCATTTTGTCCCTTCTTTCCCACTCGGTGCTAGCCATACTGTTAGAGTACATCTTACCATACACTCACACAACAACAACAACAGCAGGCTAGGATGTGCCCACAGTGTGCAGACGATTATTTTTGATCATTTTCTTGAAAGAAAACAAAAACCCCCAGTTCAGACCTTATCCCCCCACTGAATGGCTGTTATCAGTCCCATGCAGATCACAGGTAGGTGGCCTCCACCTCCTCCCAGTGGGTAGTTCCTTCGTCCATCCTTACTAGAAGTGAGAGGGTTTTTTGTTTTCTCATAAACAGCAACAGAATATATCCACCAGACTTTTAACGAATGCACATGAGTTTGGCAGTTTTTGTTTGGGTATTTTGTTGAGGAGGAGTAGACTCAGTTTTTGCTTTTCCTTGAAATCTCTGTTAACTTTTGTTTTTCATGTATTTATTTTTTGGAGTAATTGGATGGGGTTAGGAAAAGATTGCGGTTTTGCCATATGGGGCAACACAAAAGCAAACTACAGCCACTATACACATTACAAAAAGATAAGGTAGTTAATAAGGTTGGACATCTGGAGCACATAGACTCTTTATTTCCAAGCTGAAAAACATTGAAATTTATGGATCTGGTAAGATTTAAATGACAACAACAAGGAGTATGTGCTTAGAAATCTGTGGGGTGAGGGTCTGAAAAAATGCACAACATAAATCATTTATAACATGTAAAGCAGGGTGTTAAAAACTGATACTTGTATATAATGACATATTTTAAAAAGCAATACCTCTGAAGAGGTGTAGTTAAATAATTACACCTGTACGTGTATATGAAATGGTCAGCATTTTTTCCCCGTGTGGATATGATGGCTTTCACTGATTTGTTTCTTTTTATGTTTGTTAGCGTTATATTTTGAAATAAATATTTGATCAAGTGTTTATTCTGCTCCACTCCCCCCACGGAAAAGTCCCCTGACAAATTGGATCACCAGCCTGTGGTCCCACATAGATGCGCTTGTCTCTGAGTAGTTTGTGAACTCTGACCGTTATTTTCATGGTCAGCGTGTTTTACTAGAGTATTTTTGCCTGATTTGTGCAGGGAGCTGAAGCAGTCCTCCGCCGCCACCTGTCACCCGCCAAGGTTATGGTAATATAATAGCAACAAGAGAGATTCATATTTCACGGCTCACCGGGTTAGATTCGTACCTAACGGATGCAATCAAGCGTGGGCAGAGGTTTGGACACCGGAGACAAGTTTTGTCGCTGGACCGCAAAGAATAAAACAAACTGTTTTGCTCACTAGGTTCACCTTTGACCTACTGTGGGCTGAGTTTGTCAATTTGAAAGCTCTGACCTGGTCAAGCGTTCCAGGCTTTATGATGATAATTTTCCCCAGCTCGACATTTGATAGAAGTCAGCAGCGCTTACAGTTCTCTAATCCCGGCAGGACTTTGACATCCAGGTTAGATCATTACAGTTTGAAACTTGTTTGAATTTTCCAACTTTAAGACCTCGCAAACATTTCAAACTGGGACACTCCCTCTGGAGCATCACTACATTCCTGCACTACCGTCAGTTTTCCGGTTATTGCACAGTCGTGCGTTAAAGGCTCTCCTCCAGGTGTGCAGGTCGAGAGGTCGAAAGTGAAAAATGTAATCTGGCTCTTTAATCACTTGAGAAAGCACCTGCTAGGCTCTCTGGCTTATCCTTGAAACGAGCATGTTATCACGGAGCTTGAATATCTTAGCAGGAGCAGAATATTTGTGTCAAATACCTGAAACTTGCCTTAGTTTCTTTTACCACGCTCTCCTGCGTCTTGATAAGAGTCCACCCCCCCACCCCCACCCTTTCTCAGCCAAAGAGCAGCTTCCTTCTGTTCAGTCAGGTGTATGCATATTGCTCTCTTCTCCCTGCCTCTCTGTTCCCAGCGTTGTAATTATCTCAAACACTTGATAAAACCCTCAGGCTCTCTCTTTCTTCCTCTCTCAATCTTGCTTTATTGCCTTCATTATAATTCACTTAATCAACCCTTGGTGCTTTCCTCACATTGGTTTCTGACCTATCCGTCACTTTCTCACGTTTTTTTCACCCCTGCCATCTCTGGCTGTTTCTCTTGCTTTCCGTCCTCTGCCCCCCACCCCCACACACTCCATTCCTCAGGCAAAAATATATTTTCCAAGTGATGAATTTGTTAGGACCAGGTGAAATAGCAAAATTCTCGATCTTTTCTTCACCTTTCTCTGTCTCTTTTATGCCATACCTAGTTTTACTTCAAGCCTGTTTACTCCCTCCACCTCCAGTCTTTGCTCCCTCGCCAGCCTCCGCTTTCATCTCTGGTGGTTGCACGTTTAATCTCGCGCACTTCATGCTTGTGTACACCTGCCAACCAACCGGTATGCACTTTGATGCATTCGCTATGTGTGCTAAAAGGTGTAACCAGTTTCCAGGGATGCTGAAGGTTTTCAGCCGTGGCCTAACATCTTTCTCCATCTCAGTCAAAAAAACACAAAAAAGTCTGTTTTTTACTGCTGGAGCAGGACTCTGCAACCTCTCCATGTTTAAAAAAATGTATAAAGACTCCTACATTCATTATTATTATTAATGTTCGTCTGCAAACTAATGAATGTCTGTTTTGTAATTTCCAACACAGTTAAGATAATGTTACAGTATTCCACTGACCCCGTTCTTTCTTTAAATGTCTTCCATTATTAGATACACATGTTCCAGCTCATTAATTCATATTAGGCTCCGCACAGCAGGTGTCTAGCTGTGCGAGGATGTGAACAATCTTCTGTTTAGGCTTTTTTAATATTAAAAGCCCTGAAAGGAGGAGAACATTAAATCAACTTTAGCTGGAATTTCAGATGAAACTGCTTTTCTGTGAGGATCAGAGACTTTTTGGGTTGTTTTTTTTTTTTCGGTTGGTCTTGCAGCTGTAGAACTGCAGCTGTTTTGGGGATGTTGTAGTGTGGATTTTTAGTGTGTGTTTAATTTGGATGCTTTTTTTCCCCCATTTTCCAGGATTGTTGAGTACTCTCTGGACCTGCAGAACGTCAACTTCACGGCCATCAGAACAGTGAGGGTGCTGCGGCCACTCAAAGCAATTAACAGGGTGCCAAGTAAGTCGAGTCCTATAGACTGTGAACACATGATAGGCAGCCATGGCTGCATCTCCATCACTATTTTACACAAAAAGCTCTCACACCTCTTCTCTTCAACTACTCATTTCACTCTTGAAACAAACAAATTGTAGGATGACATCCATTCATGTTTTGCCATCTGTGGCTCTTATTCAGCACCATGGACAGCTGCCTGGTGAAGAAGGCTGCCCAGTAGCTGGAAAGTGTTAAACATGAGTCACTGAGCCAAAAATACCTTAACAGGGAACATGTTTGGGAGAACAAGCTATTTACTATTTATTAGCTACATTGATTAGGGCAACAATTAATTTTTACCAGTCAATAGCTTTCAAAAAAACATGACATGACATGAAAAAGGAGATGTATGGTTGGATCCCACTCCAGCTGGCCATAGTGGTTATATTTAGATTTGAGAGTAAAGTTATCCGCTAAGGTTAGCAGGCATCCATAAACTGTACCCGTGTATATTCAACACATTAAAGCAGGTACCTGTTATTTGGTTGTAAGACTAATAATGATACTAGGATGTGAGTCACCACAACTGGAGCACAGACTTGTTGGATTGGCTGTATTTCACAACAGGTCACGGCATTTGCCATACAAATCAGTTAAATTGCCCTAAAAGGCAACAAGAGCACCAACAAGGTGATGGTAGGGAAAACTCTCTATATAACACTGTCGGTGTACATGGTCCCCAAGGTTTGTGGCACAGATATTTATAAAAGCTTAAGGGAAGCTATCACATACTGTACTTTGATTTGAAACCCACTCTTTCTTCGGTTATCACTCATTAGTTTGTTTTGCCATGCGACCTCCACTTCATTGTTCGTTCATCATTCACTGTAGATTTCCAGCTAAAAAGCTGCCCTGAATGTTTAAATAAAACACAGCTTCTGGGTGGGTGCGTTCGTCGCACACACCAAATCCTGCAGCGCTGAACACGTGCCACACCATTCTTCATTCTGGAGCAAATGAGCTACATGAGAGCAACAAAACTGCAACTGTGGCCCCATATATACAACACAAACCAGCCAAATGACTCATTGTCTTGGATGTAACTGTGCCATTTGGATCGTTTACCTGTTGTCTACGCAGCCGGGCCTTGATGTACTACCTTTGAGAAGATGCCTCGTGCATTTTGAAACAGATTTGGACAACTGCATAAAGCAACGAAATAGAAGAGACGATTCCAAAAGGAGGTTGGGGTCATGTTTCATCTTTGTTTAGCTATTGGACAGCATAATAATATCTGCCTGTAAGTGCTTTCATCCTGTATGGAATTAGATTCCCGAGGACACCAAGTGTGCATGGCTATTTAAAATCCTAAAAAGTAATTTCATCCACACTCAGCTGTGCTAATCCCCCTCCCAGTCAAAGTCCTCAGCGACCCAACCTGTCAGGAAATCACCAGACATCACTGAAGTATTTTGAGTTACTAACCTTGTCACTTTGACTCCAAAAGTGCTGCTTAGTCCTTCTTGATGAGAGTAATCAGTTTGCTGCCGGTTGCTTCTGTGTCTAAATTGTGCCTAGCAGGCAATCATTTTCAGAAGCTATGAGTACTCTCTAAGTCAGATATGCTGGTGCTTGAAGTTAAAGTTGTTCTGCTTCCTTTGTAATTGCTAAACCTCCCACTGCTCATAAATCTGCAACACAAACCATGCAATTTGGGTTTTTTTTCTTTAGTAAAAGCAGGTGTAACCATCTTGGTTTGTTACAGAGAATGTATGTTGATTTCTATATTTGTCACCTAATATACATGAACATGAATAAGTCATTGCCACTCATTTTTAGTTATGACTATAGTTGTTTGATGTCTTTCTCCATCCTTCTCCCTCTCTCTTTGTCCTTTTGTCTGTCTTACTATATCACTTGAGGTAAAAGGAGTTCTTAAATATCCCATTATTTTCTTTTTATCTTCTTTTCTCTGTGATCTCTCTGTCATGTTTCTGCTCTGAGCTCTTCCTTTATCACAATGTTCAGTCAGTTTCCTCCTCCTCAGTCAGTAGAGCGAGATCCCGTCTCAGATCTCAGTCATTCCCCTTCCTCCTGCTCCTTCCGCTCTTCTTGCCTCCTGTCATGTACTGTCTATTCTTTTCCATCATTTATACCTCCCTTTCTCCAAAAGCAGAAGTATGTCTTGTCCTTGCATGTCTTTGGAAGCATTGGAAAACCCTGGGATTGCACAATAACCACCTTTGTTAAACTGAAACATGAAATGACAGAAATGTCAGTGAAAAATCTAAGGCTGTCAATGTTAACGCTTTAACGTGGATTAATGCATTGTCACGATTAACGCGATTAAAATTTCCAATGCAATTAACCCATCTGAAGCACAAAATGACTCAAAATCCGTGAAATGTCCCTGTCAATTCATGTCGGGTAGCTTGTTCAAAGTTTGTCCATTCTGCACTCCTGATGTTTTCACTGCGTTAAAAATTTGAATTGCGTCAATCGTGACGCCGGATTAATCAAAGTTAACGCGTCAACGTTGACAGAAAAAACAGATTCTGTGATCTCTTTTAAAAACGTTTCACAGCAGGAACAACATTATCACAACTACTCTGTTATTTATGTGTGTTACAACTTTCTCTCCATGTTGGAATTAGAAGATGTTTGAGGTCATGGCTTAATTTTAATGACCCTGCTTTGGGGATCTTCCAGATTTTCCAAATTTTATGTTGACTTTAGTCCCGAGACATACATGGATGGATGGATGGATGTTGACTTTTCTTATAGAATAAGACTGAATAAGGCTATTCCAAATAGAATGAAAAGGAAATGGAAATCAAAACTAAGAAAACAAAACAACCATAAATCTAATATAGAGGTTGCTAAAAAGGGACCAAAGAAAAGTTAGAAAGAAAAATAATTTCAGGATGCGCTCTTAGAGAGTGGGTCTCTAAGGCAAACTACCTCACTTGGTTGGCCTTTGCAAGTAATACTCTCTGTGTTTTCAGAGAAACTGTATTAGTGAGTCCATAACTAGTGTTAGCTCACTAACAACAAAATGAACTATTGTGTAAAATCCATTTGAAGTGTGATGATTTCCTGACTATAATTATATTGTTATTATTGAAGTCCTGAAAATGAAAGTCCCTGACCTTTGCAAAATTGTAAATTATAAACTAAACCATTTTTCCCGACCTACAATCAAGTTGTTCCTGACCTAAACAAACCTTACCCAAAGCACAGTCCCAGCAGGCAATTTTTAAGAGTTTTGGGAGCTGCTGACAACACTGTTGTTCTTCCAACAGAGACGTCAACTCAGAGAACACTGTATTCTACCAGAAATGACTCAGACGTGTGTCAGAACACAATGATTCTTCTTTTTAATCAACGTTGGTGTCTGCGCCGGCTGTGCACAGTCATGCAATGAAGCTTCTTCATACATGTCACTTTTTCTTCCATCCATCAATCCACATTACTTTTTGTTTTCCTTTTAAAATATTAACCACAGCCAAAGTCTTCGTCAGTTCTATCTCAGTTTTTTAGATTTATAGACATGGTGGATGTTATGAGTCACTGACACTAAAAATACAGTTTTTATGTGGAAGAACTTGTTGTTTCAAAAAAGTTGTCAACTTTGCACTTCCGCCCAACAAATTAAATGTCTTAAAATGACACATAAAGTTCCAAGCTTGAAGTTTTGGTTTACCAAAGTTTGTGTTCTGAACTTTCATTGCATCCCTTAATGGCTAGCAGTCTGTTTGTGCAGGGTGGACTTAATTTGCCCGTGAATGCGTTTTTTGCTCTGTTGGCAGGGAACACAAACAATGATGAGTCACTGAAGTCTAAACCATGTTTGCAGCTGTAATCTGACATTTCTGTGAGCAGAGGGGACTTTTCTGTTCACTGAGCTTCTTCCTCTCTGTCACTCCAAAACAAAATAAAAATAAAATAAAAACAAAAAAAAAGCAAATTGGTTCTTTCATGGTGAAATGTCTAGTTTGGACACAAAAAGAAAAGAGGCGGTATAGAAAAGTCACCCGACACTTTATACAATGTAGAGGATGTCAGAAAAATAAATCCCCTCACATCGGATTGATGCTCTTCTTGTGGTTTATTCTCCACCGTTTCAATAAGAACACTGCATCTGGGTTAAGCAAGGATAGGAAAGAAAGACAGGCAGGTGAGAGGAGAGGACAAAAAAGGCAGCAAGAGAGATAAATGAAGGAGGGAAGAGGGGATTATCCAGCTCCATAAAGGATAGTCGAAGATGGACGAGAGGAAGAGAGGGATGATGAGAGGAGAGATGTGGGGGGACTCAGATGAGCAGGCTATTATGATGATAGATACAGCTGTGGAAGTGCGAGCGATGGAGGGAGTCGCTGGAAGAATAGAGATAAAAAGGAGGCAAGGGACGTGGAAGACAGGCACCTGGAGAGGGGAAGATAACATGAGAAAAGGGAGGTGATTACATAGAAAAAGAGAAGAAACAACATTACCAACCCACTCATTTTCAAAAATTATAATGTAAAATGTTTTCTACAAAGTCTGCATTTCTTCGGCAGGTAGAATTAAGCAAACAGGGAGGTAAATAATATCCCAATAGCTCAGTCTGAAACCTGCACAATAACATGTCTTATGTCTGCGTTTGGATGGGTCAAAATGTATAATCATTTATAAATTATAATAATTTCATTTTGGGGAAAATATTTGAATGTGATTGCATTTTACTGTTTATAAAGGTGGAAAAAATCTCCATTTTTATTATATGTCTGTGAAGGTTCTCAGTCATCCAGGTCATCGTAGTCAAAGGAGCTTGCAAAGAAAAGCGTCTGGACTTCTTTAAGTTGCTTGAAGATGTTTCACCTCTCATCCGAGAAGCTTCTTCAGTTCTAAGGTCAAAATGGTGACCTTAGAACTAACTAATGTTTAATAATCCACATTTGACTTCAGAGCTCTATTTGTCATTAGATAAGACAAGAAGTGGTCAGTGGACAGCGGGCGACTTTAGGAGTTGGCTGCTATCCAGACTATCCAGCAAATCAGAAGATAGAATATATATTACTAGTTTTTCTGTGGCTAAACATTTTATATTAACTTTTGATTATATGTGCAAGGATAGATCTGTGTCTGTGAAGGTTCTCAGTCACCCGGGTCATTGTAATCCAAGGAGCTGGAAAGAAAAGTGTCTGAATTTCTTTAAGTTTCCTTCTTTCAGACAAAAACTGGTTCATCCCAAAAAAAAAACTCCCAAACACAAACTTAACAACATAGTGTATGCTGTACAGTGTAACAAGGAATGCTCAGACCTCTAAATCACCTCTACACCTCTACCAAACAGCCACTTCATAAACGCATGGCACATAGAAGAGCCACGTCGACCAGGACAAGTCCCGGCTGTCCATCTTCATCTAAAAGACAAAGGTCACTCCTTCGAGGACACCAGTGTTCACATTTTTGTACAGAGAAGACAGATGATTTGAAAGAAGAGTGAAAGAAGCCATCTATGTCCACTGTGAACGACCATCTTTGAACAGACGTGGTGGTTTGCGACACCAACTGTTTGCCATCTATAATCCAGTGTTGAGATCCCTTCCCAGACGCCTTAACGCCCACTCACATCCTGGGCCATCTGACCTCAGTAAATCACATGATAGGGTGGGGCTAGATTTCACAGTGGGTTCTCCCGAAACCTTAGCTGATTGTTACCTACACCAAGTCCAGATGTTTTTCTTTCCCAGCTCCTTATGTTAGATCTACTACTTTTCATAGCTACAACCAATATGGAGGAACTCATATTACTTTCAAAGGGGAATTTCTATCAGCCTCAGGGGAACTTTGCGTTTTCTTCTAATTGGCACAAATGTGCGTGGTCTTTGTACACATAGACTTTAACTAACATCAGCAAGTTAATATTTTTGTTACCACACATAAATGCTTCCAGCATAATTTCAGCCTTTCCCTAACTCTTTATTATGTTTTTCAGTTCCCTTTTTTATAAAAACAACTAGATGTTGAAAGCACAGCATATTTTCAGTAGATTGAATAGATCTATTAATGCTCAAGTATTGGCAACACAATTGTCAACATTAACATTAAAGCACCAAGTTATTTTGTCAAGCACAGCAACACTATCCAACGAGTGAGAAGGCCAGGTTGTAACAGTGCCAGCATCGGCTGCCAAAAGCCAGTTATTTGACTCCTTTTTATTTGTTGGATGATAAAGATGCAGTTCTGTGCTTTGAATAAAGACTATTTACTGGAAAGCTCTTCGCTCCACATTGTTGGCTTTATGAGTGCAGACACACCAGTAAATGCATATGTTGTGCAGGCAGTACATGTCGCAAAAGTGCAACCAACACAAAGCCACTAAGCACTTGTGTACACACACTTTCAGGCACATAGTAACTAAGCGGACACTCTCGGAGGACGATGTGAGAACTGAACAGAGGAGTCACTTAATGGCGCTAATGGAAATTATCCATGTCGGGTTCCCACTGGTCACAGCTTAAAGGACTGGGCCTGTTTACTACATTACCCTCAACACCTCTGGGAGACATCGTATTAGCTGCCAGGGTAACGGCCATCAGGGTATTCTATGTTGTTCCCTTTTCATTTACATTCTATTTGATTCAAATCATTAAAACTATGAAGGAAACACTGGTCCTTCAGTGTAGTCAAAACTTGTGTGACTAGAACAAGTCCACTATTTTAATTTAGAATTGTTGTTATTTTGTATGTCTCGTTGTACATGTGACACATTCTCCTCTTTTCCTTTTAATTAACTGTTTTAAATGTTAATATATTCACATTAGGGTGCCTGATTTGATATTGCAGTGTTTTAAGCTTCTAGCAACTTCAAACAGACTTAATCAATCTGAAATGGGGCGTCTGTTTCAATTTGCTCAAAGAAAATCAGGTTCTCTGATTTTAGTTTGACTGCAGCTAGAATGTACTTATAGTAACTTCATTTAAATAGCATTTTTCAGGGGTAGCTAAAGTCATTAATTACAAAGGCCAAAGTAAACACTTTATTTAAAAAAAAGAAACGTCTTATCAGACACATTGTTGTCTGGTCGAGAGGAGAATGCTTGAATTTTTGAAGAATTCAGTACCCGCATATCATCAATTATTGACATCAAAAAACCAAACTTAGCCTATATATATATATATATATATATATATATATATATATATATATATATATATATATATATTAGGGGTGCAACGATATTCGTATCGATATTGAACCGTTCGATACAGTGCTTTCGGTTCGGTACGCATATGTATCGAACAATACAACATTTGTAATTTATTTTATCAATTTTCCTTCTGACGATGCTGTCTGTGTGGAGCGCTCAGTGAATCTGCGTTCGACTACTCCGCCTAGGCTGCACTGTCGAGCGCAGATCCACTGAGCGCTCCACACAGACAGCATAGTCAGAAGGAAGAGCGCAGGGCAAGCTAGCAAGACAGAAGTTAAGCTCTCCAGATCTGGCGTTTGGAATTATTTTGGTTTTCATGTGACATATGACCCTGAAGGTAAGCGAGTCATGGACTAAAGTAAAACAGTATGTTGGATGTGCCACGCAATGCTCAATTACATGGGTGGGAACTAGTGTGTTAGCACAGTTAGCTCATTAACGTGTTGGCCGTCTAGCCCCATGCACGGGGCGATCGGCGGTAGCTCGTTAACGGAGATTTGCTGTGTTGTGGCGTTAAGGTCATTTCAACGAGATTAACCTGAAAGCACTAGTGGGAACACAACGAATATGACTGCACATTTACACCGACATCATCCTAGTGCAAAGACAAAAACAACAAGCATGCTACTAACTTTAGCCGAGTCATTTAGACAGCTGTTAGCACATGATTCTCCTTATGCTGCTGAGAATATAGCCCAGAAGAAGCGGATAGTATAGCTTTTATTTTGGAAAGAGCCATTTCTCTGTAATAAACTCTCTTTTCCAAAGATGAGTGATTCCTCAATCAGATACAGGGCTTGCAATATCGCTAGCCCGACGTCCTGGAGCTAGCGATTTTTTCAGTCGGGCTACCAAAATCTATCTCTTCCCTGCCCGTCGGGCTATTGTAGGAAAAATATATGTCAATGCTTTTGCATTCTTTCAGAAATGTAGCTGGGTAATTATGTCATTGGCATCGGTGAGCCACTGTCAATATGTGACATATTGAAGTCGCGTTTGAATTTGCGCTTGTTTTTTTGCTTTCACTTTGCAATCGTGCGAACTGTGTATAGAGAGCGACAGCACTGATCTGTGAGTGATGATAATTTGTGCACCAATTCCTCTGACATGGTCTTATTAATCGTTAGCTTACTATGCAAACATGACAAGTGAAATCTCCCGCAGCAAGCTTAAACATGTGAGAGGTTGATCGCGCAGAGAATCGCTGAGCTTATGTGAGTGCGCGTGTAAAAGCATTTCAGTTCTGCTGAGCCAAATAAGACAGGTCAGGGTGAAGAAGTGACAGCCAAATAAAAGCTTACCACAAAACGGAGAAGTTATGACAAATCAGACTATAAGGCAAAAAGAAAGTGCAGCTTTATGGTTTCATGGACAAAATAATTTCTGTGGCTGCGATATGACGAGCTATATAACCAGGGCTGCACATAAGTGGTCCGCAGGTGCGCATTCGCTGTCAAAATAAAAAACGCGCACAAGGGTTAGGGTTAAATTTAAAAACTGTACTTTTGAGTTAAAATATATATTTATAATTCTAATAAATGACAAATTAAAAATGCATGAACATTTTTTTTGTATCGAAAAAATATCGAACCGTGACACCAAAGTATCGAACCGAACCGAACCGTGAATTTTGTGTATCGTTGCACCCCTAATATATATAAATATATATATATATATATATATATTACTAATCATGGCAGCACAAGAACAAGCTCTGAGCACAAGATCCATAGAGGCTGGGGTCTATCACACCAGGCAAGACCCCAGGTGCAGGCTGTGTAAAGATGCCCCAGAGACAATCCAGCACATAACAGCAGGGTGCAAGATGCTAGCAGGCAAGGCATACATGGAACGCCATAACCAAGTGGCCGGCATAGTGTACAGGAACATCTGTGCTGAGTATAACCTGGAAGTCCCGAGGTCAAAATGGGAGATGCCCCCAAGGGTGGTGGAGAATGACCGAGCTAAGATCCTGTGGGACTTCCAGATACAGACGGACAAAATGGTGGTGGCTAACCAACCGGACATAGTGGTGGTAGACAAACAGAAGAAGACGGCCGTAGTGATCGATGTAGCGGTTCCGAATGACAGCAATATCAGGAAGAAGGAACACGAGAAGCTGGAGAAATACCAAGGGCTCAGAGAAGAGCTCGAGAGGATGTGGAGGGTGAAGGTAACGGTGGTCCCCGTGGTAATCGGAGCACTAGGTGCAGTGACTCCCAAGCTAGGCGAGTGGCTCCAGCAGATCCCGGGAACAACATCGGAGATCTCTGTCCAGAAGAGCGCAGTCCTGGGAACAGCTAAGATACTGCGCAGGACCCTCAAGCTCCCAGGCCTCTGGTAGAGGACCCGAGCTTGAAGGATAAACCGCCCGCAGGGGCGTGCTGGGTGTTTTTATATATATATATATATATATATATATACATATATTAGTGCTGTCAAAATTATCGCGTTAATTGTTAAGATCAACGCGAAATGTTTAATGCATTAAAAAAATTTAACGCTGATTTTGTTTTTTTATTAATTTCCTGTAATCTAAGACCTTTAAATTCATGAGCACCTCTGGAGGAGGGGGCAACAGTGTGCTATGCTGGCGTTTGGCCTGACAGAAATGATTAGAAGAAGAAGAAGAAGAAGTGACACCATGCTACTATCTAGCTAACACTAGCTAACACACGCAAGCATGGACGAGGGCGGACTTTTGGGTGGAAAGTTTCTCTTTAAGAAGTTGCCTGATGGCTTGTTGGACAAAACGAGAGTAAGATGCACAATTTGCAACGCTGAATTCAAGTATCACAGAAGCAGTTCATCACTGGCGTATCACCTGAGAGCAAAACACCCAACTGAATCCACCTCTACGGGACCTCGCCAGTCTACGCTTCAGGAGTATGGTGCTTGTGGACGAATAACAAAAAATGTGAGAGAAAAGGTAACCAATTCCTTGGTTGTTTGGATAGCTAAAAACTGCCGACCAGTTAGCATAGTAGAAGATGATGGACTGAGAGAAGTCATTCGTGCTGCATCAGGAGATGAGTGTTACAATCTGCCCTCGAGAGGAACCATTGTGTTGAGACTGCACACTTTGTATGGGGACCAGAGGGCTCAGCAGTCCAGCAAGCTTGTGCAAGTAAGGAATGTCGCTCTCACCGGAGACCACTGGACTTCGGTGAACAACGATAATTACTTAAAATATAAAGAATAAAAAAATGTAATTGGAGCCAGGCTATTAATAAAGTAATTGAGATTAATCGCAATTAATAACAGAAAATTGTGAGATTAGTTAGTTAATTTTTTTTAATCTATTGACAGCACTAATATATATATATATATATATTTATTTATTTATTTTTTAGGGGTGCAACGATACACAAAATTCACGGTTCGGTTCGATACTTTGGTTTCACGGTTCGATATTTTTTCGATACAAAAACATGTTCATGCCTTTTTAATTTGTCATTTATTAAAATTATAAATATATATTTTAACTCAAAAGTACAGTTTTTAAATTTAACCCTAACCCTTGTGCGTGTTTTTTATTTTGACAGCGAATTCGCACCTGCGGACCACTTATGTGCAGCCCTGGTTATTTAGCTCGTCATATTGCAGCCACAGAAATTATTTTGTCCATGAAACCATAAAGCTGCACTTTCTTTTTGCCTCATAGTCTGATTTGTCATAACTTCTCCGTTTTGTGGTAAGCTTTTCTTTGGCTGTCACTTCTTCACCCTGACCTGTCTTATTTGGCTCAGCAGAACTAAAATATATATCGTGCTGCTTTTACACACACACTCACATAAGCTCAGCGATTCTCTGCGCGATCAACCTCTCACATGTTTAAGCTTGCTGCGGGAGATTTCACTTGTCATGTTTGCATAGTAAGCAGGGCTCGCAAAATTTTAAAATCCCTGGTAGCCCTTCGGGCAGACACTCTTTAGTTTTTGGTAGCCCGAAATAAATTTGAGTAGCCCGAATAAAAAAAGATTATTTTTATTGTATAATATTGTAAAGGAAACAAAACATCAATCAAAAAATTGTTAAAACACAAATTACAACAACTGTGTAAACATTACAATCAACTCAAATATCTGGTTCTAATTAAACAGAATTTTCTGTGAACTTGTTAGAACATGAATTAGTCTGTGTCAGATCCTGAATCTGAAATTTCCACTGAAGTCTCGGATGAGAAAATGCCACTCGACGTTGAGGGCATAGCATCTCCTTCATCAGCTTTCTCTTCCTGTGCATTGCCCTCCATTTCACTGCTCTTTGTTCTTGTCGGGGTTTTATGATCCAGGTGTCTTGAACCTTTTCCAGAAAACATCCAGAAACGAATCGACTTGTCAGGGCAAAAAGATTCAACTGTTTCCCCATTAATGGAGAGTTGCATGCAGTCATTCAGTGTTTCAGGGTGTAGAGAGGTACGATGTGTTGTCTTCACTCGGTTCATGCAAGAAAATCCTCTCTCACAGATGGCTGTCGATGGACTAAGTGTCAGCATTAATTTCACCAGCAACAAGATATGAGAGAGATGTTCTGGATTCTCAGAGAGGAGATCTCTGTACAAGCAATCTACTTTGCGACCCCGGCGTTCTGCAAGCCACACTTTTAGATCCATCCATTCTTGTGGAATTTTCTCTTTCTCTTCTGCATCTAGCAAATAGGCAAAATGTGTGACAAGATAATCCACCTCTTCATCCCCATAATTTGCTAGTTCTTCTCTGGGGTAGGGAAGAGTGGAAGGGTCAAAAACCTTGAAACAAGAGAGAGGCTTTTCATGGAGATTTTTAAATCTGTTGTCCATGTACTTGACTGTGTTGTCTTCTGGATCTCTGCACCAAAGGTGTCTTTGTCTGTTCCCTCACCTCTTCTAGCAGGTCGCTGACTTTTTGTTAGCTGAGTTCCACAGTAGCAAATGCTACCATCCTGGTTCGCTGTGAACTTTGTGTCCAAGGTTTTCTGATATTCTCCTGGTTTTGTTTTTAGGCTGAGTAAGCGTGATGTTGTGCTCTCAACTAACTGATTTGTTCGTGTGATGTTTAGGTTATCATGCTGAAAATCAGTAGAGCACTTGGATAAGATGGTACTGTAGTCCAACATGAAATGCAGGAAGCGAACAAATTTCTCAGTCTTCATCTCCTGCACCACCCCCTTAGCCTTGGCTGCATCCTCGGCTTTGACATCACTTCCTTCTGCCATGTTCTCCATATGAACAACAGTGGGAGTGTAATTTTTTTCCACAGCCTTTAGACATCTCAGCCGGCTTGGAAGCCACCGTGTGCTCTTCAGCCCACTGAAATGTGCCAGCATCTCATTTAGCAGTTCACTTATTTCTGTCAGCTCTCTTCGCTTCTTTGGGGAATAGTAGTACATCTTAAAGATGGTTTTCAGTGTATCTTCAAATTTCACCAGGTACTCACAGCCTTTCACGCTATCCAGCACGGCTAGCTCTAGTTTGTGTGCCACACAGTGGATTGTTATGATGTGGGGTATCCTCTGTTTCAGTCTCCCAGCTACTCCTGTTTTCTCACCCATCATCACTGCAGCACCATCAAAATTTGCACACACTACTTTCTTTTTCCATGTGTCCTCTCTGATACCCATGGTGTTCACTGCTTCATCAATAGCCTCTAAAATACCTGCAGCATTTGCACTCTTGACTGGCTGACATTTGATCATGTATGTGGCTATGTCACCATTATCCCTCACATACCTGACGTGAACCAACTCCTGTTCTATTATACCAGTGTCTGTACTGCCATCTGCAAGAATGGATAAGAACCTGCTTTCTTGAATTTCCTTTTCAATCTGGTCTCTTGAAGTTTGTGCTATTGCTCCAATAAACTCTCTGCAAGCATGGTCATTGAGGTAAGTGGAACCAAGATCTAGGCCATTTGCTTTCTGAAGTTTGCAAAGACTGCTAAATTTTGCCAGTGGTAGTTCACTCTTTGCAACATAGTACGCAGTTCTAAACAGCTTTTTCAGGACTTCTTGTTGTGCTTGGTTTATTTTTAGTATGGTTTTTGCAATTGGTGTTTGTTCTGGGACAGATGCTGCAGACTGAGCACTAATGCATTTCTTGTGATGCAGAGATTTCTCATGAGTTCTGATGGGGTCTTTCCTAAAATTACTAGTCCCAGTAACAAAGGCGCTTGTCGACTCAGCAATAGAGGGAAACTCACGACACACCCGGCAGAACATCATGTTATTTACCTTGTCATATTCCAGCCACAGAAATTCTTTTGTCCATGAATCCAAAAAACTGCGCTTTCTTTTTGCCTCGTAATCTGATTTATCATAACTTTTCCGCTTTGTGGTAGGCCTTTCTTTGCCTGTCCCTTCTTCATCCTGACCTGTCTTTTTTGGCTCAGCAGAACTAAAATACCTGCGTAAATCCATCTGTCTTTACACATGCCAGAGATTTTTTTTTTAAAATTCTCTGCGCAGTCAACCTCTAGCACGTTTAAGCTTGCTGCGGGAGATTTCACGTGCCACGTTTGAAGAGTAAGCTAGTGAGTGATGTTGTGTCCTGTCTGACTATACCATATTGCACCACTAGAGGGTGGTGTCGTGAAATAAGAGGAAAGTGCAGTCGGGAAATTGAAGAGTTAGAATATAGTTAAGACGGCTATCTGATAACTCGATATGTCTCCCTGTTACCTCTACGATGTAAAGTTATGTGCTGCATTCATTAAAGAGCACTGTTCTTTGATGAGGACTCAGCTAATTACTCAGCTACATTTGCGAAAGAAAGCATGGCATTGTCATATATTTTTACTTCCTATGATAGCCCGACGGGCAGGGCTGAGATAGATTTTGGTAGCCCGACTGGAAATATCACTAGCCCCGGGACGTCGGGCTAGCGATTTTGCGAGCCCTGGTAAGCTAACGATTAATAAGACGATGTCAGAGGAATTGGTGCACAAATTATCATCACTCACAGATCAGTGCTGTCGCTCTCTATACACAGTTCGCACGATTGCAAAGTGAAAGCAAAAAAACAAGCGCAAATTCAAACGTGATTTCAATATGTCACATATTGACAGTGGCTCACTAATGCCAATGACATAATTACCCAGCTACATTTCTGAAAGAATGCAAAAGCATTGACATATATTTTTCCTCCCTACAATAGCCCGACGGGCAGGGAAGAGATAGATTTTGGTAGCCCGACTGAAAAAATCGCTAGCCCCAGGACGTCGGGCTAGCGATATTGCAAGCCCTGTATCTGATTGAGGAATCACTCATCTTTGGAAAAGAGAGTTTATTACAGAGAAATGTCTCTTTCCAAAATAAAAGCTATACTATCCGCTTCTTCTGGGCTATATTCTCAGCAGCATAAGGAGAATCATGTGCTAACAGCTGTCTAAATGACTCGGCTAAAGTTAGTAGCATGCTTGTTGTTTTTGTCTTTGCACTAGGATGATGTCGGCGTAAATGTGCAGTCATATTCGTCGTGTTCCCACTAGTGCTTTCAGGTTGATCTCGTTGAAATGACCTTAACGCCACAACACGGCAAATCTCCGTTAACGAGCTACCGCCGATCGCCCCGTGCATGGGGCTAGACGGCCAACACGTTAACGAGCTAACTGCGCTAACACACTAGTTCCCACCCATGTAATTGAGCATTGCATGGCACATCCAACATACTGTTTTACTTTAGTTCATGACTCGCTTACCTTCAGGGTCATACTTCACATGAAAACCAAAATAATTCCAAACGCCAGATCTGAATGTTGCAAGGAGAGCTTAACTTCTGTCTCGCTAGCTTGCCCTGTGCTCTTCCTTCTGACTATGCTGTCTGTGTTGAGCGCTCAGTGGATCTGCGCTCGACAGTGCAGCCTAGGCGGAGTAGTCGAACGCAGATTCACTGAGCGCTCAACACAGACAGCATCGTCAGAAGAAAAGTTGATAAAATAAATTACAAATGTTGTATTGTTCGATACATATGCGTACCGAACCGAAAGCACTGTATCGAACGGTTCAATATCGATACGAATATCGTTGCACCCCTAATATATATATATATTCCCACCAAAACTAAAATCACAGAAGGGGGATTTCAATTCTCATTAGAAATGAATAATATTTTCCATGTGTGACTTACCACTTCCTGCAGCTCTGAAGAAGATTTTATACAAGAAGATAAAAAAAAATTGAACTTTGTATCCATCACTAATAGGGAAGATTCTTTCATGGTCAGACAGAAAATATACATCAGATTCAAAACACAGCTTTATTTTAAATGGAAATATCACTTTTACTGTAAACACACGGGTCAAGTTTCCAAGTCTTCTGCTTGTGTACAGCTGCACACCTCCAGTGTATGCATTCATCAAGTAAGACATCCTTTTTATTACATTATATAATGAGATCCCTGGAAGAGGATCTATGGATGGCCTTCCCCCTGACTAATCAGTTAAATGTTGTATCAATCTTCAATCCATTTTACAGATAGAATTTAACCCATGGTTTAGTTTCCCCAAGTGTTTAGCCCCAAAGTAATTGGCTGTGGGATTAGAATTAGTGAGGAGATTAGTGATTGATTAGCTAATTATGATAATACGACGAGTTATATAGAAATGGTTGTGTAAATTTCTGCACCAACTAAAGAGTGGGAGGGATGGCAGAGAATGTTTTAAGACAGGGAAAGCGATAGGTGAGACGAGGATTTGGAGTCTGTGTGCACTAATTATACAGATCCAAAGATTTTTGTGTGTTTGTGCACGTCTTCCATTTTCCAGTGGAGCATAAGGGTATGTTGCTCATCCAATTTTAAAGCAGAACACAGAATTATCACAGTCAGCAGTGCTGCCTCTTATAAAGAGCTTAGTTTTCAAAATATAACAAAGTTAACAAGGTTTTGGTAACTGAATGACACTTTAAGCTGGCATCATTAGATCTTTTTCTAGAAAGTTGGAGATTGCTTAACCTCTGTTAGAAGGAAACATTATAGTGAAATACAAAAACTGTTTGATTAGTTCTTACCAACCTTTTCTTTCCCACACTGTTGCTGTGCTTCCTAAAATGCTTCAGTCATACAGTATGGTGCAAACGCCTTGATTTTGTGATCAGTAATTTAGTGAAATTTGGGTTAAAGTAAGGGTGTGTGTAATTCTAACGAGCATGAATATCAATATTAGGTATGATCGCATGAACTCTCTTATGCAAGATATCTTATAATTTCCCTAAGTCACATACCTGTGGAGGCATGGAGATATCCAGGAGAGAGGGGAGTCGACTTATTGACAAGAGTGTTTAACACAAGCTGGGAGAGTGAGAGGATGCCTGAGGAACGGAGAAGAGGTATACTGATACCAGAGGGATAAAGCTGATGAGCCATACACCGAAGCTGAGAGGGAAAGAGTTGTTGAAGTTTGTTGACACCAGGTGAAGAAGACAGATGATGATCAGTGAGCAGCAGTATGGCTTCGTAGCACTACAGATGTTTACTTTGAGAGTGTTAATAGAGAACTATAGAGACCATCAGAAGGAGCTGCACTGTGTTTTTGGAGCTGTGGTACTGCACGAGGAAGACATGAGTGGCAGAGAAGTATGTGAGGCTGGTGGGACATTTACAAGAACAACAAGACAGAGCTGAGGTATGAGGTGACAGATGAGGTCACGGTAGGGGTGGGATTACATCAGGGATCGGCTCTGAGCCCCTTTTTGTTTGCATTGGTGATGGACCGGTTGGCATATCAAGTCAGGCAGGAGTCTGCGTGGGTATGATGTTTGCAGATGACATTTTGTTGTGGGAGTAGGGGGCAGGTGGAAGAGAGCCTGGAGAGGTGGAGGTATGCTCTGGAGAGAAGATGAATGAAAGTCAGTAGAAACAAGACAGAATAAATGAGTGTGAATGAGAGGGAGACAGGTGTAACAATAAAGCTGCAAGGAGCAGAGGTGGTGAAGGTGTGCATGAGTTTAAATACCTGGGATCAGCCAAGCAATAAACAGAGTGTGCAAGAGAGGTGAAGGAGGGAGTGCAGGCAGGTTGGACTGAATGGAAAAGAGGTTAATTGTAACAGAAAGATAACAGTACTTGTCCAGTGTCCTTAATTTTTTAAAGACACAGTACAATGCTCACATGTGGCAAGTTTGCAGCTTACTTTGTTTGTAAATCACCTTGTTGGTTACTTGGTTGATAGTACAAAATACTATTTTATGCCAACGTGTGTTATCTTTGGCATTTTTTTACAGGTCAGCTGAAAAGAAACAAATAATGTGGTTTTACAACAAGCTGCCAAAAACAAAGGTGGTTAAGGATACAATTTGTATATACTTTTTTGCTAAGTTTTCTATCCTGAACAGAAACAACCTGGGTTCATGCCCTGAGCTGCACTAAAAGTGCTCAGACACAAGGGCTGGACTAAAAATGAGCAGCCAATGTCCAAAGAAATCCTTTGAAAGACTCTTACAAGGTTTGAGAAGACAAATAATCTCTTGACTGTGAACAAAAAGGTTGTTTTGTGTTTTTTGTGTTTTTTTTACTGTTTTATTTAAGTCAAATAGGGATTTGGGGCAAGAGTAAAGTCATTACTAGTAAATCAATAACAGAACTGCATCGATGCTTTCCAAGCTCGTAATGCTTTGTAGTGCTAATATTACTGCTGTTCAGCTCACAACAGTTCACTAATTAAGGTCGGTTTATTACTGTATATGCATAAGTCAGCTGTGATTCGGTGCTCTCCTGCTGGTGTGTAATTACTTATAGGTATTTTTTCTCTTCATGCTGCAAATAAAATGAGTAAATGATTCCTCCTCTTTCCTCTTGTGTGCTGTTCTTTACCTGTACACAATCTTCCTATAAAGCTTCGTAGCAAGTGGATGGGAACGCCATTGCTCCGTTTAGATCATAAAGTAAAGTCAGCCATAGAGCTGTGCAGGATGTGTCATCACATAAGTATTTGTCTGTCTCTCTCCAGGCATGCGTATCCTGGTGAACCTGCTGCTCGACACACTGCCCATGCTGGGTAACGTCCTTCTCCTCTGCTTTTTCGTCTTCTTCATCTTCGGCATCATAGGAGTGCAGCTGTGGGCAGGGCTGCTGAGAAACCGCTGCTACCCCGAGGAGAACTTCACACTGTGAGTCACCGCCTACTCCGTCTGAGTGTGGAAAAGAGTGTGAGACCATGTGATGCACATTCTGTCTTCTTGAACATTAATCCCTCTGACAGGGCGTGTGTGAGTCTGACGACTACACACTGTCACCTCTGTGTGTGTTTCTTTATTACGGTAATTGTGTCAATGATGTAACTTCTTGAATAGCACATGAATCAAAATACACACTGTACCCGCAATTTATACGTGTGTCAGTTTCTGTATGTGTAAATAGGTCTGTCACCTCTCCTCTCATTACCTGCCCTCCCTCTGCGTGACTCTAGAAGATTAATTACATCATCTATTCAATTCACTCATATTTCCATAGTGTGAGATTAAGCCTCCCTCTGGCCCCGTCTCTCAAGTGCTAATATAATGAGGCTGATGGCAAACTAAAATTTGCACAAAGCAAATATCATTACCTCATAATCAAATCTGCCACTTAATTAAAAGGCTGACACTCTTCTTCACTGCTTCTCTCTCACCCATTTTCTGCCAAGTCATCAAGATTGTATCAGCGTTTCTGCAATAAACTGCAGAGACGTAGGATCGAGAAATTCCAGGTACTGTAGCTTAAACATGTTTGGCAAAATGAAATAGATGGAGAAGGGGTGACTGAACGTAACTCTTTTAGGTTTCACAATGCTGTAATATTCAAACTCACCAGACAAGGAAAGGTTATAGAAGTATCTCTAAAGACTTTAGATTCCAACACACAACCACAATTCACAGAGATCGTCTATAAATGGAAGAAATTCAAAATCATGTTCACCCTCCACAGAAACGATCGACCAACAGAGATCACACAAGAATGCGACATGTACCAGTCAATCCCAAACAACAAGACCATATTTGAACTTATTGGTTTGAATAAGATGTATTCTGTTTGAGGAAATAACACCAGTTGTCATGGAGCACTGAAATCTGAGTCATACTAGAAAATGCTGAAGGAAATGTTTAGGACATGTGCCATGGGCAAGACGGCAATTCTTGGCATATAAGTTGCACTTCAAAATCAAGCGTTAAAGTACAATATAGTTAAAGATACAGTGTCTAAAATCTTACCACTAGATGTCAGTAGATTGCAGTCAACTGAAGTCTGTTCTTACCATTCCTAATTCTCACAGTAATTTTCTCACATCACTCACAAATAACTCTGTCCACCATTAATCTGTAGTGATGCTAGGCTGTAAGTCAGCTGTTTACCTCAGCTGTCAATATTCCGAGTGTCAACATATATTTATTCTGGAGGAGGCTGTAACACTTTGTGAAAGGAAAGTGATACTGAGGTGAGCTGTTGAGGATATCTTGAACTTTTCTGTCAGTAAGTGCTGCTGTTACCACTTGTTAGCTCCCGTTGGCCTCTGTTAGCAGGTGTTAGCCTCTGTTCGCTGCTATTAGATGGTGTTAAACTGTCTTTGAAGTATTGCTAGCATTGCTGGCATGACATTTAGTGAATAAATTCTCATGTGATGTGAGAATGTAATCAAACTGTTTATCAGAGGGACAGCATAATGTTAGCTGCTGTTAGCTGTTGTTCAGACTTGTTCTTGTTCTACTGACAAGTAATTGCAGCGATATCACGTTGTCACTTTTGTTAATGTTTTCACTTCTTGGGTGAAGGGGACCTTTCTCAGGTGAGAAATTACAGTTGTGATCTTTCATATCTTGCGAGTGAAGGTGCAGGCACGAATTCAAATTTGCCTCCAGTGCACATAAACACTTACGACTTCTCTTCTTCCCCATCTTTGGAGTAATAGATATGTGGCCGGTCTCTAGCCACATACATACATATTCATCACAGCCACTATATTCAAGGTGGTGAATAGCAAAAGACTGACTGTAACTGAACTTCAGAGTGACCGAGTCCAATTTTTGGCCTTTAACCAGCAGAAATTTCAAAGGAGATGAAGCAGTATAATTGCAATAAAGTTATGAATCTGAAATCGTGAATGGGAGAGCAAGCTTATAAATACATTGCTTGCAAATATATAAACAAAATGACTGCGTATGTTGTGACAAATCACCCCCTGCTCTTCGCACCCTTATTCATATACTCATCCCTCTACTTTTTAAAAATTCAAACAAATATTAGAATATTAGAAAGGGTGCAAGAAGAAAACAAATAAAAAAACTAAGAACTGATACATGCACACACTTCCTAGCTGTACAGAGTACTGTATCTGAATTTCAGAAAAGGTCTAAGCTTTAGGTGGACTGTGCCTTTATCCTTTTGCTGTTTCTTAGTTAACCTCTCTTACTACGGCGTTATTTTTGTGCCACTATTCTGAGCGCACGTAAAATAAGTTGCAGGTGCAAGTGTTGCATTTTGAGGAGAAATTTATTTTGAGCAAAGAAAAGCTAAATCTCAGTGAACAAAATTCATTGCTGCATGCAAAAAATGTATTTCAGTGTTTGCTATTATCCACACACACACACACACACACACACACACACACACACACACACACACACACACACACACACACAATAGCAGCCCCTGTCGCTCAGTTTTTGCATTTGCACTTACTCGCAATGTGTTGCTTGCGCTCTCAACATTTCTGCCTGTGCGCGCTCAACTCTTTCTGTACACCGTTATATTTGTGCCACAAAACCAATCACAGACTTGGATGCAAAAAAAATCTGATTGGCTGTTTTGGTCTCCAATCGGCTCGAAATGACAAAATGCAATATCCCAGAATCCATTTCGTCCAAAACTCAAACGAGGCAGTGGCGGAGGAACACAGAGTGGCGGAGTTTGAAATATTACTCTGTCTGGGTCACAAAATAAACTTTTAAGATATTTTCATGCGAGAATGGTGCTGTGTAAACTTCAAATATCTGCTCGATTCATCAAGACATCTCATATTTGCATAAGTGCTCTAAAGTTTTCAGAGATGCCTGTTACCCACCAGCTGACCGGGTGGTCACTCGGGTTAAACATGATATATAAGGCTGAACTGACAAAGAAATCACCAACTACACCACCAGGTAACAGGCATCTCCGAAAACGTTAGAGCACTTATGCATAGCACACATTTTGTGACCCAGACAGAGTAATATTTCAAACTGGTTTTGTGGCACAAATATAACGGTGTACAGAAAGAGTTGAACGCGCACCGGCAGAAATGTTGAGAGCGCAAGCAACACATTGCGAGCGAGCGCAAATGCAAAAACTGAGCGAGAGGGGCTGCTGTTGTGTGTGTGTGTGGATAATAGCAAACACTGAAATACATTTTTTGCACGCAGCAATGAATTTTGTTCACTGAGATTTAGCTTTTCTTTGCTCAAAATAAATTTCTCCTCAAAATGCAGCACTTGCACCTGCAACTTATTTTACGTGCGCTCAGAATAGTGGCACAAAAATAACGCCATATCTTACCTGTATAGTTTAATAGTATTGCACAGTTTATTGTATTTTTCGTATATACTTTTCAAGAGTACTGTTCCGTGTCCCAATGGCTGTGGGGTGTTTATTTTGGTTGGCGGTATCAGAAATTCAATTACTCTTCTGTCATGTTGCTTTAGTGCACAGCAAAATCTCCAGTGTTAAATTAACACTGGAGAGTGTCTATATGGGTCCACACCTCTGAGTGTTAAATTAACACTTTTGACAGTGTTATATGTTTAAAAGTAACCTGGTCAGTTTTGAAGATTAACAATGGCTAACACTGAGCAGTGCTGATTTTCTAACACTGGAAAATAACTCAAAATGTTAGAAATATTCCAGTGTTAGAAAATCAGCACTGCTCAGTGTTAGCCATTGTTAATCTTCAAAACTGACCAGGTTACTTTTAAACATATAACACTGTCAAAAGTGTTAATTTAACACTCAACAGTGTTGTATTTAACACTCAGAGGTGTGGACCCATATAGACACTCTCCAGTGTTAATTTAACACTGGAGATTTTGCTGTGTGAAGTGCAAATGCTTTGTAGTAGATTTAGGCTCATTCTCTGCTCATGGAGTACTACTTGCTTTTTTGTATTTCTGGGCATTGGACTGTGTAATGCATGTGTTTGTGCAGAGCAGCAGAAACACCAGCTGTCACTCATATGTCAGCAACCTTCAGCTTCTACCCAAAATGAAAAGTTTGGTGATTTAAAAAAGCTTGTCTTGATGCCAAGTTCTTTAATTCAGCAATTTCACAGTTCTCATGCAAAAATGTTTAATAGTTAAATTATTTTAATCATGTGTCTTTTTAGTGTAATTTCTTGAGACTCACGTGCAGACTTGATTTGATTTTTCTTTTACACTTTAATTTGGGTAGATTTAAAAAGAGACCAGAGTTAGGTTTAAGACATGCAAATGCATGGAGCAAGCATCCTCTCCATTTTAATGCCACATCTGAGAACATCTGGCTGTGGGGCCATAGCATTTGTTCCAAACATTCAGGACCCTCTGTTTAAGTCACTGGACTACATCACATGTTGAAAAATGATTTTTTTTTTTTTTTTGTGTCCCGTTTGGATCTTTAGCCATCAGCATTGTTGTCTTAAGGCCAAGAAAGATGCCAAGCGGATTTATTTTACCAAGTGGATCATCATGGCCTTGCCATATTGGTCCATTTGATTGACCTTTATTATAATTATGAATTTATTTTATTTTCAGTTGCTACAAACTAAACTAAAATGAAAAATGATTTTCGAGTGGTACAGAGTGCATTTACATGTGAGGGAGATGGGCACCGGGGCAGTTCGTTCTGTCCATCTGATGTGAAGGTCAAACAGCAGTCTTACAACACATGGTAACCTAGGCTGTTGTCAGTATATTTTAATGCCTTTTGTTTTTGGTAGTTGTTGTTATTTTAGAAAATTGATACTACTAATACTAGTAAGGAATATTCTTTAAGTTTCATACTTTTTCTAGTTGTGAGAACCTCAGTAACAACATTTTGTGTGTTTGGCTCAAGATTCCTAATATGTGTTGTTTTAAAGTTGAATTTTAATTGGAGGCTGAATTGCCTAAAATTAATCTTAAATGCATTGGAATATTGTTAAAATCAGCTGTAAAGTAGTACTGTGTATTTAAAATCAGTTAATTGTGCCTAAGTTTGTAAGCAGTTGTTGATTTCTTCCTTTCCAGTGGAACTTGCTCCCAGTTTGGCTTCAGGAGTCAGACACCGTCTACTTTAAAGATTGGAGTTAAAATCTATCTTTTGATTTATTTAATAGGCTTAATCCAGGAACTCTGAACCATTCCTTATTTAAGTTGCTATTGAGGTTTTTCACTTATGTCATGCAAGTGTTGTCCCTTGGACATGATATAACCACCGGTTACTAGGGAAAAATGTGTATTCCATGATTGGTTGGTAGTAATTCCTGGAGGTTGCGAGGTGAAAATGATTGCAAAGAAAGTGCTGTACCAAAAACTCCTGATGAGTGACAGACTGCCAGGATTGCCTGTACTTTTACTCCCTCAGCTGATGGGTGGGAGGCGTGAAGATTTAAGTTGACAATTAATGTGATGCGATATAGGAGCTTCAAATTGATATCATAGGTGAAGTTACTAAAAATAATGAATGACTTTGATTTTCACTGACATCAACCTCAAGGTTAGAGGTCATGTTTTCTGAAATTCTTGTCAATGCAATAACTAGTGGACAAGGCAACGTAGAAGATTCAAATTGATACCATAGGTGCAGTTACTAAAAATCTGAGTTTGAAACTCAGTGATCTTGACTTTAAGGTCAAGGTCAGAGTTCAAGTTTTCTGAAAATTTTCTGAATGCAATAACTCAAGAACACGGTGACCAAGGAGTTTGAAATTGACACCATAGGTGTGTGTACTACGAGGGAGGAAGCAAAACTGAGCACACTATACACAAGAAGAGCAACTACCAAAATAAAACAGGAAACATGACACACAGATTAAGATGCGGACTTGACACCGGAACTGGGGAAGAACAGACATGAGAGCATAACTGACTGGACGTGACACGTGGAACACAAGGCACAGTAACAAAACCTAAAGACCAGAAACCACAAAACACTAAAGATGAAAAACACAAATAAAAAACACTAAATGAGACGAAATGCAAAAACCAGGAAACACAAACACTGGGTTCCTAGATCCAGGACACCTTGAGCTGAACTGCCATTATACTTAATTAGTTGAAATGAATTAGATCCTTTTTGTTCACTTTTTATATTGTCATGATATTTTTGTGATTTAAATGTTATCTCCTAATACTAATACTGTCTCGGAACGCTTGTATAGAAAAGAATGATAAAATAAATAAAATAAAGGTAAAAAATGACCTAATACCAGCTGGCTTTTATTCATTATCTGCTCACTTGTATTTTTCACAGCAAAATTAAGAGATTTTTAATAGTCAGCGCTTCTTAATTAGTCATAAATTATGACAGTTCATTTTCCCTGGTAGGAAATAGCAAATCAGAATTAGAAGCTTAAAGCTAAACAGGTGTTGTTTGTTCCTAACCATGTCTATGATTAAGAGTACAGCTAATACCACTGTGCAAACACAGAGCTCAGACAATAACTGGGATTCTGTTAGCGGTAAGGAAATGCCTGGGGAGACCAGATCTGAGGCCAAGCATTTGATTGGGCCAGTTTGGCTGCACAGAGTGGGCTGGACGACGGTTCGCACTTACAAGCCCGGAAAGAAAATAATGATCTGATGAGAGGCTTTGGGGTAGGTCATCACCATAGTAACCAATTCTGAGATGAAATGGAGAGGGGATGTAATCATGGGATGCCCTGATCTCCCTGAGTAAATCTCAATAATGTCATCCAATTTTGGTAAAACATTCGCACAGGTACTCTTTTTCCACCCCTTTTTTGTCAGAGAGCTGATGTAAACAGTGTGTGACGGTTGTAATTCACACTGCCAGGTTTCCAGAAACAAGAGCAAGAGGTATGAAACAGCTGCTTTAGCTGGTGCCTCTGCTGTCAGGAGTCCAACATCTCTTCAGCTGTGAAATGACTGCTGTCTGTCTGACACTCTCTGGTGATGAACATAATCACCTCGGTATACAGGAACACACAGCTGATGTCCAAACTGATAATGAGCGAGGCTGTGATATCTGCTGTCAGCGGATGTTGGCTCAGTCGTGCACAGAGGTTGGGACTTGTGGATGGTTGGCTGTCTGTCACATTTTTCTTCTCATACCTCCAGTAAGGACTGTGAAAAGGATGAACAACACAGGGGTATATCTGGGAACACATGCTCATTTGTGCAGACAATACACTGCACATTTACATCCCTAAGAGGAACATGAGCATGGAAATACCCCTAAAAACTAATGTCTCTGTAGTGAGATGTCCAGAGAGAGTCAGTGAGATACTTCATATCAGTTTTATTTATATAATGGCAAATCACAATAGAACTAGCTTCAGGATGCTGTATATTGTAAGATAAAGACCCTACAATAATACAGAGAGAGCCCCAACAATCAAACGACCCCCTTTGAGGAAGGACTTGCGAACATTGGGAAGGAAAAACTTCCTTTTAATAGTCAAAGGAGCTTGCAAAGAAAAGCATCTGGACTTCTTTCAGTTACTTGAAGACGTTTCACCTCTCATCCGAGAAGCTTCTTCAGTTCTAAGGTCAAATGGTGGAGAGTCCCAGATATAAACCTATTGGGAGTTTCCCCCCACAGAGGCCATCTGATCTCAGGAATTCACATGATAAGGTGGGGCCAGGTTTCACAGTGAGCTCACCCGAAACTCTGGCTGACTGGGACCCACACCCAGTTTCACACCTTGGCTCAGGCGATTAGAGGATCATCAGGGGGTCCTTTTGTCCCTCTGTGGGGGGTTACTCCCACTAGGTTTATATCTGGGACTCTCCACCATTTGACCTTAGAACTGAAGAAGCTTCTCGGATGAGAGGTGAAACGTCTTCAAGTAACTGAAAGAAGTCCAGATGCTTTTCTTTGCAAGCTCCTTTGACTACGATGACCTGGATGACTGAGAACCTTCACAGAGACATATTCCTTTTAATAGGAAGAAACCTCCAGACTCAGGGAGGGGCAGCCATCCTCTGACCAGTTGGGGATGAGGGAAGTAATATTTTTGAGTGAGATAAAGCTGCCTCTTTTGTACTTTTAGATATCTAGCATGCATTTTCTTAGTTAAATAAACTGAAAATTTTAAGTTATGCGAGGAGCACACAGCATAACAGGGAATTCAGCAGAAATGACACAATATTTGCTGTCCACTGACAAATCAATCGTTCTGATAGACAGCTTTATCATTCCTGTGCTACGATGTGTAAATGCATGGTATAAGTATATCTTGGTAACACTATATTAGGTACAGATTTATTGGGTTATTATCCAAGACAATATGAGGTGGCAAATATCTACTGATGATCTGATATTTGCTTAGGAGCATGCTAACAGAATTTTATGAACCTCTGCTGGTAAACCAGAGACTCTACAGTAAACCGAAGCTAAACTGAAACAAAGTTTAGCTTAAAACACACTTACAAAGTTCAGTGGAAGGGCATACGTGGTTAATACCTACCAGAGCTACTGTCTTAGCTTCAGACATTTGGGTTAAAAATACCTGTTTCAACTAGAATCAGTGCACATGGACGAAACCTGGTCAAAAATATCCAGTGTTATGCTGGATATATGGATCATGTTTTTTGGCTTGTTAATAGCTTCTTTTGAGCCTGCAGTACGCAGGGACAGAGTCAGTGGAAGCAATACAAAGACCTACAAATACACAGAGTGTGTTAGACAGAGAGTAGTTACTATGCTGCTTCTATTGAGTCATCATAAATACCAGGTCAATTGTAAATGCTAACCAGTATGTCGTTCTCTGGTCTGCCTTCTAAATAGCAACCCTACCTCACACTGAAATAAAATCACACACAGCTTCGCTCTTTTTTTCAGCCTCTATCTTTTCATTTTCCTAATATTGCCAAAACGATCACATTTACTCTCTTCCTCCTCGTGTTTGGTTTATTGTCTTCTCTTTTCATCATTTCAGCTTTACTCCTTTGTCAACTGCTTTTGTATCGTGTGTCTTACATTTTCTTGGTTTCATTAAACACAGACTTTTTCTTGGATGCAGCTAATCAAGTCATAAATTGAGAAGTAGCATCAGCGTTCTATAACAGGCAGAGCAGACGGTCACGCTGAACCAGACAGCAGCCTGCTGCATAACACCAGCGCCAGACCGCATTAGCTTTTCTTTTAAAGTCTGCTTATCTAACGTCTTCTTGTCTGCATTTTCTTCATCTTGTCATGCACCCTGCTGGACGAGCTACCAAATTAGAATTAACTGTCACAGAGGAGCAGGGAGGACTCGGCGCAGACTGAAATCTCAGAAAAACAGGTTTATTTACACACTCCAGGTGCACTATATACAGGTGAAGGAGAAGGGGGCCAGGGTTCCCAGGGGTGCAGAGAGGGGTCGGGAAAAGTGTCCAGAGTCTCCAAACCAAGCACGAGAAATCTGCATACAGAGAACAAGAGTTAGCACGGAACTTTCACGGACAGAGCTCAAAACTGGCTGAGGCTAAAGTAGCACTGACGAGCGTTACTCAATAGTCCAGCGGCGAGGTGCTCTCAGTCACTGCCTTAAGTAGCGGAAGCAAACAAGGTGAGGAGCCACAGGTGATTGCCTACAGGTGGCGGAGGCCGGGAGCTCACAATGAGCTCCGCCCAGGCAGCGAGCAGAGAGAGAGGAGAGAGAGAAAAGACAAAACATAACATGTAGCCACACAGGGCCAGCCGAGCAGGCACGTGGACCATGACATTAACTGAGGAAAAAATGTGCTGCTGATGTCAGTTTGCAGGCTAGATCGTGAATAACATGTTTAGCACATGAAAGGTGGTCGAAACATGGCCACAGTTTGGTCTGGTTAGGTCCTTTTTTATTAGTGACAGTAGCTGCTTGTGGACTTTATGTTTGGTACCACTAACAACATGCTGTCCCCACATTACATGTAGGCACTGTCTAGTACTTTGTATCTTTCCTTCATATCACTCAGAGTTATTAAGAGTATTGAGGTCAAACAAATATTAATATATTACTCCCAGAAGAAAGTAATATGTTACACTAGCCATTAGTTTACTTTTGCATTACTCTGTAACATAGACATATAAATAACACTCAGGTTATAAGACCTCACAGAACCCTACTTACTCTGTGTTAGCGTGAAGAGATGTTTGAAGTAAAGTTTGCTGATCATAGCAAGAGGCGCGTTTAATGCAAGCTTGAAAGAATCCTTAGTAATGCAATGAATGGCATAATTGAAACTGTAATGTGATAAATGCGACTGTGGTACTCAAAATTGTAATCTGATTACTGTGCTTTTTTAAAGTTCTTGTACTTGTTTTTAAATCTGTAATCTCTTTGTGAACTTTGTGAACCCTGGGTTTGCTTTATAAATAAAACTGGTCACATAGTCCTTGAGCTGGCTGAGATAAATGTTTGGTAAATGGTAAATGGCCTGCATTTGTATAGTGCTTTTCTAGTCCCTAAGGACCCCAAAGCACTTCACAGTACATTCAGTCATTCACCCAGTCACACACACATTCACACACTGGCGATGGCAAGCTACATTGTAGCCCAAAAACTTTTTTAACGTCTATGACGGCGCATTTTGTTTTTTGCTTGTCTGGCTGTCTCGCTAAATCAGGAACTCTTTGAAAGAATTTCTTAAAATTTTGCACTTGGAGTCAAAGCAAAACTGATTCGATTTTAATGATCAAAGTCAAGGACACAGTTCCACACAAACGTTCAACGGGATACAATAATACAGTGATGAAACTAGTGCATATTTTTTATGTCTAGACAATGGTGATTTTAGATTCTTCCTTTTAAAAGGTACTTTCAGCTGCTCCCTTCACTAGGGGTTGCCGCAGTAGGTTGCTCCACAGTTTTGATTTGCTAGCTTTTTAAGCCTGATGCCCTTCCTGATGCAACCAGTGGGGGATTTGTACTTCCTCCTGACATCAAACCAGCAATCTCTCGCTTCTTACGTATGTGTAAACTCTCCACTATTCGGTTTCTTCTATTTAAAAAAAAGTATTTGCACTACATTATAAAATCCCATCATACTCCTTGACAAAAATTGATTTTAACACTTTAAAAGTCACGCTTTAGAAGGTGACACAAAATAAACTTGTCAGTCAAAAGATTTTTTTCAGCAAAAAGCACTATAAATCACACTGCTGTGAAATGTTTTTAACAGGTTTGAGTCAGGCTTTGAACACATTGTTAAAATTCTGTTTGCATAGAAGACTTTAAAGCCTCCAATATTTTTGTGTTTCTGTAGTTTGCAAAACACGAAAAGAAAAAATCCAAAAGGGAAATTTCACATTCAGTGTGAGAAACACGCAGATTGCTGGACTGAACAGCGAGTCTGACGGCTTGTTCTCGGGCTGCCTTTGTAGCCAGTACATGATCAATCTTACATCAAGAAAAATGTTCGTCACACGGAAACGGTGCGCCGCGGACAGACAACGGCTGTCAAACAGAGTCAGACCGCAGACTGTCAGCTAGATGTGTCAGGGTTAAAATGTCTCCATCACTACCACCCTGCCTCTGTGTCTGTGTGCGTGCGTCTGCTTGTGGTGTATTTCTTTCAATTTTACTGTTACACACATAATCTTCTCTCTCTATCTCTGTCCTTTCATCCACTCATCTCTCCACTTGTGAGCACTCATATAACAAACTTAAAATGCACTATTACACATGAAGCTTTGATCTAGGCTCGTGTGCATCTCTTTGCATGCCACTATACTTGTAAAGAAACAGATGGATGAGAATGGCAAGTTTAGAGATGATTTTGTTTTCTTCTTATCTGATCATTTATTAGATATCTTCATTAAAAAAATACCTCGAAATGTTGCAAAATTCTCTTTCACCCATATAATATGACTTCTGTTCTGCCTGGTTTAAATGTGAGACTTTGTTGATGAAATACACTATTCCTGTCTATAATACACACATTTTATGCTGATTTTACTATGACTGGATGTTTAAAACTGCATGTCTTTGACTCTGACAAGCAGATTTTTTCACCATTCAATTCATAAATATTTAAGACTGATTTCAGATTGTCTTTCATCTGTATCTTTTCTTCAGTTTTTTCCTTTTCCCTCTTTTTTTGACCCATTTCAAAGTGTATTTATCATTTTTAACATTACGTTGTACAAGGAAATGTTTTGTTTTTAGGATACTGTTGTAATCATCGTCTCCTTCCTGGACTCTTCCAGCAGTAGCGGAGTCAGTCTCCCTCGGCCTTACTACATGGCTGATGAGGATGACGAGCGTCCTTTTATCTGCTCCCTTCCTGTTGACAATGGCATCATGTCTTGCTCCGATGTGCCGGCCCGCCGAGAAGGAGGCAAGACATGCTGCCTGGACAAAGATGACATCCTGTATCGCCAGTCTATCGGTCTGAGCCCCGAGCCCCTGGCCAACGGCAGCGTCAGTGTAGCAGGGCTCTGTGTGAACTGGAACCAGTACTACACCAGGTGTCATACTGGGTACAGCAACCCCCACAAAGGAGCCATCAACTTTGACAACATTGCCTTTGCCTGGATTGTCATCTTTCAGGTGGGTTTTTTTGTTTTTAACCTGAGGCTGTACAAGTAAATCGAGTAATTAAAACACTGTTTAACTGTGTGATGATTCATCCTCTGTCATTTTTATAATTCATGATATCTGATGCTGTTAAATAATACAAGGGAGACATATCCAGGTGGCAGTGTGTTGGAGTGATTAGCAATGTTGCCTCACCAAAATCAAGGTACTGGGTTTAAATTAGGCTGGGTGGGGGTTTATATATGGACTTCGCATGTCAGTGAAGGTTCTCCAGCTTCTCCGACAGGTTCAAAAATGTGTGGGTTTAGGTATTAAGGTAACTGATGATTGGCCTCCTGCCATCCTGCCTCCAACCGTGTCACAGCTGGGATGGACCCCTGCAACCATGATTTGGCTAAGCAGAGGAGGATGCAATGATCACAATGCATATAAATATAAATGGATATGAATGAAAATAATGGAAATATTTATATACTGTTCAAAAACAACAGCAGCAAAAATAACCAAGAAAACATTCAGAGTATTACATCAACACACTGAAACGTACTGATGGCTGTGAAACAGCTGATACCAGTTACCTCCCTGCCATTGCTTTCTTGGTTACATCTATATCTGAGCAGGAGTAATGAATTACATTTAATCTACCTTACTTTTTAGAAATAAAAACTTGGGAAAAAAGTCTGTATGCTTTTTCTTTTTCTTTCCCAGCTAAGTACAAAGACTGGAAACAGAGAAGCTTGCATATCTCTGTCCAAACATAACAACACCTAATCAGCACTTGAATCAACATGTTTAAACTATATTAAAATAGATTAATATCAAGTTGTAAAAACACATTGTCTCCATTTTACAGAGAGTTATGGGTTGGGTTGTAGTGGTAGTGGACACTTCACTCTGCCTATCAAGGAGGCTCCTGACTACTTCCAGCAAGGATCCGTCCACAGAATAACCCTGTTTAACATTTACAAATCATCATGTTTGCATTTAGAGCATACTGTCTATACGTTTGTGAGCATTTGTGATGGATCATGGCACCCCAACCGGTCGCAGCAGGTGGCCGCCTGGTCCTGCTGGAGGTTTCTTCCTGTTAAAAGGGAGTTTTTCCTTTCACTGTTGCCAAAGTGCTTGCTGAAAGGGGGTCATGTGATTATTGGGGTTTTCTCTGTTTTCTTTGTATTATTGTAAGGTCTTTTTATACAATATAAAGCACCTTGAGGCAACTGTTGTTGTAATTTGGTGCTATATAAATAAAGCTGAACTGATACCTTCAGATAGAGACAAGCCAGATGCTTCTTCTGGTTTCCAGTTTCCATTCAGTAATAAAAAACTAAATAACAGATACTGTCAAATGTCTTTCTGTTTGTAGGTGATCACTCTGGAGGGCTGGGTGGAGATCATGTACTACGTGATGGATGCTCATTCATTCTATAACTTCATCTACTTCATCCTGCTTATAATTGTAAGTAAGACATGGCTTTGCTCGTATTTACAACAACAGAGTAAATGTGGACACGTTAGAGTCAGTGCTCAGGTGCTTCAGCATTTGCTTTAAGGAAACTTGCTTAAAATGTACTTATTGAGGTTAATTGCTGATGTATTTGATTTTTGTGAGCATGATATATGACTGTGTTGAGATACCTTCCTTCTTTTTATACGACACACACACACGCACACGCACACACACACACAGAGCTGTCAGTGACACAGTTGAAAGCTGAGCTGAAGAATCCATCATTTTTTCTGATAAAGTACTTTTTAATCTCAATCCTTTTGTTTCCCTCATTGTATGTGTGCCGCAATATATTCATGCTTTTTGTGTGTGAGCATTGGTGCATGTTGGTGCAATATATTTCTTTTTAGCCTGTCTCGCATGTGTGTGTGTGTGTGTGTGTGTGTGTGTGTGTATTTGAAAGTGTTATAATGCAGCACGACTGCCAGTCCCGACTACTTCCCCAACCCAGGGGCTGTCTTGTCTTTTTATTATACTTTTAATTGCCTGCCTTCAGATTCAGACAGGATCTTTTCCTCTTTTCCAGTTTCCTCTTCGAGCCAGTGCGCCTTTCATTCTTTACCTCTTAATTTATTTTAAGATTACTTTCTACATCCTTCTATCGCCTTAAATCTGCCAATCTCTTCAAGCTGCACCCTGTGTTTCTTACCTTGTCCTGTCATAGATCAGTCCGTGACTCAGTTTATTCTACCACTACCCCTCTCTACTTCATCCATCTTTCCTCACTCATTCCCTCTTTTCTTTAACCTGCTTGCAACTACCCTTTCTTTTTCTGTTTTTTAAATCTCTACCACCTCCCGGCTTCCTTCTAATACTCACCTGCTGCTTTCATTTGCTCTCCTCTTTCTCACTGATGTGTATACTGGGCAATATTCATGTATCGGTCACTCTGCTCGTTCTCATTTATGTAGAAACACACAGCCGAAAATTGCCTAACTACATCCAATTTGTGATGTAATGGTTGCCTTTTCAAAAAAATAATATATATATATATATATATATATATAACTGATGAAGAGTGGAAGGAGGATGAAAGGAAGGAAGGAAATAACCAAAGGCTGGAGTGAGGGTTAGTAGATGATGAAATGTGAGAGAAGGGGCAGTGGGTGGATGAGGGCTGGGAGTTGTTAGACAGATGGAGTTGAGGTGTGGAAAGTGAGGAGAAGGACTGCGAGCAAGCTTAAGAGAGCAAGTGATGAAGGGGGGAGGAAGTGAAGGAAGGATGGGAAGAGGGTGGATGGATCGGTGACAGGGAGAGCAGGACTAGATGGACTAGAATGTCAGCATGAAATCAGAGAGAGGATTGGAGGACGGGCGAGAGGAAGCAACCACATGTTGGTGTCTCTCTTTGATCTTAGGTGAAATCCAGATAATTAGAGTGAGTCCCTCAGGGCTCACGTATTGAGGGAGATCACAGTACAAGGTTTAACAGTGTGTCATATGACATGTCTGTCTGTCCCTCACCAGTGGAAATTAACATGACAAACTGCACAGCCCAGCTCAGAAATAGGAAGTTTAGTAAAAACACTACATAGAATATATAGAAAAAAATACTGCAGGGAACTCTTAAGCAACATAAGCAAATGTCATTCATACATGATCTAAATGAGGATGCAAATCTCCATTAATTAAAGTTTCTCAAGATGAACGTGTTGTAATTCATTATGTTGTTGACTAAGCATCTCTGCTTGATTTTGCTCCCTGGAGTTGTTGCATATGTCTTCTCTAGGGATGGGTATCGTTTAGGTTTTATCCGATACCAGTACTTTTGAAACGGTGCTTAAACGATGCTCGAACTGGTGCTTAAAGAATGAAGAACACAAAATTGGTCCAAAAACCTCTCATGTTCAGCTGTTTTTTTGTAAAAAGATAACAATGTTAGCTTTTTGGCATCACTCTTGGCTGGAAGCAGCGCTTAAACAATGGAAAAAAAACACAAACTTTGTCCAAAAACCTCTCATGTTTAGCTGTTTTCCACTTTTCCTTTGGTCATTTTAGCCTTTTTTGTCACGGAGCGCTGTGCGGCAGGCAGGAGTAGGACCCAAAATGCAGGACTCACAGGCACGAGGGAATGAACTCAAAACTCAGCTTTATTCGCTGGCAGAACAGACATATAAACTAAACCAAACTGGGAAACCATAAACTAAGAACTCACAGAGAGACACACAGGGAGATCCACACAGCAAGAGGGACGACGTCACGCTGAACAGAGGGAGACGCAGACAGAAATACACAGAGGGTTAACGAGGGGAGTGGGAACACACGGGGAACACAGGTGACACTGATAGCCATAACGAGACAGGGCGGGGTGAACTGAACACTGACGGGAGAGGTGAAACAGGGAGCACAGAGGTTCAGACAGGAGGAGAGAGAGCACGAGTAGAACACCAACATAACAGGCAGGGGAGACACGGAATAAACACGAAAGGGGACGAGGGCTCATAAATACATAGAGGGGCACACAGGGAGACATGAAGGGCAAGGGATCAAAACTAGAAGCCATAGAATAAATCACACAAGTACAATAATACGAAAATCACAAAGAACTAAAAACGCTGGGTCAGGAGACCCAGGACCGTGACATTTTTGGCCAGGGTGAAGGGAGTATCTGCCATCAAACAAGAAGACAGCCGCATGTAACTACAACGGTGTTTGCTAGTTCACCTTACATGCATTAATTTAATAACGTGGTTAGCCTACTCAACGTAAATTACACACGGACAACATTAACCTCCTAGGACCTGGCGTCCACATATGTGGACATCACATTTTGGGTTATTTAGACCAAAATACTCAATTTTGCTCTACAAGGGCCTGATATCCACTTACGAGGACATTATACTGCTCAGAATTTTAAACAAATATCCTCATATGTGGCTCTTATTTTTCATAAAAACAAAAATAAGGTAAAAAAATAAGCTGTGGTAATTCTTTGTTTTTACATTCATCAGGCCCCAATATGCCCAAATATCAAAGAGAAATTAAAAATGCATGCCGTGGAAGATTTTGGGTCTTAGGAGGTTAAGGTACTCACCCAGAGAAGAACGGCTGCTGCTGCCATCATCATCCGTCATCATTTCTGCAACACTGGCAGGGCTAGGGGCCAGGACTCTCCTCTTCGGGTTTTTGGTGGATGTTGCTAACTCCGGGTCCGATAACAGGCAACCCACCCGTAGTAGATGTGCACGGTGTGAGGTCTCGCAGCAAGCTATTAAATACGGCGCATTTCTCGGCTTTTAACAAAATGCTATGCGTCGCCAGGTGTTTCATCAGATTCGAGGTGTTACCTCCTTTGCACAGTATCACCTTAAAGCACTTGTTGCAGGCTGCTGAGTTTGCATCTTTTGCTGTGAAGTACAGCCAGACTTTGACCGCTTCACCATGGGCATTTTTAATCTGTAGCTCTGCTCTAAAAGAACGTACGTACCTGGGCCCGCCTACTACGCTTGCAGAGGTAAAACGATTGGCTAGAATCCAAAGTGTATGACATCTCAGGAAAAAAAAAAGCACCAAAATAAAGCACCGAAATGTGCGCTGCTTTTCGGTCTAGTTACTACCGTTTATGTCAGAACCGGTGCCATTACCGGTACCCATCCCTAGTCTTCCCCCCATAGAGAAAAGATTTAACTGCCAGCCTCTTGTTGGCTTTGTTTCGGCATGTTTCAAGGCTTGTTTCACAAACAGGCTTAGTGGAGGAAAGTGATTTACTATTTACATGTTAAAAGTTCTGCTCACATCACAGGCGTGTCCTCATCTCCCTGGGAAACAGATGAGGAGACTTTTCATCATTCTTTCTTTAATGCTGCATGACACCATGTGCTGAGAGATGGAATACAGCAAGCAACAGCAATCAAGACCGAGAAAGACAGAGGTGCCAGCAAACGAGAGAGATATAAGTTCAGGTTGCGTTTAGATGCTTTGATGATTTCACTCACGTAACATGCATGCAGATTAAGTGTGCAAAATTGAATTGAACTGAGAGCGCAAGAGAGTGAGTACAAGAGAGTGCTAGAAGGAAGCTAGATGAAAACAGCCGTGAGAGAGAGATACAGAGACCGAGTGACAGATGGAGAGACAGATGAAAAAAGTGAGATAAAGATGGAGAGAGTTAGAGATTACCTACCTGCTCTACATGATTACCATCATGTAGAGCAGTTTAGACAAGAGTTTAGACAAGAGGACTCAGTGGAATTAAAGGCTTTGCATGGAAGATAGTTTGGCCCTGTGGAATTAAGCTTTGACATCTACAAATGCCATCCTCAACCTGTTTTGTTGCAAAACTGTAAAGCGTAGTAATCCTCCTGATTTGACACTTTTTAATCTCACCTTCTGTGTTCGCTTATACCTGGTATTAACATCGAGCTCGTTTGCATATATGGACATGTGCCACAACACAACAAGAGAGGATGTCCTGTCCTGTTACTGTATATTTTTAAGGAAAGTCCACAGAGTCATCAGCAAAATGTAGTTAAAATATTGTGTTTTTAGGAGGAATCCACCGAAATCTGGGCTAAAAACATAGTTTGTAATGCCCACATATGCACATTGTGAGTTTAAAACAAATCATTTAATACACCTCATCTGTGTACCCCTTCTTCTAACAGATACTTTCAGTGTCTGCAATAATCTGCTTCAGTCCATGCGTGTCCTGGCGATCCCTTTCGCATAAAAGAAAGCAAGAGACTGGTTGTTATATGTCATAACGTATGCTCAAAAACAATAACTCCAGAGTTCAGCACTACATTTCTGAATCACAATTGGACCTGAAGGCCTTGCAGAAGTTGCTTTATTACACATCACAGCTTTTTTATCGTCGTGTTTGTTTTTCTGAAATCATTTGTGTGTGTTTATTGCCTGGGCACTGGAACTATCATTATGAGGTTCACAGAGATGTTGATGCAGAAAACCCCTCAAAGGGCCTCAAAAAACCTTGATACAAACAAATAATAAAAAGATTAATTTGTTTCAATATGAGCAGTTTAATAATCTGTCAAATATGACGCAATGTTCTGCCATGGGCATGTATGGCAGCCATACATGCCCATGGCAAAACATTAATAAACACAAGTGACCAGTTAGCAGATTCTACAATTCTGCAGTGTGCAGGGTGCACTCTGTGCTCAGATTCATCCAAATGCTGCAAGCCTGATCTGATGAAGCTTTACAGTAAAAATGCATAATGAGCCAAAGAAAACAGCCTCAGCTAATGTGGACTTCACCATTTTTGTTGGTGGTCATTTGATTGCGTTCATTTCGGGGATATCACTAAAAAGGAGTCTTTTTAGCACTGGCTTGATCTCAGTTAACGCTGTGTCTTTAGCAACAGTACTACACATCTGAATATCGTTACTATTTAATCATTAGATTTGTCTGTCTGCACGTTGGTACTCAGTGTTCAGTGTGTGCTGGAACAAATGCAAACTGCACCATTGGAAAACTGCACTGTACCGAAAGTCCATTTTGCCGTGACTACCATTTGGAGTGAAAAAAGCACAAAACCAAATAGTAAATGTGATGCACTCCCAAAGGTTTACAAGCCTTTCACATGGTCTTGTTTTTTTGTAGAAAAAGGCCCCGAGGAAATGGTCAGAAAAAGGCCCCCAACCGGACATGACCGGGGTAGCGGTCATGTCCGGTTGGGGACCTTTTTCTGACCATTTCCTCGTGGCTGCGTGCAGCGGGGCTAGGGGAGGGTCTGTGGTGATGGACGTGGGTTACTGACCTGGTAGCCTGTCTGCCCCTGGGTGGGTCCGGGATGGGCGTGAGGGTCTGGGGGCGCTCCATCTCTGGGCCGGGGCCCTGGCTGGGCCTCGGGGCCTTGGGTCCTGGTTTGTGTGTTGCCGGGGTTGTGGGCGGGTGGGTGCATGGGAGCCCATCCCTGGCGCAGGGTGCCGCCGGTGTGTCGAGTCGCCTGTGGGGCTCTTCAACCGGTGGGGGAGATTGTTACACCTTGCAGGAGCTTTCTTCCCCTCAGGAACTCTCTGCAGGAGGGGGAGATACAGGAGAGGTGGAGGAAGATCTCAGCCTGGGCGTCTATTGTCTCATGTAGTCTGGAAGACGAGTGGATGGTGGGGTGGGTGCAGTTTTCTCTGTGGTGGGGTTGGGTGGACTGTCCCGGGCTCTGTGGGGCCGGGGGGCGCTGCTGCGCTGGGCCCCGGTCTGGATGGGCCTGGGCCCCCCTTTCCCTGGCGGGTCGCGGAGTGTGGGAGTGCCTACTGGGGTCAGCGGGGGAGCTGGCCCCAGGGAGGGGTCACCTGCCCCTCCCTTCCTTCCCTCCCCATCTCCAGCTGCCTCCCTCCTCCTGCTCCACCACAACCACCCACACATGCAGGGCCTTGGAGTAGGGGTATGTCACCAGGATGCAGAGGAGGCTACCCCCCCCTCTGTCCCCTTCTGGCTGCCTCTGCCTCAATTTTATCCCACAACTTAGACATTCACATTACTCACACCCTCATTACACATACATATAGGATCTTGGGGGTGGGCACGATACACGGAGTCCAAGTTACCATCAGGGTGTACGCCTCACCCCTGGCGTCGTTGCCCACCTCTCAATTTTAAATACATGTAGACATTGAGGGCTAGCAGGAGGGACTATGCGCTTACCTGCTGCTCTCTGGCAGGTAGCTCTATGCCCTCCTGGGTTTTAATTGCACCTTAGAACACACATGCATCAACACTACAATGAGCGGGTGGAGGGAGGCTTGGAGTCTTCTCTCACCCCCATTCTCTGCGGCCTACTGGAGCGGGGGGGCTAGGAGGAGTGGGCCGTCCGACTGCGGTCTGGGGCCTCCCTGCTGCTGCGGAGTCGGGGCGGTCTGCCTCTCCCCACCGCAGGGAAAAGGGTAACACCACCTGGGTCTGGGTGCAGTTCCCCCCTCCAGGGGCAAGGGTACCTAGACCCGGTTAGTAGAGTACGCTTGGGGAGTGTGATCGTCCCTTTATGTCTGTCTCCACGTCGGTTGAGTGTGAAGTACATATGAGAGCATGAGGGTGGGAATGGATGTTTGTGTCTGTGTGTGCCTGTATGTCTGTGTCTATATGTCAGGTTGGGTATCAGACGCCACCTCTCTGGGGACATCTCGGGCCCTCCAAGGTTTGGAGGCCTATCTCCACCCACCACCACTTCCCCTGCCGGTGGCGGACTCCCTCAGGTATCGGTGCGTTGGTGGTTCTTTGTATCTGGGGGTGGGCGTCCGGGTACACACCGGCTCACTCCTTGGCGGCCGCTTATTGGGGCTCGCTCGGGCCACTTTGGAGGTGGGGTGCCCCCGGCCTCTTGGCCTGGGGCTCGGTCACTCAGGCACAGCTGGCTGCCGGCGGAGCTCATGGGCACGTCACTGCAACTCCCCCTGGCTTCTGCTCCGCGGCTGCTGAATGAGCCCTCATCTGGGACTCTCCTTAGCTCTTACTGGGACAGTGACGCAGCTGCCCCTCTGTGGGTCTTCCTTGGTCTCTTGTGTTCTGGGGGCCTCTGGATGTCTGGAGTTTTGATCTCCTCCATACCTGCTTGATACCATAGAGGACAGGGCTGTGGCTCCCCACACTCTCTAGCAGATCATTACATGGAGAAACCTTTGGAATGCAAGCATGCTGATCCACACAGGTATGCACACAGGTGTACACATGGGTATTCACAGATGCGGACTACAGCTTTCTTGGCTGCTGCCTCAAAGCACACTGTGCGCTGTCTATCTTGCGTGCTGCACAATATCGTTTACTATTTAGTAACTATTGATATCTATGACTAGCTAGTTTATTGTGATGGTGCTTTTTTTTTTTTTTTTATTATTATGTTGCTCTTTGTTGTTTGCTGTCTCCCCTGTTTTTTTTGTTTTTCTTTCTCTCCATACAGGTGACCCAGGAGTTTTGGTTTTTTTTTGTTTTTTTTCCTCTCTTCCCCCCCTTCTCACCGTCTCTTCTCCCCTTTGGTTTTCTTTCTTCCTCTCCCCCTCTTTCTTTCATTCTTTCCCCCTGTCCTATTAAAAAAAAAAATAATAAAATAAAAAAAAAGGATGACAAAGGATGAACTGAAGCTCCGCCATCATGTGATGTCACATGCTGCTGTTTCTGATGTCACTTCCAAAAAAAAAAACATAGATTTTTGCAGCTTTCTTGTTTAGAAGGCAACGTAATTATTTCATTCACTATTCTTCAAACACTAGTTGCCTCTCACACCTCTGCTGCAAACTAAAAGTGCACACACCGAGACACACAGACTAATCTAATTGTATTTCAGCCATTCCAGCAGAGTGTGAGCATAAATATTTGATGGGATCAGCGAGGGTGCTGAGCGGGTGCTGGGACCCACTGCCTCCCTTTTAGTACGTGAGTCCAGTGAACTGGCATGAACCAGTCTGACCACAAATCTCTGCTTTGAATCAATGAAAAGGCAGTCTCTACACTAAAACGGACACACACGTACATTCTGCTTTCTCCGTAGTCTTTGTCGCAGTGGTTTAGTGAGGTTATGGGGCTTACAATCACTATTGATCACAGCCTGCAGAGCACTAGGCTTAATTTCCTCCTGTTTTCTTTCCACATCAGCTTAGCGTTTCTTGGTGACCTTGACCTATTTTGTCATCTCTTTTTTTCCCTTTTTTTCTTTAAATCTGTTTTACCAGTTGTGTCTCATGGAAAATGAGCCTAAAACATCTAAATAAAAGTGTCAATAGTGGCTGAATGATATCAGTGGTTAAGCAGGAAAACACAACCTAAGGTTTTAGTTAAAGGAGTGATGGTAAAAAAAAAACTTTTCTTCCCTCTTCTGACCTTTCTGCTCTCAGTTTTTCATGTATCACACCAGATATGTGTTTCATTATGAATCGTGCATTACAATGTTCAACGCCAGATTTCAGTTGGGGGTAGACACCTTTTCCTAACAGTCCCAATACGCCTACAAGCTTTTTATATATTGTGCTGTAGCTGTATGGAGGTAAGTTTGGTAGTTAGCAGACTGCTGAAAGCACAGACATCTTAAGAGATTCCAAGTCAAGGTTAAACTAAGCTGAATATTCTGTTACCAGTTTTCTCCATAAACACCAGACTCTACCTATTGTAAGTTCAGAAGATGTAAGTTTAGCTACAATACACCTCATCAAAGGAGCTTGCAAAGAAAAGCGTCTGGACTTCTTTAAGTTGCTTGAAGACGTTTCACTGAAGAAGCTTCTCGGATGAGAGGTGAAACGTCTTCAAGCAACTTAAAGAAGTCCAGACGCTTTTCTTTGCAAGCTCCTTTGACTACGATGACCTGGATGACTGAGAACCTTCACAGACAATACGCCTCATCAGACTTCACGAACTTCTCCACTTACTTTTTTATGAATGCAGGCTTTTAGCAAATGCACCACAAAAACTGATGATCAAGACAGGACAGGGTATGTGACGGTGTCTAAATAAGTTCCTCTGCTTTGCATCTCTGTGATAATGTGTCTGCCTTTAGAAGATGTTGTCTTAGTATCAAGATTTTTCATTCCTATGTTCTGTCCTTGCATACTGTTCGGGTCATATCTGACATATTTTGACATTCAACAGCAGTAAAAAAGTCTCTGACTGTTAAATATATATTCTTTGATGAGTTTGACGCATAAAAGTAAAAGAGATGCACTGGGGGAAAATGACACTGTAAGTTAATGCTAATGAAAAACGCACATGTTCAATTGGGTTTGAACGTGTTAGTGAAGAAGATGACCTAATCTGAAGAGGGAGATGATTCCAGAGTAAACTGTGTGGTCACAATTGCTCCATAATATGGATGAATAAATATGTAAAATTATTATTATTATTACAGAAAACCCAAATTACAGAAAAAGTCTCTAAGAGCCTTTGCCGGGCAGATTCTGGCCCCCGGCTGCATGTTTGACACCCCTGTGCTTGAGGGTAACTCTTCACAGGCTGGAGAGCTACACCTGGAATGACAAGCAGCTGTTTAAAAATATACTGAGAGCTAACTGAGATTAAAAGAGATCATAACAGGGGTTGGGTGGGGCTGGTTGTCCTACCAGTGCTCTATAAGTGCAGAAACTAGTTTTCAACAAGCAGCTGTTTATTGCCACGTGTTGTAAATGTGTTTTGTATTAGTGTAAAATGATGTTGAACTGATACTGATACATGGTAGTTTTGCGGATTTTTTTGTGATAGAGCAGTGATGGTGATGATGGTGTTTAATAGTTGTAATAATTACATGTTTATATGAATAAGGTATCAGCATTACCAGAATGTTGTTGTCATTTTCACTTTCAAAAATATATATTTTCATGCCTTAGGATAAAAGGATAAGATACTGTGTAATTGTAGTTTTTGTTCTCAACAAATCAGTGTTGTAAAACCTAAAGATAGATAGATAGATAGATAAGGCTTGTCTCGTGTGATCATAGGTTTTTCTAAAAGAAAGTTGCTAATTATTACAGCTACAACAGCATCAAGCCACCTAATATGTTAGCTCTCCTCTCTTAGTCATTGCTTGGTTTGCTGGTTGTAATACTAAAAAAAAGAAGTATTTTCAGGATGGCACTGGAGCAGATTTGTTTGTGAACATATTGTATAATGTGTTATGTCTGGAGTTGTCCAGCCAAGTGGACTAACAAGCTAGAGGTAAGAGCTACAGTGCTCTGGCATAAGGCCATCATGCTGAGAGTTTTGTATTCAGCGTTATTAGCTGGCAGAAGCTGTTGACTAACAGACCAAATTAGGGGTTTCCAGTTTCATGCTGGAGCTTCCAACTGTTGCAGATCATTATATTTAAGAATGATTTATTACCTTTTTATTGGATGGGAGTGTTTTAGGATTAATAATAGGCCTTTAAAAGGGTTCTTTTATTACAGATAAACAGACAAAAGCCCTGTGAAAATAATTACATCTCATTAGTTTGGATTCTCACAAGTAAACACTTTTTCAGCACTGGGCAGCTTGGGGAGGAACGTGACAGTCAAGCAACACGCAGCTTTAAATTTTGTTTATGTAATGTGCGCATGCCTGTCATCCTCCCAGGTCGGTTCATTCTTCATGATCAACCTGTGCCTCGTGGTCATTGCCACCCAGTTCTCAGAGACCAAGCAGCGGGAGCATCAGCTGATGCAGGAGCAGCGAGCTCGGTGTTCATCCTCCTCCACCCTGGCCAGTGAACCTGGGGACTGCTACGAAGAGCTCTTCCAGCTGGTCTGCCATTTCCTCCGAAAGGCGAGGAGGCAAACTGTTGCCCTTTTTAACACCCTCCGGGGGAAACCTCGTGGCTTTCATGGTGTTGGAAGAGGAAGAGGAGGCGGGGAAGGAAGGGAGAGGAAGGCCAATGGACGTGAAGGACGTGACAGAAGAGCGGGGTTAAGACATGGTACGTAACTGTAAGAAAGTAGTATTTATCTATTTGATTTATAGGATCACCCTTTAATCTCTCCATCTTGCATTTTGTAAGGCCCGCCATGTCCCCATCACAACAAACTAGGCCATGCCTCATCCGCTGAGCCTGTGGCCCTCACTGCTGCCTCCGCCACAGACGGCTGCCCTCAGTGCGCGGCAGCGCTGGCGCTCTCTGACGGGGTGGGACCAGTTCGAAATGCAGCGAGTGACGAAACAGAAGAGGGAACTGTGGAGGAATCAGACAGGGATGGTGTACAGTCCAGTACTAAAGGGAAGGACAAACAAGGCCATGAAGGTGCAGAGTCTTGTTGTAGTCCGAAGAAGGGATGCAAGGAGCTGTGGTACGAGATCAGGATGAAACTGTGGGGCATCGTGGAGAGCAAGTATTTTAACCGAGGCATCATGATCGCCATTTTGATCAACACCATCAGCATGGGCATTGAGCACCACGAGCAGGTACAGCTGGCTTTTTACATTTGTTCATGTTCCCCTCATTTATTTCATTATTTAGGAAATCTTTCATTGTTTAATTAAATATTTAAATATCTTAATTATCTCTCTCAGTCTTTCATATATTTGAGGGTTATGCACTAGAGTGCAAAAGTTGTCAGACAGTACTCGTTTCTTCATGTTTCTGTATACTATGTTCCCATTTCTTTATTATTAGTTTCAGCTAAAGATAACACAGTTTTACAGGCATGAAGTATAACTTTTGCACCAACAGCGTGATTTCCAAACAGTTATTAGTTGCAAACTTGACATATCTCAGCACAGTGTGTCCTTTTAAAGAATTCAGGAAACTGGACATGGAGACGACAAAAGTTGACAGGACTACAAATCTATCGACAGCAGATGAACAGTATCTGAAAGTCACGGCCTTAAGAAATAGGGAAAAAAATCAGCACTGACACAGGACCTGAGAGATGCCCTTCAGGTGGTCCATCTATTGTTCGCTGATGCCTCATCATAAATAGTCTCAGGTGGAAAGGTGACAAGGAGCCATTTTCAAGGAATGGAAACAGGAAGAAAAGATGGAAGTGTGTTGTGTGTCTGTATAGGTTTTCAGTCATCCAGGTAATGGCGGTCTTTATGTTTGCATGAGTCTTTAAAAAAGGCGTGGGTGATTACCTTCACCCTGTGTGACTCACATGATCAGTAGTGGGTCAACAATCCTCAGGACACTTTCCAAATGAGACAGCCCGCACTAGGGGTTAAATACTGCTCTCGAGGGTTCTGATAAAGTTTCATAGATGAGAGCTGAAGCGTTTTTGCAAATATAAAAAAGCCTTTAACACTGAGGTATGACAAATTACACAAGAGCAATGGGTCTTATGAAGTGATGAATCTATGTTTGATTCAAATTGTCATCAGCATTGTTCGCATCAGTGGGTCGGGAGAGACGTACAACACATACTTGCACATACCCATACTTCCCAAGATATAATGGTGACTCAAGACTTTTGCACAGTACTGTATATAGATTTTTTGTTGTCTATCAGCACGGACACTTACATACTGTCAGCAAACAATTCAACAAAAATAACTTTACAATCATTTATAACTTGGACAATTTTTGATGACTTCTAGAATTGCACAACAAAGTTATTTGTTAACATTTAAACTGTTGTGTACGTATCATTTGACTGTTACGTTAGATGCTGTTAAGACATTGGATGCATGTGCTGCAGATTTTCCCTGTAATAGTTGTTATAGAAAGTAAAGACAGCCATGTTGGCTCCTTTGGAGATTACAAAGTTGCTTCTACCTCGTTCCTGTCATTGCCCTGCATGTCCACACTCCTGCAGTGTAAAGCTCTTCCCCCATTCGTACAGGTGTTGGCTTAATATTCGTCTTTATAGTGTGCTCCCCCAGTTTATGCAACAGATTGCATCTAGGATCATGACATCATATTATACAAGCGTGAACTTTCGTTTGGATCGCACTGATTAAATTCTCTCCAAGCAATGAAAATAAGGCACTTCCTGTTCTTTTTCAACTTTCACTGATTTTTCTTCTTTTCTTCTTCTTTCCTCTCTTTTTCTGATGCTCGGCTTTGTGAACTCTTTTTTTTCCCCCTATCAATATTTCTTGCCTTCGCTATACCATCGCCCACTCACGCCTGCCACCGCCGCAGTGGTGGGTCGTCTCTCATCTCAGGGGCTGCTAAAAATAGAGGCAGAACGAGAGAGGCAGAGAGAGAGAGTCTTTGCTGCTTCAATGGTGAGGAAATAGTGAGCTGAAATGTCTGTGGTTCCACTGCCTGTTTAGCAAACTGAAGTCATGCCTCCCTCTGTTTGAACAGTGAGTATCAGAGGCTTGATCTGCCTCATCACTGTGATTTTCCACCTGTAGAGAAGGGAGGTGCTTACACCTGTCCAAGGTTTTGTTGTTGCTCGGGGTGGTTTTTCCTTCTTTTTTTTTTTATATCTGGCAGCCACTACGGCAGGAGACCAGACGTTATTCGGACAGTGTAATGTCCAAATGTCATCCTTTGATGCTATCAGTTCTGTAAATATGTGTTGTATAGGCTGTTTATAAATTCTATCAGAACATTCTAGAAATTCACAGACAGTTACTGAGAATGGAGAGGGAGAAAAAAGGAGAATTAAGAACTAACAAAAGGGTATATTTCTAATAAAAAGGCTAAACAGGGGACCATAAATGGGGTGGTTGCTATCATATAGACCATGTGAGAAGATGTGTTTGCCAGGATGACGTCTTCATTCAGGCATCCTTGTTGATGAATTTTTGATTTTTCATTTCCGTTGTATTTATATAGCCCTTTAAATCACAACAGTCAGCTCAAGGCTGTTTATATTGTAGTGTAAAGACCCAACAATCACATCACCCCTTATGAGCAAGCACGTGGAGACAGTAGGAAGGAAAAACTCCCTTCTAACAGGAAGAAACCTCCAGCAAAACCAGGCTCAGGTTGGGGCAGGCATTTGCCATGACCGGTTGGGGGTGAGGAAAAGAAAACAGAAGGTTGGATCTTTTCCAAAGTTGACATGCAATCTATTTTAGTGCCAGTCCTCCATCAGCTCGTGGCATGTTGTCCTCTTTGTCTCTTGCACCACCTTTAAATCTCCTCATCTTTAGTTCTTTTGGCCTCAGATAGTGTAACAAACCTTTTGGGTTATAGCACCACTAGGGGGGGTTGCCCAACTATTGTAGTAGCTGTGGGGGTCTCCTAGTGGGTGTGTGAGTTGTTAGCGGCAGCCATTTCATGCTGCTCATGTTCCATGCTCCAAGAAAGCACCTTACTTACTGTTGTGACAAGCTGGCGCTGGTGGTACCAATCCCCGCGCATGTAGGTTCGGACGAGTACAGCCAAGGAGACCTGGCTTATAAAGTGTAATGTTGCTGACGGCGAATAAAGGTCTGTTATTGGATTTAACCGACTGGTTCCGTGTTATCCGGCTAACCTCCACACCACATGCCCGCTGGACCGGCTAGCCGCTCCTTCCTCGCCAGACTGCTGTTACAATAGCAATGTTTAATACCCAAGCTCAGCGAGGAACAGAATTTTCAGCTGTTTTGGCCAGCTGTCATCACTGAGGTTTGTGCTGTGGAAAGCCTCTCAACAGAGCAGATTTGAATCTTTTTGCTGGCAGCTTTTCTTGATCATCCTTAGTATGTGGTCTTGAGGACCTGGTAGTAAAACTGACAGGTTGTGCCTCTCGCTTCTAATCACTGTTAGTTCATGTGGACACCCTGTTCCTTTCATGATGGCCAGGATCCTGTCATCTTCCAGCTGCAAATTCAACCTTCCTCCTCTTTTGTCCCAGAGAACAAAGTAAAAGGCCTTTATCTACATAATGACGTATATATAGTAATTAGAATAGCGAGTCACTGCCTGGATTTGGCACTTGCAGATGGTTCAGCCCTTTTACTCTCTTTCTTGTGGGCCAGGATTTGGGATGGAAGATGCCAGAGAAGGAAGCAGTGAGATAACCTCTGTGGCCCATCTCAGCTGAAACTCCATTATTTGTTCCCTTTGTGCAGTAGGAGGCTAACTTCACACTGGGACACTCCACTGGAGTAAAGTGGTGAATCGGGCATCCATTCCAGAAAGTGTTTGTTTGAAAGTGCCGAGCTCACTTTCTTGTTTTGCGTCAGGTAGAAAACCTGCAGCTTTTCTTGCGTGTGACTGTTTTGGACTGACAGAGAATTAACTGAGGAACTGATAAAAAAAAAAAACTCTGAGTGGGTTCCTTGTCTTTAGTTTTGTGAATGAACTCAAGCAACGGCATTGAACTGAGATCATGGACTATTTGTGCGCTGAATTTACTAGTTGATGGTATTTTATATTGTTTTTGTGTTTGGGTGTTTTGAATATATTTCTGTGTGTGTGTATTATAAATTGCATTAGGTTTGTTTTCAATCAGTGTCCAGGGTGTTCGGTCTTAAATGTGCAAACACTCTTTATGTACTTTGCATTTAAGATAAATCGGCCTTACATGTCAGGGAAACCTGGCCAGCACCCCAGAAGAAGACTACCTTGTTGAGCGTCCTTGGCTAAGCAAACCATCACAATACCACTGCCAAATCTTTTGCCCACCAGTGTACGCACCCAATAATGTCAGTCCATCTACTTTTTTAGCCAGTTAATATCCACCGCTGAGCTTGATGAACGGCCCAAGTGAGATAACATATCAGAGAATAATAACTGCTATTTGAGAATTAATGATGCATCAGCATGACAGACGGGGGATGATGAGGGAGGGGGGTGCATAGCACTGCTATATGATATATGTTATTGAAATTGTTATTAATTATTTAAGGTTGCCATACCCAAAGACAACACAAGGTCCTGGATCAGTGATAGGCCCCATATGTCAGTCTGAAAAACTTACTCACATTTCTGACCAACTTGGTAACTAGAAGAGCTTATTGTAGCCAGTAATGTTATATTTAGCTCCAGCCCGGTAAACAAGAATAATACTAGAATACTAGAATAATAAATAAGTTACTTTGTCCATGCCATCTCTGCAGATTTCACTCAAATTTATCCTTTTTTTCAACAAACCTGAAATTTTAAATCCTGTTTACACATGGGCTAAATGCAATTCCAATTGCAGTTCCACAATTGATGATTTATCAAGTCAGACTGCTGCAGGGTGTCCTCCAACGTCTGTCTGTAGCAGATGTGGGTGAGGTCAAGCTTGCAGAGAATGCATGCCGGTATTCTTAGTAAAGGGAATTATTAATGAATCACCCTCCATGCAATGCAGAAAAGATAAATACATTGAAAAAGACAAACCAAAAAAGCATATTTAATAAATTGAATAAATCATGTTTTCAAGGACCCTGTGTCTTATTAAGAGGAGACGAGCTCCTTCTGGCTCCCCTGTAGTTCGCACCCTGCAGAAATGGCATTCCTGATCCCTGAGAATGCAAACACTGCTACTCCGGCATCATCAGATTGGATCCTTTCTGTTTGCCTTTAATTCTAACATTCGGGCAAAGACAGACAATCATAGAGCAGCGCTGTTTGATCTCTGTCCGTAAACTTCTTAATTATTAAATAAAGTAATTACCAAGAGAAAACACATGTTGTTTTTTTGAGATAACGAGACAAATGAAAGATCATTGTGGATGTTTTTAGCTTCTCTACTTTAGTTCATGAAAGTGGGCCTGAGAATAGATGCGGCCTTAATAATACAGTACATAATAATACAGAGCATTTGGAAAGTGTTCACAGAGTTTCAGTTGTTCTACATTTTTCCATGTTGCAACCAATGTTCCCTCAAATTGTTCATGTGTCTGAGCAAACACACAAACTCCCTGAGCGGTCCCTTGGACCACTGTGAGCAACAGCAGACGTGTGCACTGTGGTCACGCCAGCATCGCTTGCATCCAAGTTACATGGTTTATTAAAAGAATCAAATTGCAGTATTTACATGTCTGTAAATGAAGTGCTTTAGCCCACGTACAATGAAAATTACAAAAATCTTGTTCATGACCTGTGTAGTATGTTAACGCTATTGAAAGTCTAAATATTTAATTTTAATTATGGCAAAACATGAACTGCCAACCAAACCAAACCAGCTATAAACTCCAATTTTGAAAGCACACTTCACACTTTTACTTTAAAGCTCTGACTTGTATTATGAGTGTGAGCCAGAGTGTGAAGCTCCTGGTGTGCACTGCCTGAGAGGGTCGTACTGAGGTCTGGGAGAGAGTCCTGTAAAGGTCCTCCTTTCTGGTGCAAGGCTGCTCTGGAAGAAATGAGACATGTACACCTTTTAGAGATAACATTTTGTCATGATAAAATTAAAACTTTCCCATTTTGCACAAGGACATGTGCGCTGTAGCAAAAGCATGTGGTTCTGTGAAAATTCCATTAACTCTGTAAAATATTTAATTACACAGTAAAATTTCTGCTACTCATAGCAATAGCATTTAATGATTATTGACCATTATAGATGAAAATTCTTATAAATGACACTAGAATAAGCATAAAACTGATTAAGAACTTAAATTTCACCTAAATGTTTCCGTCTGTCCTTCTCACATCTCCAGTGGTTGTACATGTTGTCATTAGCGTGTCTTCACTCCTCATCAGCCACACTGTTTTGCTAGCTAAAACACCAGCCGGAACTGCTGGCTGACTTCTGGCATGGTAAGTGGTACGTCATCCAGATATGGGTCAGGCCTGGCGTAGATGGCACTGTTTATGTGATGGTATGCCACATCTGGCCCGATTCTGGTTTGGTGTATGTGGCCCAGGCTCATAGAAAACAGGTCTGGCCCAGATCCAGCATCAAGCTGGCACTTCTGACTGACTGGTGTCATGGCAGGGTGTATATCAACCAGCTGTGGGCCAGGTCTGGCAATGATGGCACTATTTATGTTCTTATTTTCCTATTTTAGTTAGAAGATCCAAATGTCATGTTGCAATACTATACTGCTATGCTAGCCAACATTTCAGATGCAGGTTTGACAGGTTTGTGAGTTTACACTTTATCCAAAACCTAGTGAGGGTTTACTCACGTTTACCACCGGGTGGTTGTAGCTCAGGAGGTACAACAGGTCGCCTACTGAAGGTTAGTGGTTTGATCCCTGGCTCCTCCAGTCTGCATGTCAAGAGTGTGAATGTGTGTGAATGTAGTTAGGAAGCACTCAGTGTAGAGAACGTGTGTGATTGGGTGAATGTGGCATGTTGTATAGAGCATTTTGAGTAATCCGCGAGAGGCGAGGAGAGGAGAGTAATCCTGGTGCCTCTGTCAGTGCGCCCCAGGGTGGCTGTGGCTACAGTGTAGCTTGCCATCACCGGTGTGTGAGTGTGTGTGTGTGTGTGAATGGGTGGATGACTGGATGTGTAAAAGCACTTTGGGGTCCTTAGGGACTAGTAATGCACTATACAAATACAGGCCATTTTAGAAAAGCGCTATACACAGCAAAATCTCCAGTGTTAAATTAACACTAGAGAGTGTCGTGGGCGACCGTGGCTCAGGGGGTTGGGAATCGCATCTGTAACCGGAAGGTCGCCGGTTTGATCCCTGGGCTCTCTGTCCTGGTCTTTGTGTCCCTGGGCAAGACACTTTACCCTACTTGCCTACTGGTGTTGGCCAGAGGGGCCGATGGCGCGATATGGCAGCCTCGCTTCTGTCAGTCTGCCCCAGGGCAGCTGTGGCTACAACTGTAGCTTCCTCCACCAGTGTATGAATGTGAGAGTGAATGAATAGTGGTATTGTAAAGCACTTTGGGTGCCTTGAAAAGCGCTATATAAATCCAATCCATTAATATATGGGTCCACACCTCTGAGTGTTAAATACAACACTGTTGAGTGTTAAATTAACACTTTTGACAGTGTTATATGTTTAAAAGTAACCTAGTCAGTTTTGAAGATTAACAATGGCTAACACTGAGCAGTGCTGATTTTCTAACACTGGAAAATAACTCAAAATGTTAGAAATATTCCAGTGTTAGAAAACCAGCACTGCTCAGTGTTAGTCTTTGTTAATCTTCAAAACTGACTAGGTTACTTTTAAACATATAACACCAGAGATGGTGTAATCTGATTACTTTTTAAAAGTAACTAGTAAAGTAAGGGATTACTATTGCAAAAACGGTAATTAGATTACCGTTACTTTCCCGTAGGAACGCTGCGTTACTGCGTTACTAAAACCGTGATTTTTTGCGAGAATGTCTCACGACAGTGACGTAAGCGAGTGCGCCGTTAGTGACAACAGCTGTGTGCAGATCAACAATGGATCACATATCGATTGTGGGAGAGAGTATGAGCGTGCAGCGTTTAAAGTGTGGAAGTACTGACCTTACTTTGAGTTTGATTCCATAAAAAGTGACAAAAACATTAGCGTTCATCGTGCGTGGGAAGAAAACTTCTTTTTACAGCGAAAAAACCCCCTAAACTTCCAAGCAAGCACTGAGTGCGCAACGACGTAATGGGAAACTCACAGAGAAACTCGCGGATTCTTCCACTGACCACGGCACACCTGCACCAGGGTAAACCTCCGCCTACCGCAGTCCTGCTTTACAGGTGAAAATAGAGCAACAGGACCGCTGAGTCTTTGACTTTATTTATTTTCTGCTGTGTTTTACTTGCATCTATTTGAAAGACTGAGTGTAAACACAAAAAAAAATATTTTATGTGCTGGAATGTGCAGAAAATAGCTTTAAATGTTAAACTAATTTATTCAAGTCAGAGAATGGTGCATATAATTAAATTTTTGCTTGATGCATAAAGTTAAAAGATTAAAACTGATAAAACAAGTTTTAAAAAGGGACTTTTCCATTTGATTACATTTTGTATGATGGATTATGTAGAAAAAGTAGAATTGGGCTGAAAGATCTATCGCTTTATCACCTATTCAGGTTGTAAATCGTGTTTTTAAAAAGTAACTAAGTAACTAAGTAATTAATTACTTTTGAAAATAAGTAATCAGTAAAGTAACGGGATTACTCTTTTGGGGAAGTAATCAGTAATTAGTTACTGATGACTTTTTTCAAGTAACTTGACCAACACTGTATAACACATCAAACAGCCATCCTTTTTTGCGGTGTGTGGGCCATATGTAAGCACTTTCTGTGTCGCTATGTGGAAATGTGCTGTTTACTGGGGAGTGACTTCTGGCCACTGTACCATACAAGACTTAAGATTGTTGTCCAGTTGGATATTTTGAGATCAACTCACTGGATGGTGAACTCTAGGAAAAGTCTGAGGCTTCCAAATTTCTCCTATTCACAGATGATGGAGACCACTGTGCTCGTTGATTCATATCATTGATTCTCTGATCTCTGAAGTTCAGTCGTTCTCAGTTAAGATCTCAGATCAGAGTACTTCTTCAGATGTTATTTATGCAGAATTGACCAGCTCATTTCAACAAGAAGAACCCACTAAGTGCTGGACAAATTAGATTAGGATGGCACACACAGACCTAAAGACGATGAGAGTCAGCAGCACCATCTGACAAAGCTAATTGCGTATAAGCATCCAATTTATGTGCGTCTCTCTTTTTAAGCCAAAATCAGAAAGAAGTTCAATGGGCTACAAGAATTTGCGATGCACTGAGTTATTGCATGACCTCATTTAGTTGAAGATTCAAGGTCAAGTTTGATTTCCTCCAACAGTGTGCCAAGGACAAGTGCTTTGGCATTTTGCCATTTCAAATAAATTGGCTCAAATGGTGAAAATTTCCTTTCTTTTTACCCTGTTGCACCTGTTTGCTGCATTATTCGCTAAGAAAGTTACTACTACGAACCCTGGTCTAACTGCAGTGTATGATTGATTCGAACACCTTTCCTTGACAAATTTAGACTTGACTGCCTGATTACAGGTATTTTTAGAGCCCAAACTACTAGTTCACAAGTGAATTCTGCTTACTTTTCTAAGTCAACCTAGAAGTCCTCAGTATGATAGAAAATCCCTGCTTTTCTAATTTGATTCCATGTATCAGCTAACAAAAAAACTCAAGTCTTTAGATCTGTTTCCAGGTCTGCAGTAATGAGACAGCAGTAATGGATCTCCAGGGACTGCCAGCACTGTTTGGCTGGTCTGGACACTGATGGGCATACATCATTAGCCCATGTTTTCACACTGCAAACAGTCATTAGGCGTGACAAACACACAAAGTATATAGGGGTAACAAAAAGCTGCACACATGCGCACAGACATGTAAATATGATAAACACAGTGCTCATTGATTCTGGGATGTTGAAATGTCATTGCTGAAGTTGCAGAGGAGCTCTGTGGAATAGAGATGTGCTGGAAATCACGAGTGTGCCAGATTTAGTGCTTTGTATGTGTGTCTGCGTGTATATATATGGCTGTTCTTCATCGTATTGAGCAAATCTATACAAAAAGCCAGAAAGAGAGAGATGTGTTCAAATGAAACAGAACAACATTAGACGACAAGAATATATATATATATATATATGTATGTATAGATACATAGATAGATATGTTGCAACGGCATATGGAGGATTGAAAATGAAATAAATAAAACAACAAAAAAGAAATAACCAAATGATTGTGCTAGTGTGTTAATAAGTTGACTTATTATGATTAATTATGGCTAGTGCAATTACTATGATGGTAAACTGACAACTGAAGACCAAAAAGATACTGTATATGAAATCTGAGCTCTTAAAGACATTTTTTGGATATAAATGTGGTCTTTCAGCAGTCTTCAGGGTGGACTGAGTAAATTCTGTTTCTTTAATTAATATCTGCAAAATGTATTGATGAGCTTTATAATTGGTTTAACTATTGCCTGCTGCTGTTTGGGATTGGTGCAGACAGCAGATTACAGACTATTTGAACATGCCGACGATATTTTACTGATTGTCAAACAAACTGAGACCTTCAGAAGACAGATCTTTATTATCTTTAAACTTTTAAATTAAGCATAATCACACTTTCTTTTTAGCTAGTAACTAGAAGCTTGACTGTTTTGAATGTCTCTGCCTATCATCCTTATACACAGGGGTGCACATAAGTGGTCCGCAGGTGCGCATTCACTGTCAAAATAATAGACGCGCACCAGATAAGAAGTTGCAGCATATAAAAGGCAAAAACAGTGCGCGAACGCACGTTGCTACTTCTTATCTGGTGCGCGTCTTTTATTTTGACAGCGAATGCGCACCTGCGGACCACTTATGTGCACCCCTGCTTATATACCTCTCTTTCATTTCTAATTTCTCTTACTTTTATTTGTCTCTATGCTAACAGCCAGAGGAGCTCACCAATGTTCTGGAGATCTGCAACATCGTCTTTACAAGCATGTTCTCCTTGGAGATGATCCTCAAGCTCACAGCTTTTGGCTCTTTCAACTACCTGAGAAACCCTTACAACGTCTTTGATGGAATCATTGTCATCATAAGGTACTAAAACACTGATTGCAGTTGTTACGTACAGCTTTTAAAGGTTACCCTTATGTGTGGACAGCCATAGATATGTCAGAGCTAAAGGTAATTTTAGAGTTTGAATGTCCTCAATAGCACAAGAAGACGGAAGTAGGCTTTGGAGAGTAAAAAAAACAGTTTCTAATATAGTAACTGATGTAATTTAGATATTGGCTTTTTTTTCATTTGCCAGACGATTCTGGAAAGAGAGCCTGCAGTTTAATTATTCATACTTTGTCAAATTGTCATGTGCTTTCTATCTTGTTCAAATGTACCACCTGTATGGATTTAGATGCCAAAGCGTCAGAAAGCAGCAAACAGATTTTGTCTTTTGTTTTGTGTGCCTGGAAGCTTCAGGTGAGTGGCAATGCCTTTGATCTGCTGGTGTTTTTTTCCCCCAATTCATCTGGTTAGGCGCCTTTGTGTGTGATCCCCATTATAACCCCGAGATCAAATACACATCAAAGCAACTAAAACTGAACAAGATCAAATGTGCAACCCATCACAGAAGATACATGGTGATTGAACATATCTGCATCTGTCTTCTTATCTCTTGCCCCGCTACCCATTTCCATCTCTTTTTCTATCTGAACGTCCTCAGCTATTTATACTGAGCTGCTATGCAAGGGTCCCTATTCGGTCTTTGTCAATTCAAAGCCAACGCTATTTTGATGTGCTGAGTGAGGCCTTTGAAAGCTACCAACCCGAGGAGACGTGTTTCTTTAAAGGCATATTTTTCACGAGAGAACAGCTCTCTGTTCACGTTAAATATCCGTCAGAATGAGAAAGAAAATAGACAGCAAAACTTCAGCCATCACGTTTTGTGAACTCATGTACAAATAAAAGCATTTAGAGCTTCACTTGCAATCTCAAGAACCCTGGTAACCTGCTAGTGGACAAATGAATTACTTGAAGATTAAAAAGTGACCACAAATTTAACATGGATCAGTTACTACACTTACTTGAGTTGATGGGAAAAGAAATGAGAAATTAGAATCAGTACTGATTCCCTTAAAGGTTAGGGACTTGAAGGTGTATAATAATGAAAATGAACACTTTTGGCCTTGTGCTGCAGCAATAATTATCTGCAATATTGCTTGAAAATGATCTTGAGCAATATTTCTCCAGTCTTTCAGAAGGTCTTCCAAAGTCTTCCTTCGGCCATTGGATTCAAGATTTTCAATTCATTGCATGTACAGGGTTTGCAGTTTCTCTCTCAGTCTAGTATAGAAAGAGATCATTATGAAAAGATAAAAGGGAATATAAAATAAATCAAGCCTATGTGCATTAGTGCAGTAGTGCAAATACAATAGCAAAGATGTGTTGTGTTGAGTCCTTGTGTGCGACCAGCTAAGATAAACCTCTTGAATGTGTTACAGTCCAGTGCTAGTGTGTGTTGAAAATGGACGCTTTCTCATTGATTTTCAATGCAGTCCTTGTACTTGACTATTTTCAGAGGAATTTTGTTAAGGCACTTAACATTGACCTTTGAATCATGCTTTAAAATAAGGCACCTAATGCAAGTGATGAACCAGGGCTGTGTGTGCACATGATGGACTACAGAGCGAAGAAGCAGTTAGAAGTTGTTTTCTTAGGCATAAAATATGTTCACATTTAGTTCCCATGAGCCAAAATGTTTCAGCCAGTTTTTTCTACTCTTGGCTGTGTGTGATGTCAGTGAGAGTGGATATTCATCATATGGTCATCTCAGGCAGGGCAGGTGTAGTTGCAGTTATAGCCACTGTTGAAACGTGTTTGCAAGAAATGAGCAAAATACAAAACAAAACAATTATTCTTCGTCCTCATAGACTCGCAGTAAAACATAAGTCTTATTAAAAATATTAATATTAAATATTAAAACAAAAGATTTGTTTATTTATATAATTAATTGAGGAAAATATGCTCTGTATGAACTGAATGTATCATGAAATTTAAACTTTTTATTGTAGTTATGTAATACAACCAAAATGTAAATGTTATTGTAGTTACGTGTAAAAGGGCATTTTTTCCATTTATGCTTTATGTACATATGTAAGTGTTTTTTCTGTACATGCTATGTTAAAATGGACATTTAGCAGCATTTTGTGCTTCACCCCTCAGTGTGTGTGAGATTATCGGCCAGTCGGACGGTGGTTTGTCTGTTTTGAGGACCTTCAGGCTGCTGAGGGTGCTGAAACTGGTGAGGTTCATGCCAGCTCTCAGGAGACAGCTGGTGGTCCTGATGAAGACCATGGACAACGTGGCCACCTTCTGCATGTTACTAATGCTCTTCATCTTCATCTTTAGGTAAGGTGTACACACTGTGTGATCATAATAAAAGAAGAAGAATGTAAACGGCTCGTTTGATCCGTTTCTTTCAGCTGTGTTTTTAGTTGGTGTCAGGAACAGTACTGTGAGTCAGATCTCTGTTTCACCCTCTACTTTCATGGTGTGGCACGTATTGGCTTTAGATCTGCACGGCTGCTTACCAGCAACCATTGTAGCACAGACGGTCACAACATTCCACAGCAGCTATTAACCTTGGGTACAAAATAACAAGCAGACCCTTGATGATCTGGTTAGATTTTAACAAGCATACACTTAAGTGAGTAGAGCAACAAGGGCACATTTGTGATGCTCAAGCACTGCCACAGAACTGCTTTGAGAGTTAATAGGTCCTTTAGTGGGTGTTCAGTGTACACAGTATTTGTTGTCTTTATTTATATACTGTTTTCAGATTTGCATGCCACTCACATCCCTGTAATTTTGTTTTGTAATGTCTGAGGAAAATGACCCTGAGATCTCAGTGTGCTTTAAAAAAAATCCTCTGTGTGTCTGTTCAGACTCATACACAGGGTTAATGTAAAAGGAAGTCATTGTTAAATTAGATGTTATTTTACATACAGTGTTTAAAAAAAAGTAATTAGACAACTTCATTTTTCCATCGGTTAGATTTTTAACAGCTAAATTTAAAACTTTTCTCTGTAACGCCACATTTAATACCCATAAGGGCAACGTGAATGCTTTTTTTTCTTCAGAAATGTTACTAAATGAAACGTTTGAGACTGTTGGTGAATGTTTAGTTTGGTTCTTTACATTTTAAATGGTCGCTGGAGCGGATTAAATCTCATGTAGCCGTTCCCCAGCGTCCAACAGCACTCAGGCATTTACAGCCATCTAATTTATTTCAGCTCGGAAAGTCACACAGTACAAAACAAATGATGACACTTAAAAATAAATAAATAAATAAATAAAACTGAATTTACACAGTTAGGAACCTTTAGGGTACAGATACAGCTTAATTATCCAAAGCGTCTTCGTGTGTGATTCTATAAAAGATGATTGTATTTGTATCATGCTTAAATGGATTTAACAAAGATCTGAATTTAATTATTAGTCAGGTATATCAGATGACCGAGTGTATGTTGTGTGGTATATTGTATTGCAGTATCCTTGGGATGCACATTTTTGGATGCAAATTCAGTCTTAAGACGGAGACCGGAGACACAGTACCAGACAGGAAGAACTTTGATTCCTTGCTGTGGGCCATTGTCACCGTTTTTCAGGTATTCAACATATCATAGCTTTGATTTATATGAGCACAACATGCCTCAAACTACAGGCATGCCTCAAACCTGACCCTGTCAGGTTAATTGTTAACCTGACAGGGTCAGGTTAACAATTACATGCCATCACTTTGTGATAATTCATCAGTTAACTGTGATAATCACATTGAAACAGTCACATCAACGTTTTAAATTCAGAGTACAGCCAGAACCTGATATGTTTAAAACAGAAACTCTGAAATGTTTCTACAAATAGTGACGTAGTTGCTGCCGGGAAGGAGTTTCTTGCTGTTGGCAAAGTTAGCAACCAGTTGAGTTGACTCCGTCAAAGAGATGCAGTGGTGACTGACTAAAATTGGTTGCAAACGGGGATCCAGTGCAGTCACCTTGCAACCCAAAGTGGTCACCCATAGCTTAACCCTTTCATCCATGAGTTATGACAACCTGGATATTTTTATTCATCTTTAGGCATGAAAAAACCACAGGCATGATTTTTGAACTTCATTTTTTAAACATGTACTTTTCAAAGAGTTTTTTACACGTCCACTTAGGTGGACAACGCTGGCTGCCCAGTGGGTGGCAGGGTATGGAGTGACACATCAGTGTCCAATGTAGTGGTTTATGTGCAAGTATACCATCAATACTGACACAAATACAAGAAAACAGCCTTCAGTGGAATAGCTGTCCACTGTAGTGACCACTATGCGTAAGAGGGTTAAGGGTGCTGCATCCTCAACCTCTGGCCAACCAGCTGGTCACTGTAACTATTTCCAGTTGGTCAGTAAAAGTGAAAAAATTCTGTTTAACCAACCAGCCAAATTGTTTTATTGGTCACAAGGATGTTGCAGTTCTATTTTTACTCCAGCATGACTAGAGTCGTTTAGCGCTTAACAATCAGTAGGCCCTTTTTGTGTTACTAACCTCCTACGTCTGTCTATGCAAATCTCAAAGATTCTGACCCAGGAGGACTGGAACGCAGTTTTGTACAATGGTATGGCAGCGACCTCACCGCTTGCTGCTCTGTACTTTGTGGCCCTCATGACATTTGGAAACTACGTCCTCTTCAACCTGCTGGTCGCCATCCTGGTTGAAGGCTTTCAGGCGGAGGTAAGGGGCATAGGTCAACCCGATGCTGACTGCTGCCACATTTCAAACTGCACAATGTAAGCTTGTTCATCTTTTAATTGTTACTCATCTAAAATTATTAATCCAATTCTGTGTTCATCAGTAGTGAAATATTTCTAATTATTATTGTTGTATTGGCCTCTAACAGCCACCAGAGAAACTCAATAAATGAACATGATTATGTCTGGCAATAATTTAACTAGTTTATAAGTCCAAATTATACCACGACTCAATGGAATAATCGTATAAATTGATGGAGGAGCACTTAGCTTACAGATATTTGAAAACATCCACCAAATAAGTGCCACATCTCTAATATCGTAAAAAGCACGGCCTCGTAAGCTGTTTGGCCGCCTGTGATTTAGATACATTTCCAAACTTTGGCACTTCTCTATCTAACTTGACCCGATGCTTGCACTCCCTGCACAGTGATCTCTTGCGTGGTCCACTGATATCAGTCTGTCTGTGTCTCTCAAACTGAAGAATTTAACCTTTGGCAAAGACCTTCACAGCTAAAATAAACCGAGCTGTTGCCCTCTGTTGATTTCCATAATCACTGAATTGAGCAGATTTACATGTTTACAGCATGTCTACACAGTCAACACTTCGACTGTTTTTCAGCCATCCATCTTATGGCATTTGACAAAATGGATTAAATTCTATTTAAATCAGACTGTCTGCACAGTCCATGTAATACATGTAATGTATTGCTTTCATTTGAACACAGCTCAAAATGTATTTTTGTGCTTTAAGTCTGTTTTTTTCCGTTTTATGCATACAGCTGCAATGACTGCGTATTGAGCTGCCAAAATTCGGGTGACCTACAATCTAATGTGCCTCAAGTGCAGTATGGATATTATGCTGCATCATCTTTTATCATTCCTGTTACATAATAAACTCAGCAGAGGGGCTTTGCATGCTAGCTTCTTTACATAGATGTGTAAAACCTCATACATACAAGTTGACTGTATTATCAGTCAGGCAAGGATAGACAAACGTTACACACATAATGTTCAGAGTATTTGCTCTGTGCACTAAATATGGTGACTTCTATCAACATTAAAGCCATCACATCCATAAAAAACGTATTTCCTGCAATACTTCTTCTGAATGTCAAACTGTTATCACAGTACAAGCAGGAACTGAAATGATGTTCAGTGGGGGAATCAAATATTTGACACGCTGATAAAGAAATAAACAATCTGTATTTTTTTGGTAGGTTAATTTTAATGGAAAGACACCAAATTTCAATCAAAAATCCAGAAAATACACATTACATAAAAGTTTTACATTGATTTACACACCACTGAGTGAAATAAATCTTTGATCCAAAAGATGACTTAGCGCTTGATGGAGAAACCCTTGTTGGTAAGCAGAGGCGTATGATGTTTCTTATAGTTTTTCAAAAGATTTTTACACATCTCGGGAGAGTTTGTGTCCTTTTTGTTTTCTTGGGTGACTCTTGCAACTTGAAAATTCAGCTCCCAGATTTTCTGGGCTTCACAGATTTTCTGTAGGACTGATGTCTGGAGGCAATGCACCGACCTTAATGTTCTTCACCTTTGTTGCCTCGGTTGTATGTTTTGTGTTATCGTCATGTTGGAAGACCAATCAATGATCCATCTTCAGGATGGAAAAAAGCAGAGCAGAGGGAGGGAAGGAGGTTCTCATCCAAGACTTTATAGTACATGGCCCCATCGATTGGCCCCTCAATACGGTGAAGTTGTCCTGTATCTATACGGGCCCCAAGGCATAGTTTTCATCTCTGTGCTTGACTGTGGGGTAGGCCTTCTTTATGTCATTCTCAGCATTTTTCTTCCTCTGAAGATGGCGGGTCAAGTTTATGCCAAAGAGCTCAATCTTGCATCAAGCTCCAGGCTGAGGAAGGTTGATGGTCATTTTATATGTCTTCCATTTCTGACTAATCGTACCAGCAGCTGTCAGCTTCTCGCCAAGCTTCTTGCTGAAGGTCTTGTAGCTCACTCCAGCCTGGTGCAGCTCCACAATTTTGTCCCCGACGTCCTTTGACAGCTCTTTGGTCTTGCCCGTGGTGGAGGAGAGGCTAAAATGGAAGAAATTGACTCTGTGGACAGCTGTGCTTTATACACATAATAAGTTGAGATCAGGGGTGTCTATAATTCATTGATTAATGATTACTTGATTGTAATACGTGTGCCACATGGACACACAGCTAAAGAGGGAGCCAGAAGTATAAATAAAACTGAATTGAATTGAATGAGAATTCTGGCTTGGTTGTAGGGGATCAAATACGTATTTCACTCAGTGACAAATGTCTAGACATTTTGTTGATATTCTGTCTCTTTTCATTAAAACCAAACTACAGTGAAAATTTAGACTGTTCATTTGTTTGTAGGTGAGCAAACTTGAGGTTTGAGAACATGAGGATCTAAATATAGTAAAAGAAATGAACAAAAATCAAGTTTAAAATCTGTTTTGTGCTGTAGAAAAAAAGAGTGATGATATATATTATAGTATTGGTCCTATGTAATAATAATTAAATACAGCAGAATTTCTGAAGCCATCCCTCTCAGTGGAAAACACTGCAAAAGTGATGCTGTCAATCTGCCCTCAGCTGTCAAACGATGTCAGATGATATCACTGGAAAATTGTAGTGTGGTTGAGTAACCCAGTTGAGTTTTCATACATAGATCAAAGCATTACCATATTCATGGCATGTAGCTATGATGTGTGAGTTGGGAGGGAAACATTGACACAAATCACGCGGCTCTTGATTGATCTTTCTGAAATGCCAAAACAAAACCCTGCCATCAGTCATTCAGTCTGTCTCTCTTCCTGCCTTTTATTCTCTCCTTTCTCTCGCTGTCGGCCTTTTCTCCTCCAGCTCGCTCCCCTTCCTCCACTCATCTGTTCTGGGTCTACAACTGCGACACACTAGGGATTATTGAGCCAATTTACTCCCTCAGTGAAGACTGTAGGGGAAATCCCATTGGTCTTAACCAAGTCTGAGAGGGCTCCTGGAGTAGTGTGTCAGTACTTTGAGGGTTTTACAGACTTACAGAGGGGCGTCGATCTAAGATTGTCTGATAGTATGTTTAAATACGTCTGATAGCTGTTGTGAGGGAGCACTGTTTTGCCCCGGAGATTAAAGGCTGGCGTATGACAAAATCTGAAAAAAAAAAGTCTGTGACAAAAATCTTTTAGACCACGAGTCCTGTCTGATAGATTTTTTTTATCTACAGGGTGATGCAAATCGTTCATATTCAGACGATGATCACTCCTCCTCCAACTTTGACGAGAGTGAAAAACGTGACTCCATCAAGTTGTCTGGTAAGAGCGACATCCAAACTTTCTGATTACACTCAGCTGCCATGTTATTAGTACCACTCAGCTAAAAAAGGCCTGAAGTAAGATCGACATGCATGAGGTCAGAATGTTTGGTTTTGTTAAAAATGTTTATTTTTAAGGATTTAACGCTAATACCTCAATTCACATACTGCATCATTTATCTCAAAATGGAACAACGTGCTCGGGAATCTGCCTGCTCATCGAATTTTAGCTCTTTGTTTTTCACTGAGGCTTATCCAAAGGGAGGTTAAATGTGCTCAACTCAAACTAAGACGGAAGCATTTGCCAAAAGCTTAAAAACTTGTAAAATTGCAGAAAATAGCCTGTAGTCAACAAAGATGAATGGGCTCTGTCTATATCCAGCCTCACAGTAAAATTGTTGAAGCAGTACAGACTTCCTCAACAGATCCAACAAACAATGCAGTTCAGAGAGGATTAAATATGAGTTCAGAGGCTGGAGGATCGCTTCTATACCATCTGAGTGGGCTAAGTTTGCACAAAAGATCTGGTCTCTGCACTGCGGTGCAGACAAAAAGGGAAGCTTGTAGACTCCGTCTTCATAGATGGGAAAAATGCAAAATTAAAAATGCAAAATTAATAAAGTATACCTCTATCCTGTCTGAATAGATGCAATCCATCACAGAGGTATACTTTGTTTGGCTTCAGCCTGTTCATATGGGTACATCAAGTTTTCTAATGCATCTGTCAGAGGTGTGGACTCGAGTCACATGACTTGGACTCGAGTCAGACTCGAGTCATTAATTTTATGACTTTAGACTTGACTTGAAAAAATGTTGTAAGACTTGTGACTTGACTTGGACTTTTACACCAATGACTTGGGACTTGAATTGGACTTGAACCGGTTTACTTGAAAAGACTTGATATTTTACCCCAAATATAAAATTTAACATGCATATTATATAGAGATTGAAAATGTGACGTCATTCACGGGTAGAACCGCAAAGGATTCTGGGAACTCGTGGCAAGCGGTACTAGCGCACGCAGGCTTTCAATTAAAATCAGTTACACAGCGATAAAAAGAAACACAAAAATGTCAAGAAGCTGTTGTATTATTAACTGCAATAGCCGGTCGCATGACAGCCACGGGAAGCCGACGGGTAAAGAGATCGGTTGTTATCGGATTACGTCGTTGAAGAGAAATTGTTCGAGCCATGTTTCCGAAGTAACAAAGATGCGACGGATGGCCTGGATTGCAGCCATTCAAAGATCAAATATAACGTCCCAGAACACTCCAGCTCACAGGTTAGTCTGCTCCAAGCATTTACACGAAGGTCAGTGTTTTTTAGTAGTTAATACGTCATTTTCATAACATAATTGGTGATATAGGTTACAAGCAAGTCTGGCGCTGAACAGAAATTGTGGCGCTATGCTCCTTTATTTATTGTGCATAAATAGTGAATTGTCCTGACACAATATTGCGTTTCGCTTATGTTATTATGGTACATTGACAAAAACATATACGTTTATTCACAGGATAAAACAGGTTTTTTTGTATCACTAATTGCCCAGTGCGATTACAACATACAATATTGTTGTCACTGCTACATTTCTGTGATGAACCAGAAATTATTTCCACTACTAATTAATTACCGTTGAGCTCAAAGGTTATATTAATAAACGGTTAAGGAATGTGTATTTATGACGACGATTTGTGAGATTGGTAAACTTATGATACGTACGATGGTCTTTCGTTCTACACGGTGCATTTCAAGGTCCTGCACCCATCCGTCGGTAAACTGTACCTGGACTTGTTGCAGTGACCGGAAGTTACTAAACTTCATGAGTGTATGCACTCACTCCAAGAACCGTATGATTATTAATATGCATATAAATAAAGAAGCTATTTTGTGCAAAGATGTCAACTGTAAGAATGCTGTGCATAAACATTTACTCTGCTCCATGTATGATGATATAGTGACTGCTCTGTATAAAAGTGGCACACTGCTTGATAAACAATATAAGCATAAGAAACCTAACATCAGACCTGGCTGGAAAGAACATGTATCCATGTACCATGATGAAGCTCGCATAGCTTATAAATGTTGGGCCATGGCTGGAAGACCTAAACAAGGCCCAGAATTTGAACAGAAAAAATGTGCGAATGCCAGATATAAGTACGCTGTTCGCTTTATAACTAAAAATGAGCAAATGCTAAGAGCAGATTCTTTGGCCAGGAAAATGCTGTGTAATAATACGGCAGATTTTTGGAAAGAGGTGAAAGCTCTTAATAACTGTAAACCATCTCTACCATCAACTGTTGAAGGTGTTTCTGGGGCAGATAACATTGCAGCATTATGGAGACAGCATTACAGTGCGTTGTTTAACTGTATAAAAAGTGAACCATATGAGGACAATCTTGACATGAGTAATGACACAATAAGTGTAAGGACACATGAAGTATATGAAGCCATTCATAGGTTGTCTGATAATAAATCCTCTGGTTTGGATCACATCACTGCAGAACATTTAAAACATGCTAGTGTAAGGCTAGCTCCTCTTTTAGCACTCTGTTTCACTGGGTTTATGATTCATGGCATATTACCAGACTCAATGCTGTGTATTTTACTGGTACCAGTTATGAAGGACAAAGCTGCAAAAGTGAGCTGCTTGGATAATTACAGGCCAATTGCACTAGCCAGTATTTTATCTAAGGTGTTAGAAAGAATCTTGTTTGACAGAGTTAGTGTGTTCATCTCTTCTCTGGATAATCAGTTTGGCTTTAAACCAAAGCAGGCACTGACATGTGCATATATGCACTCAAGGAAATAGTCAGTTTGTACAGGGCTAAAAATTCATCTGTCCTCATGTCTTTCATTGATGCCTCTAAGGCTTTTGATCGAGTGAACCACAGAAAACTTTTTGATAAAATGAAGAGATGGGGAGTTCCTCAGTACATCGTGAGGATTCTCTCTTACTGGTACGCTCATCAGAACATGCAGGTTAAATGGGGAAGCAGTATTTCTGCCCCCTATGGTGTCAAACAGGGTGGGATTTTGTCTCCAATTTTATTTAATTTATATGTTGATGATTTGTCCATACAGCTGAGAGCCTGTAACACTGGGTGTATATTAGGTAAAGCACTGATAAATCATCTTATGTATGCAGATGACCTGGTTGTTTTTAGTCCAAGCAGTGCTGGGTTACAGGATCTTCTTAATGTCTGTACTGAATATGGTGTGCAATATGACATTGAGTACAATGCTGCTAAAAGTGCTGTTTTGATATGTAGAACCAAGCAGGATAAACAGCTAAATTTCCCTTTGTTTAAACTGGCACAAAAAACTCTTGAAGTTCATAAAAAGGTGAAATACCTCGGTCACTTTATTACTGAGCAAATGAATGATGATGATGACATATACAGACAACGATGTAAGCTCTATGTGCAGGCAAATACTATTGCACGCAAATTCAGCTTTTGTTCACTTCCAGTTAAAGTGGCTTTGTTTAAAGCGTATTGCACACCGCTATATACTGCCCCCTTGTGGTCATCCTACAAACAATGTAGCATGCAGAAGCTGCATGTTGCATATAATGATGCGATGAGAATCCTTTGCAGGATACCTAGAAGTGGTAGTGCCAGCCAGATGTTTGTAGCTGTGGGTGTTTGGACTTTTAAAGCACTTTTAAGGAAGCTAATGTTCAATTTTAGAGAACGACTGGATGGTTCGAGTAACAGTATAATTTTAGCACTCACAGATCCGACAGTGAGTGGTTCCCGTTACTCATCCAGTCTCAGAAAGCACTGGTTAAAGTGTTTGTGTATTTATTGATTTATTTTAAGTAATTGTGTTTTATGTATATTATGGTTTTATGTTTTTACAAATGTTTTAGATACTTATTTATATACATATATATATTTAATGGTGTATACCTTGTGTTGGGGGGGGGGGGGGGTGTTGTGTGTGTGTGTTTTTTGTTTTTTTTGTTTTTTTTGTCTTGTTTTTATGGACATGAAGTCTGCCAATTAAGATTGAATTGAATTATAAAGATCCATTAGAGTGTTCATCATATCGTCCTATATCACTCTTAAATGTAGATTTAAAAATACTGTCAAAAACACTTGCTCTCAGGCTAGAGCAACATCTACCATTGTTAATTTCTCCAGATCAGACAGGTTTCGTGAAGGGTAGGCATGGTTTTTTCAACCTGCGCAGGTTTTTGAACATATTACACACCAAGTCAACTACAACCCCTGAAATTGCCTTATTACTCGATGCTGAGAAGGCATTTGACCGGGTGGAGTGGGATTATCTGTTTTATACTCTGCATAAATTTGGATTTGGCCCTAATTTCATTTCATGGATTCAGTTACTTTACTCCTCACCTATGGCACGTGTTAGAACAAATTCGTTATTCTCTTCTTATTTCCCACTTCTCCGTGGTACGAGACAAGGTTGTCCCTTATCCCCTCTTCTTTTTGCATTATCAATTGAACCACTGGCGATTAAACTGCGAGCTGACAGTTGCATTAAGGGCATCTTCAGAGGTGACCAGGAGCACAAAATATCCTTATATGCTGACGACCTCCTGCTGTATATGTCAGAGCCTTTATGCTCTCTTCCCCGTGCTCTTGCCATTTTTGAATGTTTTGGTAATATTTCAGGTTACAAGTTAAATCTGCATAAAAGTGAACTTCTCTGTGTCAACTCTATAGCCAGAAAGATTTCATTTTCAGGTTTTCAATTTAGCGTTAAATCAGGGTATGTGACCTATCTGGGGGTTAAGGTTACCCACTCATACAAAGATCTTTATGAAAGAAACTTTGTCCCGCTGCTTAAAAATACTGAGACAGATCTTCAGAGGTGGAACAATTTACCACTGTCATTAATTGGCTGCGTCAATTCTATCAAAATGAACATACTTCCCAAGTTCCTTTACTTATTTCAATGTATCCCATGCTACTTACCCAATAAGTATTTTATAACACTGAATAAGCATATCTCTGCATTTATTTGGAATGGCAAAAGTCCACGAATTCGTAAAGATTTCATGCAGAGGACTAGGCCAATGGGTGGATTAGCCTTGCCAAACTTTCAGTCTTATTATTGGGCAGCAAATATTCGTAATATGCTGTACTGGATGAGTAATGTTACTACAGAGACTCCAGCTTGGCTCCAAATTGAGTCATCCAATTGTGGCAAAATTTGCCTATCAGCTTTGTTGAGTTCAGCTCTCCCATTAGCACTATACACCTATAAACGTAACCCTTTGTTGTATGACTCGCTCAGAATCTGGGTGCAATGTAGGAAAAGGTTGGGGTTACACTTAATGTCAATTAAAGCACCTATCTGCTCAAATCATATGTTCCCACCCTCCATGATGGACTCTGCCTTTAAAATATGGGAAAGTAATGGCCTTAGAAATATCAAAGACCTTTTTGTAGATGGGATTTTTGCCTCATTCACGCAGCTCCTGAAGCAGTTTAATGTTCCTCGGCAACATTTTTTCCGCTATTTACAAATTCGTCACTTTGTAAAGAGTCGATTTCCTTCATTTCCGGAACTACCTGAGGAAACTTCTTTGGATAAAATTATTAATATAAACGTTCATAAGAGAGGGGCGATTAAAGAAATCTATGCTATACTATTAGATCTTCAATCTCCTTCTCTCTTCATCCTTAAAGCACAGTGGGAGAAAGACCTTGGGATGACTATAACAGATGAGCTCTGGCAATCTTTTCTCCGGAGGGTACACTCTTCTTCGATATGTGCCAGGCATGGGCTCCTTCAATTTAAGGTCCTACACCGATTACATATCTCCAAGGAAAAGTTAGCCAAGTTCTATCCAGGAGCTGACCCTCTGTGTAACAGATGTAAAGCAGAAACAGGTTCGCTCCTTCATACCTTTTGGACATGCCCCAATCTTCATACCTATTGGGTGTCTATATTTAACACTCTGTCAGAGATGTATAACGTTAAATATGAGCCTTCTGCTCTAACGGCTATCTTTGGGGTGATACCTCAAGACATCACTTTGCCAAAATGCTATTCGAATTCTATTGCCTTTGCTTCACTTATCGCAAGGCGCCTTATACTTTTAAGATGGAAGCAGGAAGCTCCTCCCACACATGAACAGTGGCTTGCGGAGCTCATGAGGTTTTTACATTTAGAAAAGATGAGATATACACTGGCAGGTTCAACCACCAAATTTCTTAGGGCATGGCAGCCATTCTTGATGTACATGGAAACATTTAAAATGACCACCTTATCATGACCAGATACCATATCTCTATATCGCTATCATAGCTAACTGTACGCTGAATGTCCCTTATACATTTTATTTTTCTATTTGTTTGTTGTTGTTTGTTTGTTTTTTGTTGTTTTGTAGGGGTTTCTTTGGTTTGTTTGTTTGTTTTTTCCTTCTCTATTTCTGTTATCTTTTGGGGTATTGTAAATACTGAACAGCAAACTACTGTATGTTCAATGTTTTGTTGTTAACATGCTGCTGTGACTGAAAATAAAATTTATAAAAAAAAAAAAAAGATTGAATTGAATTGAAATAAATATGCTAAGATGAGATAGCTGACTTCATCTAACTAGCAAATGTTGTCCAGGCTACGTTGGTGATACAGTTTTTTTTAATGTGTATGATATTTTTGTCATGCGATTTTAAAGCTGGTCCTACAACCGCATCCAAGAATAACATGCAGCGTATCTCAGAACTGTCGGTGAAAATTATTCTTGGAGCTAGGTTTAATTGAGCTGCATTTTAAAGAGGTGCAATTTCACAATTTGTGTATATTTTCTAAGTTCACTATTTTGTCATGTGTTGAGAAAAACACAGATTTTAAAATTACATGGTCTAATATTTACATTTAGCATAACTGCAACATTATTTTTTCGTTGTTTTTTTTTTAAAGACTCGAAAGGACTTGAAATTCAAAGTTTCAGACTTGTGACTTGACTCGGACTTTTACACCAGTGACTTGAGACTCGACTCTGACTTGCCTGACATTACTTGAGACTTGACTTGAGACTTGAGGATAAAGACTTGAGACTTACTTGAGACTTGCAAGACAATGACTTGGTCCCACCTCTGGCATCTGTTTCCTGTTTGTCTGTCCGTGTCTGTCCATCCATCCAACCAGTTCATATGAATCCATATAACTCTTGAAAACTCTTAAGTTTATTAATACTCGAGAATAAAATGAGTATATTTTAAAAGACAATAGGTAATTATGAAAACTAAAATATCTAATAGGAGAAAGTATAGGTATTTTATGTTCAAAGGTCACTGCAACTCTTAGTGTGAAGTCCCAAGACACAAGTACAACTGACGTGGGCCCTTATTAAATGGTAAAGGCCCAAACAGACCTATCAGAGAGCAGAAACGTCAGGAGTGGCCAAATCAACAATCTGGTGTATTCTTAAAAAAAAGGAATGCAGCAACACAAAAAGACCTCTGAGACCAAAGAGAACAGCTAAAAGTGTACGATTGCAGAATTTTTATCTTTGGTTAAAAGCACCTTAAAAACATCAAGACAAGGCAAAGACACTCATTAAAAGTTCAGTGTACCACTGTCGTAGGCTCCAATGATTCATAAATGTCACTAAAGAGGGTTTATAAAAAGACATGAGATAGTTTTCCATCACAGGGAAACAAAAGCTCCAGAGCAGTGCTAACAACGTAGCCACGTCATCAACCACTAAAGACTATTTTTGTCATGGTCCTGGGTCCTTTTGGCCCAGCCGTTTAAGTTTCCTTTGTTTGTTGTCATTTTTTGCATTATGTTAAGGATTATCTTGGTTTCCTACATTATTCTGTCCACCCCCTGGGTGTCTGCGTTTACATGGTTGTATGAGTTCTTGTGCCATCTTGTTTTCCCCAGCCTGTCATGTCTGCCTCTCTCCCTCGTGCTCCTCATGTTCTCTCTCCCTCTCCAGTGTACGTCTCTTTGTACTTCCTGTTTTACTTTGATAGTCTCCGTCTGTGTCCGTCATGTTGTGTTGCTCTTCCTCAGTCTCATTATTATCATTATTCGTGTCAGCTGTGTTCCCTGTGTGCTCCTACGGTCCTCGCAGTTCCGTGTCGCATCGTCCCTCGTGGTTGTGTGGAATTCTCTGTGTGTTTCTCGAGTGTTTAGCTAACTAGTTTTTCCCAGTTTAGTTTTGTATTGTTTGTTTCCCCTTCTGTAAATAAAGACGTTTTTGAGTTACATCCCATTTCCATGAGTCTGCTTCTGGGTCCTCTCCTGCCTGCACACAGCCATTTTCATGACAATTTTGCTTTGGGATCACAGCAGACAGGAGACCTGGCTAAATGTGCAGGTGCCAGTAGATAGCTAATCAGTAGAATTTACCACACTTGTGTTCAGACTTGGCCTTCATTTTTAACCCAGCTGTGCACCTGCAAATTGAATATGAATATGCCTCCAAAACCACCCCTATATCACCCATAACCAACTTAAGAGTGTTGACAGTATAAGGTTTCTAACTTATTTAGGACAGGGTTGGAGCACAAATTAGAGCCTATTTGTAACATCTGCTATTATCCCCAGCAGTTTATAAAGAGATCAAATTAATATTGAGCAGAACTAAGTTGAGCATGTTGGTTACAGCCGTCACAGTAATACCAGTGTCTCATGTTGCCGTTTCTTTATTATTTTGTTTTTGTTATGTGTCTCCATCCCTGGAGGTTTTCAAATGGAAATTTAGTAAATGTAAGGCACCCAGAGACAGCTTGAAAAGAAATGTGTCGGCTATGAGAAAAGAATTGCAGTCTTATGACTGAATCCCAGAAATCAACTGAAATTGGACTAAGTATATGAGAATAGCTTCTCATGTCTTAGCAGTCAGGCATTAAACTATGACTGAGGGAAGTTTGGATTGCTATCACAACACTTTTAACCCATCTGTTATTTTCCATTCTAGACCCGAGGATCTGCACCCTGACACCAAACGGCCACCTGGAGCTGGGTGCCCTTTCAGCACCCAGGGGATCCTACTCCTCGGAGAGGCGGAGCTTCACCATGGATTCTAGAAAGAGCAGCGTTATGAGCCTGGGCAAGAGCAGCCTGGAGAGACGCTCCCTCTCCCTGGTACTTTATCACACTGTCATACCACAGACGGTCGTGCACACACGTAAACACAACTTCTCAGCCTATTCTCAACAAATCATGTGTACTTTATGGTTTACGTTGCCTCCGAGCACTTTTCAACCATTCCTGTTATGACTCTATGAGCTGTTTGCGGCTTTATACAATGATAAATATGTTTTCCTCTTTAGCAGAACGCCTTGGTTTCAAGTTTATATTTAGCGTCGACGATGTCTGTTTACAGATTTTAAACTGGCCCAAAATATGCAATCCATCACAGTGAATGTGTAGTTCAATTCATTTGAAATGTATTTCATTATGTCAGGTTACGGACACAGATGCTTGTAATGAATGTTAAAATACTGACTATAATATAATATAATATAATATAATATAATATAGTATAATATAATATAATATAATATAGTATAATATAATATAGTATAATATAATATATTAAAATATGATATAATAATACTGAGATGTCTCGGTTCACCCTGTATAATGACTTTATTCTATGTATGTATATGTCTGGATGAACCTTATTTCCTCCTTAACAGGTGGACCAAGGTGAATGAAACTTTGAATGACCGTCATCATTCATTCAGCGATTAATAGCATTTGCATGTTTTTAAAAAGATTATTATAAATTCCGCTTCCCTTCATTTTCATAGATCTAATGTTCAGTATTTCATTACCATGTGCTATTGATGTTAGGCTCTCTGTTTTCATCTCTTTCACGTGTCATGTTTAGCATGAGTCACCCATCTGTAAGTATGATGCACATGTTAACACTCCACTCGCCGCTAGTACGCTGTAACCCACCCCTTTAAGGAGATCATCCCTTGACCGTGGATGCTATTTTTAGATTGATCTTGAAGTCCTTTTCTGAGCACTTCAAGGATCAAGGATGAATGATCTTAATTAACCCTGAGGGGCAATTTGTTGTACGGTCAGCAGAAACCACAAAAGCATCAAGCCAACAATAAAAACATAATAATTATACCACTAAGAACACACTAAATAAGACTTCCAGAATAAAATATCACCATTAAAAACAATTATTTATTTAAAAGAATAATGGCAGCTGACCCAAATGAGACCCGACCTGCAGGCTAGCAAGCAGCTTGAACTACTTGGATGAGGGTTGGCTGGGAGTGACTGGGCCTAACCTTACACAAGAGAGGGAGGTCATTCAGGGTCACATCTTCCAGTCCGTTCTTGGTTTTGAGGTTTAGTGACTTGTACCGCCTGACCAACCAGAATCTAAAAAATGAGAATAAAAAAAACTCAGAGGTTCTGCCGACATAACAACCACGAAGCTCGAAATAAAAGTACATGTGTTGGTCAGCTTTTCTTTAGACAGCATCCACCTGAAGCTCAAAAGTGGAAAGGTGTTTACTCTGCTGTACAAACGCCATCTCTTTAGTTTCTGATGCATTCGTGTCCAAGAAGGACAGCTTACCCACTCTGTGAAATCCCCCACCGCAGGGTCATCACTACTCGGAAGAGACGCAGTGTCTGTTTTGTCTGCAAACTTAACAAATATGGCCCACCGTGTATTGGATTTGACCTCTTTTGGTAAAGAGCAAGAAAATAAAAAGAGGCAAAAGAACTCTAGTGTGTCAAAATACCAACTCTTGAACTTTAATTTCATTTTTGGAAGTTGAAAGGATCTAAATCTGGCCACGAGGGCACATGATGAACGATGTCAGTGTGCTGTTAGCAGGGGCCGCACGCCATAGCTGGGCTCATTTTTTTGGCCAAATGTTGATCCTCAAATGACTGAGCACAACAGGAGAACTCAGTACTGAGTGCTTGAATGTTGAAAAGGTATTAGGAGCAATAACCTTTCTAACAGGTCACAGTTAGGGCTGGATCAGGTGAACCTTAGTCATGCTGCTTCCCATGATTACACTGAGCACTTCCTGTCTTTTGCAGCACTAGTTTTGTCCTGTTTATTTTTCCACGGTGTCTCTGTGTTCTCTTTTTGTTTTTTCTCATCCCTTTCCCCCTCACCACCCGAGCAGCCTCAGGAGAGACAATATAAAGTGCCTCGAGAAAACCGCTGCTGTGAATTGGCTCTATATCGATAAAATTGAACTGAATTGAAATGAATTGAATTCACTGTGCACAACCCCTTGAAAGTCAATAAACCAGTGTGCATGCTTCTTGCACTCTTGACCTGATGTATCTGAAGCACCAATAGTAATAGCATCCATGCTGCAAGCAGACTTTATGACCACACCTCATGCAGTAGGCACATTCTTGCAAATCTTATTATATGGCATCTTAGAATTTCATAGCACTCTTTTGCTATTTATTTATGGGTGACATTTATGTGTGAAAAAAGCTTGCAATTAAGGCTAATAAATGACAATTTATTTGCACCATCCTGTAAACATTCAGTAATATATATATAGTATACAAAAATCCACAGCAGGAATTCCCCTATTGTTGTGTCCACTGAACCAGAACTGAAGAAAAACTGAAACAGTTCTACAAGGGCTGGCTCGGCATACAGTTGCCATGGTAACTTCTATTAATTGACTGTTCCCTTCTTCTGTTCATCCGCAGAGAAACTGTGGGAGAAAGAAGGGAAAAAAGGCGACAGGGAGAAGTAGAGGGGAGGAAAAAAAGACGGAGCAGAGAGAGAGAGATGGTGATGGAGACAAACAGGAAGGATGATTCAGTAATAAAAAAAAAGGGCAGTGAAAACATGTGAGATGAAAGTCTGTGGTTTAGCAACCGCAAAGGTTACGATGTTAAACACGGTGGGTGTGCGAGATCCACTTCACTGTGAAGTCTCCTCCTCTTCTCTCACAGCACTCCAGGTTTATTGATATCAGTAGGCACCGGTTACATCACTCAACTAATAAGCGTTCGAGAGAGCTGTGTATAAATGTTGTGTTTTTGGTTGAAGTTTTGTCAGGAACCACTTTTTATCTATTTTTTTCCCCCACGAAATGACACTCAGACTATGAGATGATGTGTTTGTCGGCTGTGATGGAAATTCATCACTCTAACGTTGTATATTGCTAGAAAAGAATGAGCCTCAACACAAACATTCCTGTAGAGTGTTTGCATGTTGTTTAACTGTGCAGTAGATGTGTGTAATCTAATGTGTGTGATATAAATGTATCGTTCATGTGGTTATTTGTTTGCTTTGATGACAACTATCTATAGCCAGTGACCTTTAGATCAGATTTACAGAAAGTTGTAACTGCTACAATATGCTTGCAAGTGAAGGCAGCAGCTGGTGTCTGTCACTCGCCGTTCTTCTTGGGCGATCTGCAGTGCAGCTCTGTGTGGACTCAAGTGTTACTTAACATTTAGCTTTCATGCTTCGCTACAGTTTATTTAGAGGACGATGCATAGATTCTCTGGCTCGGGTTTTGATTGGCAACATGTACATTTCCGAGGGTAAAACATATAATTAGAACCATCAGGCTCAGAGGATTAGACATGCGGAAACAAAAAGAACTGTTGGTGTTCCTTTAAGTGGAACTGGCACTCTGGGGTTTGTATATTAAAGTAGATGACAACCTGCAGTGCACTGCAATCTTATTTTTAAAAAGCTCAATTTATACTTCGTTTGTTCAGCTGTTTTATATTTGTTGTTTAATTTGTGGATAATTGACATACACTAACAGCCGCGCTCTTGTTTCCGTTCCATTTTCCTTTTAACCAATGTTTTAGTGACATTAGTCTCTGGCTGGAATACTGTAAGTACCGAAAAAGTCATTGCAGAAAGAAAGTCGATCGCTCTAGAGGTGATACAATCATCCATTGAATTAAAAATATTAAATTCTAGGAGTGAACAATTTTTTTAGGACTTAGTTTTTATTTGTCATTGCTAATTTTGGGGTGTTTGGGTCTTTGACACCTCACTGAGAGACATTCAGTGGATCAGAAACTTCTCTGAAATGCTGCGTTTCTCTTTTAGCGCCACGGTCGCAGTTCCAACTACCACAACTGGGGGCGTCCGTTCCCTCCGCAGTCTGGATGGAGTCGCAGGTACACAGTTAAATTCAGTTGCAACCACTGATTCCAGCTGTTGTCTTAATGAACTTCCAGAACCATTAAGCTGTAATTACCTCCTTGGAAACATCAGACCTTTGATGTTATTTTATTTTCCTATTAGCTTCGAGTCTAAATGCTTAGCACATAAAACTTTATAAAACAGTATTGATCGCCTTCTGTTGATACAGTTCTACTGACATTTTACAAGCCGTTCATGAATATGTATGACCTTTTAATTGTACCTTTAATCACTTGTGCTCTGCAGGTCTAGCTCAAACAGCCTAGGTCGAAGGAGCTATGGGTTCAGCGGATTACCTCCAGTGGGAGGCAGCCTCCGCTTGCACAGCACCCGCTCGCCCCACTCCTACACCTTTGCGCCAGAGCAGGAGTCCCTTCTTTCCCACCCAGCCCACTCCCATCATCCTCTGCCCCCTCATCATCCACCTCCGCCCCCATTTTTCCTCTCCAGGCATTTTGCTGCAAGGAGAGATCGGCGGGCTCTTTCCCTCGAACTCCCTGAATTGTTTCGGGCAGGTGGACAGCCGCCAGGCCTTCCTCCCATCCACCCAGACGCTGGCAAAAGGAGTGGGTCTGGAGCGGGGGGCTCCATTACAGGAGGGTCTGTGGCCGGCAGCGGTTTAGGAGTGGATCACCGGGACTGTAATGGCAAGGCACCAGGTCCCCACACTCAGCTTATGGTTGAGGTTTTCCCTCAAGTCAATGCACGCAAGGACAGAACAGACCTTGATGAAGAAACAGACTATGTAAGTGGTTTACTACCAGCTCTCTGAAGCGCAGTGGTTCATTTACTGTGATCGATTTTCAATGATAAGCAGCAGGTCCTTGTTATAGCTGTATTGATAAACAGGAATAACCATAGAAACTCCCTTAATTCTTCTTTATCTCATTATTACTCAGAAATCCAGGCATTAAGGAAGACGCATGGTTGTTGGTGAAGGAAAGATCTAGCTAAATAGCAAACTGTAGACTGTAATGATATGAGGTGACTATAGTAACTTTTTTCCAACTTCTGCTCCAGTATTTATACTATTGTCATGTTAGTGGATGGGTCAAGTTCAGAAACCCTAGCAACAGCAGCTCATGGTGCTGAACCCATCATTAGCAGTTTAACCATCTAACTTCACACAAACTTTAAGATAATATGGTGCCACTTTAGTTTGGTAATGCTATAGGTGGTGCAGAAGGTGTCAGGTAGAGATGAGAAACGAAGGAGTCGAGAATGTGTTTGTTGTTGTTGTTTCTGCAGTGAAATAAGAGAGGGCCTTCGGGGCTTTGCTCAGTCATGCTGCTTGTGGTCGATAAATAGAGATTCTTGATATAAATAGAGGTTTTCCCAAAATGCCCTGATTATACTGAAAACCAAAACAAGACATAAATCATCATTATTTTAGGATTTGGTGCAGGAATTTGTGGCAGCAGTGACTTTGCACTTACTGTTACTTTGTCTACAAACACACTGAAGCCATCTTAGAGAATAGTAATTCATGTATTCTACTTTGGTTGATATTAATAATATTAATAATAATAATAATAATAATAATAATGATGATGGATTGCATTTATATAGCACTATTCCTGATAGAATAAGGCATATATTCTGACCAGAAAAGTATCAATATTCTAATAATTCAGAGAAATCAATGCTAATTCCTCTTCTGTATTTTCCCTCCTCTCCAATGAAGAGTTTGTGCTTCCGTATCCAGAAGATGATGGAGGTGTATAAGCCAGACTGGTGTGAAACCAGAGAGGAGTGGTCAGTCTACATGTTCTCCCCTCAGAATAAGTGAGTGCAACACAGATTTAGGTGCAAATTCAAATCTAATGACAGGGTTGTTTGCATGTGCTGCCAAACCAGAGTCGGTCACGCAGATCGAACGCTGTCCTGATGACGTGTTTTTTTCAGCTTTTTATATTTAAACTGAGAAAAGAAATCTTCCCGAATCAACTTCTTTAAATGACTGTAGAATTCAAAACATTCTGTATGTGGGCTTTGAAATGTACAACAAATGCAACCTTTTAGCGAGAGACATACAAAGAGACAAGCATGTCTCTTAATGTGCTAATACTTGTAATTGTTTGCTCTGGCAAAGTGGTTTTACCAAGGCTCTATGGAGACAAAGAGGGTGTGGGGAAAAAGGCTCATCAAGCAAGACCAATGGCCCTGAAAAATAAACGTCTGCGAATGTTTTCAGCTCTAGCTGGATAATGTAGAAGAACAACAAGATGCATAGCCAGAGTGTTGTTTCCACAGAGAAAACTCCTGGTTTCACAAATAGCTTGTTAAAGTGATGTCACTGTGTTATTCTCCTCCTAAAGCATTTTTTTTCTGAAGACAGAGCGGTAGTCTGGGCTGTGTTTTCCGTCAGAATTCAATTCATTGCCGGTAGAAACTTCCCTGAAAGCAACATGAAAGAAAAATCACTCAGTCTTTCGTTCGCTCACTCACTCGATTTCCTGCGTGCTGATAGCCACTTAAGGGAAGCCGGGCCCCAGGGCTGTGTTTTGGCATCCTGGCAGGTGCCATCTGTCAAGCAAAGGCTGTGTGTATGTGTGTGAGGATGGCGTCAGACCGTATCGCCGGTAAAGTCTTGTTGCTTGGTTGTACATGTGTTTGGATGACTTTGCATATGTCCGTGTGGGAGCGTGTAAGCGTGTGTATGTGTGTGAGTGCACATGTTTTGTCAAGATCATTTGTGTTCACTCTAACAAGCAATAGAGGCAAACATACTGAAGGAGAAAGAAACCAACATTAAAAGTTGTGTCTCGGGTAGGGTAAGTGCTTACGCCAACACAGCCGCTGGTGATGATCAATATCGGGGGGACAGAGTTGCCAGATTTGAATCAATAGATAAAGAGACAGAGTTGCCAGGTCTTGAGGAAAAGCATTCAGATTAGCACATCGATCTCCTCGCCAAGAGAGCGAGTGCAGCAGTCGGTGTATTCAGTTCCCATCAGAGCCTGCAGATGACGTGAGATTGGGTGCGTGAGGGCTTCACTCTGGACCCGCATGTTTTCTTTACTGGTTCTATAGCTGACAGTTTGACCACCCGGCACCCTTCCTGTAACTTTTTTGGAGCAAACACACAAATGTGCAGTGCAAGTCCCCTGAATACTGGTCAGGCTATTTAAACAACTGCTAGTACTCAAGATACTGAAGATATAACAAGGGAAGAGTAAACAAGTGAACTAGTGCTAATAACTACTATAAAGTCTGGTAACTCCGGGTATTGTCCCCCAGATCATGAGGCCAAACATTTTTTTACGTTGTTCTTCATTCTAGTTTCATTCACACTAATATATCTACATAAAAAATAACCTACACTGGTTAATAAGATCCGTAGTAGTTGGAAGGAACTTTGCAGCTTTTTATGAGGGTTAAGATGTTGACCAATGAAAAAAAACCCAGATGATTTCAATGTGATGAAATTGCGTTATGGATGAGTTCTCTTGCTAGATTTGCATCACATGAAATACTGCAAAAAGATAAAATTGTGTTTTCTTTCACTCATAAAATAATTTCCTTTGGGATTTCTTATATGTGACATATGTTAACAAAGGAACACAAACTATTGGAGAAAATCTGTTACCTTTTCCCGTTTACATATCTTTTATGTTCTGTCATGTCAATTTTACTTTCCTTTTGTTAGGTTCAGACTGCTCTGCCAATCTGTTATTGCCCATAAACTCTTTGACTACGTGGTGCTGGCCTTCATATTCCTCAATTGCATCACAGTGGCTCTGGAGAGGCCAAAGATTCTTCAAGGTAGCCTGGTAAGAGGAATCGCTTTGAATTCATGGTGGATATTTCCAAATACTGCTACTCAACATGTACTAAACAGAGCAAGAAGCATGCTGTGTATGTGTGTGTCTGTAGATTTATATGTACACGTGGGTGTTTCATTTTAATGGAGAGCGATAGATCAACCAAAAATGCAGAAAAAGATACTTTACATAGAAATTCTAAAATGATTGCATGTCATTGAGTGAAAGAAGTAAACAAAACATGACTTGTGCTTGGTGGAGAGACATTGTTAGCAAGCACAGCAGTAACACATTTCTTGTAGTTGGTCACCAGATTTGCACGCATCTCAGGATGGCCCACTCCTCTTTACAGAACTCTCTAAATTATTTAGGTTTTTGACCTTAACGTGCCGCTTCTTTATTGCTGGGGTGGTGTGTTTTAGGTCATGCTGGAAGACCTATCTACATTAATGTTGTGGCTGAGAGCAGCCAGTTCTCATCCAGGATTTTATGGCATTTGGACCCTCGGTGCAGTGAAGTCATTTTGTACCCTTATCAGAAAAACAGGCCCAAAGCATAATGATTCCTCCTCCGTGCTTCACCATAGGGATGTGTAACTTTATGTAGTGTGGGGCTTTTTATCATTTTTTGGTGATATTCTGTCTTTCTCCATTGAAATGAAACCGTCATAAAAATGAGAGACTGCTCGCTTACAAAGAGCAAATGAACATACAAATAAAGCAGGGGAATTGTTACCATCCAGGTAAAAGTACCTTTCACTCCTTCGTTGACAACAAGCAGTTAAATATAGAAAAATCAGTATCAGAATCCCACTTACTTTAAGTTCTTACTGCATTCTGGCCTCAAGCCACTTCCTGTAATTAAGCAACACTGAATTATTGAACAGTGAGCCCTTTGCAAGGAAAGTGATCAAGTGAAATGAAAACTTTCGAATTAAAGCACAGCAACTCTTACTTGTTTGGCATTTCATTTTGATGGAATTTTAACAAAACCCTGACTAATGCGATCAGTGACAAACATTGATTCGCTCGTGTCCTTCTTAAAAGCTTCTCACTCAAGCCAAAGTCATCATTTCTGAAACGGCTTTTTCTGGCTTTAATCTGCCACCTCTGCTTGTCTCTCTTAATCATTCTCTTCTTTTCTAATAAATCAAACAGTTTCTCCTTGATTTTTTTGTGCCCCTTTTGTTACAGGAAAGACTGTTTCTTACCATTTCCAACTACATCTTTACTGCCATCTTCGTTGGGGAGATGACTCTCAAGGTAAAACCCCTTTTGCTCTTTTTTCTTGCTCTTTTATGCCTTCCTTACATATCTCGGTTTCCTTCTTTGACATCCTATCCAGTCTCTCCTCTTTTTTTCAGTCCATCTCTATTATTCTGCTTGTCTTTCCCTCTTCCTGAAATCTTCTCGTCTCCTTTCTCACCAAAATGATTCGTCTTTCATCTCATTTCCATGCTACTGTCCACGTTGTATTCTTTTTTAAAACATTTGTCTCATCCTGTGGATTCTTTCTTCTACTGTTGTCTTAAAAAATCAATCTTTACCTTCCTTTCCTACTTCTTTCTGCAACCTACGTATTAATCAGTTGCACATGCCCCATTAGCGATGCACATCCAGATAATGAAGTTAGTTAGAAGGCTATCACTCTTAAGCTATCCTTTAGCTGCTCCTGGCCTTCCAATCCACCAGTGCACATACGCATTATCTTTTTAATCCACTGATCTGCTGTCCAGAAGACATCATCCATTATTGAGGCCCATGTGTCTTCAGGCCTTTTCCACAATGGTAGAAATCCTGTAGTGATTTATTTATTACCAGGGATAATGAGGGCATGTGCAGCACAATGATGTGGAGATCATCTCATTGCTGTAGCAGCGCAGAGTTCACATGTGCACATTTATGCAGCTGCCCCAGATTGAGCTGCATTCGCTGTTATGTATCGTACATCTTCAAGTTTTTTTCTTTCTTTTTTTAACTTCCATTCCTTCATTCAAATCTCCGCTCTTCAGTTTCTTTATCTTCTGTGCGACATTCATTTGATTACTTTCAAATTCAGGGCCTTCCTTTGTAATTTAATTAGTTTAGCTTTATTTTTGTCTTTCCATGTGCTGCTTATTTGCACTCTCAAATGTGTTATGAGCTTGCTCATTTTCCTTTTCCAAACACTTTAAAATACTAATGAAGACAGCTGCTGTTCTGGCAGCATGTGAAATCTTCACGTTGCACATGTCGCCAGAACAGCCTGGCTGCACCTTGGAACACCATTTTTCCCAAACAGATCTTCCATCTTTTAGTGTTTTGATGATGGAGAGGTGAGTGTTGCCTCTCACGGAAAGCATATGTGTTTAACAGTGTTTACACTACAGAGCACAATGACTGAAAAATAAGAGTTATGTAGACAAGTCTGGCTTTATTTTGCATTTGGATTTTCTCTAATCCATTCAGGGTCAGATAGATAGCTAGCTAGCTAGATAGATAGATATTGTAAGGTAGACCTACAATAATACATACAGAGAAAAAAACAACAATCATATGACCCTCTATGACCAAGCACTTTGACGACACTGGCAAGGAAAAACTTCCTTTTAACAGGAAGAAACCTCCGGCAGAACCAGGCTCAGGGAGGGGCGGGGCCATCTGCTGCGACCGGTTGGGGTGAGAGAAGGAAGACGGGATAAAAGACATGCTGTGGAAGAGAGACAGAGGTTAATAACAAGTATGATTCATTGCAGAGAGGTCTGTTAACGCAGCGGTCCCCAACCTTTTTTGCACCATGGACTGGTTTATTTTCAACAATATTTTCACTAACCGGCCTTTAAGGTGTGGCAGATAAATACAACAAAATAATTACCTGTACCAAAAAAAAGAAGATTTATTCATAACACATGGGAAAAGACCCAGGGAAACCGAGTTAACGTTAAAAACGATAAAAAAATAACTCTAAAAAATGGGGAAAAACCCGCAAAAACATAAATTTCACACACGAGCCTCAACTCTCCCGGTACCAAAGACTCACGGACCGGGATCGCTGTATTAACACATAGTGAGTGAGAAAGGTGACTGAAATACTCAGTACTCAGGTTTGACTGCTAGAGTTTGTCTTTTGCCCTTTGGATTGTCATAAATCAGGGAACTAGTCTCTGAAGATCACATAACATTATTGTTCAGCTGTATTTGTTGGAAGCAGCACGGTGGCACGGTGGTTAGCACTGTTGCCGCACAGCAAGGAGGTCCTGAGTTCAATTCCACCATCAGGCCGGGGTCTTTCTGTGTGGAGGTTGCATATTCTCCCCGTGTTTGCATGGGTTCGGGTACTCCGGCTTCCTCCCACAGTCCAAAGACATGCAACTTGTGGGGATAGGTTAATTGGATAATCCAAATTGCCACTATGTGCGAGTGAATGTGTGTTGTCCCTGCGACAGACTGGCGACCTGTCCAGGGTGTACCTATACATACAGCTATGACAGCTGGGATAGGCTCCAGCGACCCTGAAAAAGGATAAGCGGAAGCGAATGAATGGATGTATTTGTTGGATACATAAGATTTATTTTAGATGTAGTTTGTATTCCTTGATGTATGTGTAGCAGTGTTTATTCTGTCTGAGCACATAGTTTACTTTAAGAAAATGAAAGTGAGAAGAACAACATAAACACTTTTCCACATTGTCTTGGCGGATGGCCATTCATAACAGCTATGAACTCCAGCGTCACCATATTGAGCAGACCTATGTTTTCTTATCTCAGCAGACAAACCTGCCCTTTACAGACTTATTTATTCAGTTGCATTCCCATAAAGTGTAAACGCTGTTTATTGTTTTGTCGCTCTGGTTACACTGTTTGTTCCTGCCAGCGTTGGATGGGTGACGTCTGACTGTTTTGGGGAAGGTCTTCACCTCTGTCTTCTTTCCTCTTTTGACAGTTTTTTTCTGTCTTTGCATTTCTGTTAATGCTTAGAGGGAAAAAAAAGATTTCCTGTAGTGCTGTTTGCTTTTTCTTTTTATAATTATTTGAGCAAAACGTCACATTAGACTGTCTTGTCCTTTTCTGTCTCACCCTCCCGTCATCTTTTCTCCGTTTCTCTTTCCCACCCCTCCTGTTGCTGTCTAATCTGTTGTTCCAGTCTGGTCAGTCTGATCTCTCTCAGTGGAGCTCTAATCAAGCAACCACACTAATTACAGTTTCTTTTTCTAAACACGCCCCATCACACACACGACCCGCTCTCATCTCCTCACACTCACACACTTGCGCACAGCCCATACATGAGTAGCAGCAATCAGTGTAAACACTGTTACCTGCACACGGCGAGCCTGACCTTGAACATCAGACTCTGGGGGTACATCTGTTATCTTTCGCCCTCCCAGTTCCTCTCCCTATCTCGCATACACACACACACACACACACACACACACACACACACACACACACACACACACACACACAGAGGACTGTGTTTTCATTACTTCGGGAAGGATTTATGACACTGGCATCGTTTTTTTTAAAACCTTACCTTTAATATAAATTGTGCTTGCATAACTAATCCCTTCTTTAACCCTAAACCCAGTGTAAGAATCAGCTGTGATTCTGTAAACTACTATAGGACTGATTTATTTTTATGTATTCAATTTAAAGTCACTGTGTTTTTGTTTTGTTTTTCTCATTGCAACGATTCATATTTCTTACAATTTCCCCTTTTGATTGATTTTTCTTTTTTTTCTCTTTTATTTCTTTTTTGCTTCTCCCAGCACATCCAGCTCTGAACTGAACAGCATCAAGCTTTAAGCTGATGCTACACATTAGCAAATTTTGTTCTTTCAGAGCCGCTTCGTAACACTTTCTTAGCAGCTCACTAACAAAGGCTGAAAGAAACTCTGTCAAAACAGGCAGACTTCTTAGCTCTAAGTAGCATTACTCAGCAAGTTTTTCTGAGCTATATCCTGACATAAGACTCTCTATATGTCTCTATCTCGAATCTAGGCACAATGAAAGCCATTTACTAAAGTGCTCTCCAGCATCTTCACAGCATTTGCTTGTCAGAACTCCTTCCATTAGGACTCTTAAGTTGTTCTTCTTTTTGGTATTAGCAGACTAATGTTAGCGCCAAACATCCTTCAGTTTGAAAGGTGGACTGAGACGTGCACAGCCAGGAAAGATTAAAGGCAATTTCAGGTTCATTTCAACTTGCTATTTTTCCCATTAATGTAGCAATTATTGTGTTCTTGTGGGTCTTTGCACTCTACACCCCCATTACTGAAAATTCAGAGAAACGAGGAGTTGCCCAAAACAGCATGTGAGCGTTCTGTATCAGGGGACCTGAGTACTATTTCCCCCAAAAATGTTTTTTTTAATAAATAAATAAAGCTTCAGAAAAACTGGAAATAAGTCATTTAACTTGTTAATGTGTGCTGGCACATGACTTCAATTTGAAGGGAGATGGCTCTGGGGAACTCCTCATTGTTTCACGTACACTTGTAGAAAGCCTAAGAGAGCGCGAGAACAGAGCAGGCAGCAGTGTCTCTGTCAAACACTCAGGGAGGAGCTGGTTTGTAGTGTGGGAAGGCTAAAGTGGGAAATAGTGTACTAAAACTATGCTCAGCTTATCATTATGGTTAAAGTATTGTGTTAAAGTATTTTGTGTTTTTACTGAGGCGCAAATCCATGACAGGCTAATACAGCTGTTAGATCCCAGTTACCCCAGTACTGAAACTCCAGACCGGCTCTGTTTAAAGGGTTTCTGATTCTGTGAGTGTCAGCACAGAAAATGTGCACTGGGGGCTTCATGACCTGGGTTTCTGTGTGTGAGCAGCTCCTGTAGGTGTAATCAGAGCTTCCTTTTTAAACAATCCATTTAAAAAACGCTGTAGCAACAATTACAGCGTTTTCAGCTAAATTTCAATTGGAATTTGAGTGTAAATAAGAAATGAATTTACTGTAAAGCTGTGAGCTGGATAACAGCTGTGAGAGGAGACAAGTATGCTTTGACAATAGACCTACTATCATTTTTATTATCGTATTTAATCTGCTTAATGGCAGGTCCACAGCACTCCAGTAGTCCCACGGGGGCCTCCGTGTTGCTGGCTGCTATTAATACTATAACAGTTGATTTGTAATTCTCAAAGCATTAACATAGACCGAGCACAGAGGACATGACCAACTTGTTGCTGTACATATCTCATCTGTGTTAATCCCCAAAATATATACTCACAGTCATGATTTACACCACGTTAGCTGAAGGACAGGCTTCCCATATTTTTATTTAGTGTGTTTCTTGTTTTGTTTCTGTCATTTGAGTTTTTGTAATGGTGAATTTTAAAGGTGCCAATTAGGGCTCTGGTTTCACTCAGTGGTTAAGCAGGCGACCACATGCCACAAGGCCAAGTCCAGCAGCCCAGGTCTTATAAAAGTGAGAAAAAGCCCTAAAAATAAACTAAAAAGAGATGAAGCTGCATGTAATGTACTGATGTGACGCTCCAGCCAAAACAGAATAGAATAATCCTTGAATTGTCCCACAAGGGGAAATTTGGGTGTAACAGCAGCAAGAAAGACACATATACAAGCAAACAGGACACAAGACACAAAGACACAGAACAGAAACATACACAATTTTTACATATTGTGTATGTAAAAGTAACAAGTAATAATAACAAGTAATAAGTAATAATAATAATAAGTAATAATAAAAGGATTCTTGTTGGACACAGCTATGATAGGCTGGTGGTGTAAAACTGTCAAACTACCTTTTTTTTTTTGTCCTGAGTGACACTAAGTTTCTTCTTCTTTTTTAAACGTATTTATTTATTTATTTTGAGGCAGAAAATGATGCCACCACAAAAATGCCAGAAATTTAAACTCCTGGTGAAGCCACTTGAGCCTGGCTTTAAAAGTGACCCATTCCTCACAGCTAATAGTGGCAAAAACAGCACCGACTGACCAGAAAAAATGTTTGTAAGCGTCGATAACTTGATGTGGTGTGGACACATAATGACAGCTGAGATAAGCAGCTGGAGTTGTTTGTCCTACAGTGATCATTGTAGTAAAATAGTAAAATAAATGCTCTGCCTGAAAGACTTTACTTGATACAGAATATAATGTAAAAGCGTTCCAGAATCTGGCTCTAGTTATATTTTCTGCGTCTCGCAAGTTTTGCTGTGAAATGACAGCAACACCGAAGTTGCTCCATCCCATGAAAGCATTTGACAGGTGTCAAATGATGTGGCTTACACCCATCTGCCACGCAACTTTTCTTTGAAAGTCAACTCTTCTCCCCCAAACTTTCCAAATGTCTTTTTGAGCCACTTCAGGGGCTTTTCACTTGCCCTTATGTCTGTCTTTCATTCCACCAGCTGGTAGTTTTCCCACAGTTTATACAAGATTCTTGATCTTCCCCACCCACCTCACTCGTTTCCTTTCTTTGTAGTTCAGGAGTTTTCCTACGACTGTGAGTTCCCATCTCGCTGTAACTAGAAGTTGATAGAACAATCAACCAGAAAAAACAACTGCATGACGTTCATACCTCGATTTCGACGAACATCTCTTCTTTATGTTTGGGCTTCTGTGTCCGGGCAGTTAGTAAAGCCGAAATGTGGAAGTGCCTGACATAAGAAGATTTGGCCAGACTGCTGAAGTAGCACATTGCACTGTCAGCAGTGCAGACTACTCTACATCTAAATGAAATTGTAAACTATTTTCCTCGAGTTTTAGTCATAGACTTTTGCTCCAGTCACAGTGGTCAGCAAGATTCGGTGTCAACATGAAAGCTGATTAACGGCACAAACAAATAGGGTTTTCTTTTCATTATGGAATCTTTATTCTACTCCCACTTTGAAGTATGCTCATGATTTCTGCCTGGTCTTCTTTTAATAACTGCCTTTTATTTCTTTCCTTGTGTCCCTTCTAACCACAGTTTCGCTTACAAACCAACTGTTTTATTTTTTTAAGTCTCTTCTCCTGTCCAATATGAAATGAAATACCTGTTTGAGAAGCTAAGTAAGCAATTTGAATATCAAAGAGTGTGTGTGCCTGTGTACATCTGCTCACATCTGCATTTCCTCATCATTTCTCCCTTCATCTCCCCAGGTGGTGTCTATGGGTCTGTATTTGGGGGAAACTGCCTATCTGAGAAGCAGCTGGAACATTCTAGATGGTTTCTTGGTCTTCGTGTCGCTGATTGACATCGTAGTGTCCATGGCGGGTGGGGCTAAGATCCTCGGGGTTCTCCGTGTGCTCAGGTTGCTCAGGACACTCCGTCCTCTCAGGTTTGAAGGACTTTCAGTTATTTTTTCACATTTCCCCACTGCATGCCCCATCAGGATGGTTTCTAAAAAGGAAAAGGACAGTTTAGGAAAATATTTGCAATCTGAAGATCAATAATACTCACTTAGCTTAGTTAGCTTAGCATTAGGTAGCTTTACCTGAAACATTAAACCTGATCAACATTGTTCATAAAAAGGGACTGTATCTAGGAACGGTTGTGAGACCATTTCCAAACAATTTGGAATCATTTCCATAACCCAGTCACACAAGCACTTTTGCATCATTTTACTGCAAGAACGATTCACCAGGAGGAAGCAGTGTGAGAAACTGCAAAAAAACAAGAGCTACATCTCAGACTCAGGACTGAGAAATGCTTTAAAAAGAGTGGGACAAAATTCCTAATTAGTGATCTGAGAAACTGATAAAATAAGAGGTACAACACAAATGCTGCAGCAAGGGGGACTCAGGGCGACAGGTCCGAGGGGAGATATCATCACCCCATCTGAGATTGGTTATCAAGTCCCAGTTGTTCCAAGGGTGGTGGAGAATGACCGAGCTAAGATCCTCTGGGACTTCCAGATACAGATGGACAAATTGGTGATGGCTAACCAGACATAGTAGTGCTGCACAAAAGAAGAACATGGTCGTAGTGATAGACGTAGCGATACTGAATGACAACAACATCAGGAAGAAGGAACACAAGAAGCTGGAGAAGAACGAAGGGCCCAGAGAAGAGCTGGAGAAGATGTGGAAGGTAAAGGTAACAGTGACCCCCAAGCTGGACGAGTGGCTCCAACAGATCCCAGGAACAACATCCGAGATCTCCGTCCAGAAGAGCGCAGTCCTAGGAATGAATGAATATATATATATATATATATATATATATATATATATATATATATTTATATATATATATATATATATTTATATATATATATATATATATATATATATATATATATATTAATTAGGGGTGCAACGATACACAAAATTCACGGTTCGGTTCGGTTCGATACTTTGGTGTCACGGTTCGATATTTTTTCGATACAAAAAAATGTTCATGCCTTTTTAATTTGTCATTTATTAAAATTATAAATATATATTTTAACTCAAAAGTACAGTTTTTAAATTTAACCCTAACCCTTGTGCGTGTTTTTTATTTTGACAGCGAATGCGCACCTGCGGACCACTTATGTGCAGCCCTGGTTATTTAGCTCGTCATATTGCAGCCACAGAAATTATTTTGTCCATGAAACCATAAAGCTGCACTTTCTTTTTGCCTTATAGTCTGATTTGTCATAACTTCTCCGTTTTGTGGTAAGCTTTTCTTTGGCTGTCACTTCTTCACCCTGACCTGTCTTATTTGGCTCAGCAGAACTAAAATATATATCGTGTTGCTTTTACACACACACTCACATAAGCTCAGCGATTCTCTGCGTGATCAACCTCTCACATGTTTAAGCTGCGGGAGATTTCACTTGTCATGTTTGCATAGTAAGCTAACGATTAATAAGATGATGTCAGAGGAATTGGTGCACAAATTATCATCACTCACAGATCAGTGCTGTCGCTCTCTATAACACAGTTCGCGCGATTGCAAAGTGAAAGCAAAAAAACAAGCGCAAATTCAAACGCGATTGCAATATGTCACATATTGACAGTGGCTCACCGATGCCAATGACATAATTACCCAGCTACATTTCTGAAAGAATACAAAAGCATTGACATATATTTTTCCTTCCTACAATAGCCCGACGGGCAGGGAAGAGATAGATTTTGGTAAACCGACTGAAAAAATTGCTAGCCCCGGGACGTCGGGCTAGCGATATTGCGAGCCCTGTATCTGATTGAGGAATCACTCATCTTTGTAAAAGAGAGTTTATTACAGAGAAATGTCTCTTTCCAAAATAAAAGCTATATTTTGAGTCATTCTGCACCTGGAGGGCAGAATGACTCAAAATCCCAGAAATGTTCCTGTAAACGAGCGCACATTGCAAAGCATGTGTGCTGAATAGGTAATTGGGGGGGGGGGGGGGGGGGGGGGGGCTGTAGCTCAGGTGGTAGAGCAGATCAGCTACTAACAGTTAGACTAAAAAGTTTAGAAAAGTACTTGTGTGATTGGGTGAATGAATTAGTTGTATAAAGCACTTTGAGTGCTCAGATAGAGTAGAAAAGCGCTATATAAGAATTGCGATTAATTACAGAAAATTGAAAGATTTTAGTTAATTTTTTTAATCTATTGACAGCACTAATATATATGAGAGAGAGAGAGAGAAGATTTGGCATGAATTCAGTTCCTTCTGAACTTGCTCATATTTGCGAACCATAAAACAGTTAATGTATCAGCCGTAGCACTCTGGACAACACAGGTGCAGTCATTCTCACACAGGACAGTGGATTAATGAAACGGCCTCCCCCTATCAGCAGTAAAGTGTTCTACTGTTCTACTGAAATAAAGTGTCTCTCTCTGACTGCTCTCCACACCTCCGCGCAGATTCATATATTCGGAAGGATGATAAATAAAAGTGAAGTCAAGTGTTTTATAAATGGATCTGTAATTCTGAACATGGAAAAGTGGTGACCCCCCACCCCACCCTCCAGCTGCACAGTGCAGGAATCAACTTCAGCAGCTGATGTTTGCTAGAATGTCAGATTAATGGCAGCATCTCAGTGAAACTGTTGGATAGCTTCATGGATAACCAGATAAACAGACTAAGACGTTAATGGCTTCTCCATAATTATCCCCGGATCCTGAAAACCGAAATTATCTCCTTGGGAGAAATGATCTTGAGAAATCAGATGTTTATTCTTATTTTAATTTTCTTTTGTCAGCTGGCGAGTTAAATTAATCTGTTTTCTTGAGATAACAAAATAGATTATTGGCAGTTTTTGGGATGCCAGCATAAAGAAAAGTGACTGAAATGACCGCAGTGTTTTAGACAAAAGCTCTGCAGTCACGTTGTTCTTTTTCTTTTTACTTTCGCTTCTAAAAGATGCTGTGTGTCGTTTTTTTTCTTCATCTTTCCATCCCTCTCCACCTGTTTGTCCTACAGGGTGATCAGCAGAGCTCCAGGACTGAAGCTGGTGGTCGAGACCCTAATCACGTCCCTCAAGCCCATCGGCAACATTGTCCTCATCTGCTGTGCCTTTTTCATCATCTTTGGCATCCTTGGTGTTCAGGTAAACATATTCGTGTCCAAGTCCAAGTTGCCCTCCACCTAACATCTTCTGCCTTGCTATTTTTTTTTAAATCAGTAAGGGAATATCATCACAAAATCTAGTTTATCTTTTTAACTCTACAAGCAAGTTTGCAAGTATGGAAAATGTACAGCTGGCTCCTTTATATTTTCATATTTTCTTTTGCACCTGGTTGTCAATCCCACCCTGCTATTGCACACTTCATTTCATGTCATTCTCTCTGCATCTGCTGTTATGCATTCTTTTACCCACATCCCTCTTTGATGTTCAGTGTGAGTGAGAGTTAAAAACGTCTTTTCTCGGGAGGAAAACCACACTGTTGATATCAAGCGCTCGTGGAGTCTTCAATAAAGCTCCATGTATGCACTAGTTACAAACACTAATTGTGAAATTACTTCAAAAACCGAGTGAAAGAAGTGGCTATGCAGAGAAGGTTTTTTTTTCACTGCTCTGTCGTGATTTATCTTCATGTGCCTCTGCCTGTGTCTGTTTTCCTTCAAAGCTTTTCAAAGGAAAGTTCTACTACTGTGTGGGTCTCGATGTGAAGAATATCACCAATAAATCTGACTGCCTGGCTGCCAACTATCGATGGGTTCACCACAAATACAACTTTGACAACCTTGGACAGGTACGAGATAGAATACAGTGTATGCTTGGCATCCTGGCAGGGCTGTTTCCCACATATTACCCTAGAAGTACACACAAACTACACCGCACACAGAGACACTGTACTATGCTGTCGATCCTTTAAATGGTCTTAAAGCTGGAGAAAAAGCGACAGTTTGATTCATGAATGCGAAAAAAGAAATGTAAAGTGCCTTTTGCCCACAATAGAAGAGATGGTTTTCAGTTAGCTACAACATCCCATCGTACAACAAAAAGAGGTGGAGAATAACAGAGGAAGGACTCACACGGCTGACAATGCTAATTAATGTTTTTAATATTGTACCACTGATGTCTATTACATAATAGCAGTTCATGTTTGTTGCTCTGAGCACTAGGCGATTAAAGTACTTTGCTTCATGTCTGTGGTTTGATCTACTAACATCTTTTCTTTGTCTTTTTTTTTTTTTAATAAATGCCAGCTGTTAGATTTAGCCCATTATACTATTAGCGTTTTGTTTGGATGGGTCTAAATCAGGGGTCTCCAACTCCAGTCCTCGAGAGCTACGGTCCTGCAGCTTTGAGATACATCCCCAGTCCAACACAGTGAATCAAATGATTGAATCATGAATGTGATGAAGTTTGGCAAAGGCCTGGTAACAAGCCATTCATTTGATTCAGGTGCATTGGATCAAGGATACATCTAAAAGCTGCAGGACAGTAGCTCTCGAGGACTGGAGTTGGAGACCCCTGCTTTGTTTATTCATGCTGTTGCTTGTGTCCCTTTCAGGCTCTTATGTCCCTGTTTGTGCTGGCATCAAAAGATGGCTGGGTCAACATCATGTACCATGGACTAGATGCAGTGGGAATTGACCAGCAGGTAATAAATAATATTACCGTAAATACCTATGCTCATGCTTGTGGTTATAGTAAAAAGAAAGTCTACACTCTTCTCACACCTAATGATGATCAGTTAGATGTGTTTGATTTGCAGCATCTTGCTGCTACTTATCGTCTTAATTCCTGTGGAAGCAGAAAAGCTGTGCTTGTTTCAGCATTTTGAAATACTTTTATTTCACTTGTATTGACATACATATGGTATAATATATCAGGTTTTGCAGTTCACCTGACATTGTATTTACCTAATGCGAATGATCACATTCATTGTTTTATATCCAGATACTTAAAAGCTTTTTCTGTCTATCTATCTGTCTGTCTGTCAGTCATTCAGTCAGTCAGGTTCACTGTTCAGTGGTAGTAAACTAAGCAGAGTGGCCCACATGCCTGCCTAAATCTCCATCTACATACTCAAACCTCTTTGAGGGAATCCCACATTTCTTTAACAGATGGGATATAAAATTCCTCCTTCTGGTCTTCTGAATATTCAACCCAGTTGGATGTTCCCAGATCTCCTCCACAGGGACGTGTCTTAGTGTCGTCTGTTCATATCATTGCAATACTACAAATGTTTCCTGTAGGAGCAGCACCTTCTACATCACCTTCTCCTTCTGGATTTTATCATTGGAATCACATTTAACCCTTTCACACATAGTGGTCACTACAGTGGACAGCTGTTCAAAGGCTGCTTTCTTGTATTTGTGTCAGTGTTGATGGTATACCTGCACATAAACCACTACATTGGACACTGATGTGTCACTCCATACCAAATTCATAAGTCAAAACGTATGATGTCCACCTAAGTCGACATGTAACAAACTCTTTAAGAAGTACATGTTTAAAAAAATGAAGTTCAAAAATCTTTTTTCATGCTTAAAGATGAATAAAAATACTAACCAGATTGAGGTTGTCATGCCTGAAACGGTTAAATGTGACGGCCCAGTCCTCTGAGATCCCTTTGTTAGTACATTTAATTTGAAGAGCTTTACTCCAATGTCCCTATTATGCTGTTTTTAAGTGCACTGCCTGTGTCTTTGCTATAATGCAAATACCCTTTTTTTAAATTTAATTAACCCACACTCCCTCCAATGAATGTTATGTGAGCTGAATGTTGTTCATAACTAGTTTCACATAAGACTTTAAAATTATGATTGAAAGTGAGAGTTGAGCTATAATTGGAATGTAAAATTAGGAGCTTTGCTTGAATGCTCTATCAGAGATACTATAGTTATCTAATGGAAGCTAAAACGTTCTAATAAACAATCACACCTGAGGCCAGTCACGATCTTAAAAATGTATCTTTGCTTCCTAAATTGGAGAACACGCTGCTTACTGTCTCCTTAACCCCACAAATAATATACACAGACGACAACACCATCCAATAACGTGATGCAAATTAGTCTTCTATAGTGGCTACAAAGTGAACACGTTCCTTGTAGAATTGGTTTATTTGAAAATCTATTAGAGAATCTATTAAAAAGAGTGGGCATTATTCTGGATGATTCAGTTTCCTCGCCTCAGGGAGAACCCTCACTGCAGTCCAACATGGCTCTGAATGACTAATCCCATTTACACTCCACCCAGTGCTTTCAGCTCTCAGCGCTCCCCCAAATTGAAAATCTGACTCTCATCTCCAGCTTTATTGTCACTGAACTTCAGAGTTTTTTTTCTTTATTTTTTGTTTTGTTTTCTAATGACTCTCTCCCAAAAACTACCTCCACATCCAATCAACCCACGTTGTCTCCATTCTCTGCCTATTCCTCTGTTTACTGTCATCCTTTGAGATTGCTGACAGTCCCCAGATTTTCAAACTGTACTGAATATGGACACAGAGTGTCAGATGTATTCTTTTCTCTCAAAAAAGAGATTTCAATCTGGTTTTCGCTCATGTCACAGTACCGAAACTGCTCTACTTAAAGTCACTAACGATCTTCTAATCGGAGCTGACTCTGGTCTTCTCACCATTCTCGTCCTTTTAGATCTGAGCTCAGCCTTTGACACCATTTCTCACTCTGTCCTTCTAAGCAGACTTTCCTCTCTCGGCATCTCTGACACACCCCTCGTCTGTTTTCAATCATATCTCCTCGACCGCTCCCAGTTTATTCAACTAAGATCATTCCGCTCTCGTCTATTCCCCGTCACCTCTGGTGTACCCCAAGGCTCAGTTTTAGGCCCTCTTCTCTTTATAATATACATCCTCCCTCTAGATACCATCTTCCGCAAATTTGATCTTCAGTTTCACTGTTTTGCTGATGACACCCAGTTATATCTCTCTTGCAAACCTGATTCCTCCCTCCCACCTTCTTCCCTTACAGAATGTCTATCCGAGTTAAAATCCTGGTTTACCTCTAATTTTCTAAAGCTCAATGAGGATAAAACTGAGATCCTCCTTATTGGCACCAAATCCAACCTTTTGAAGGCAAACCATTTCTCACTCACCATCGATAACTCCACAGTTTTCCCTTCTCCTCAGGTTAAGAGCCTTGGTGTCATCCTAGACAGTTCACTTTCCTATAAATCTCACATCAATAATCTCACCCGTTCTGCCTACTTCCATCTACGTAACATTAACAGATTGGTTCCTTCTCTTTCCACCCAGTCTACGTCCATTCTTGTACATAGTCTTGTTACCTCCCGTATTGACTACTGCAATTCTCTTCTGCATGGTCTCCCCCAAAAATCCCTCCATAAGCTTCAACTGGTTCAGAACTCTGCTGCTCGCATTATCACCAGAACCCCCTCCTACCAGCACATCACCCCTGTTCTTCAGGAACTTCACTGGCTCCCTGTGAAATTCCGGATAATTTTCAAACTTCTTCTGCTCACCTTCAAGGCCATTCATAACCTCGCTCCTTCTTACCTTTCTGACCTGTTAACCACCACTTGTTCTGCCCGTTCACTTCGTTCTTCTTCTTCTATCCAGCTTACTGTACCTTCCTTCCGCCTCACCACCATGGGAAGCAGAGCTTTCAGCGGCTCTGCTCCCAGGCTGTGGAACTCTCTGCCCCCTGAAATAAGAAATATTGGTTCTCTCCCCCAGTTTAAATCCCAACTCAAAACTCATCTGTTCAAATCTGCATATTCACTGTGAATCCACTGTTTGTTCATTTTATCTTGTGCTTGTATTTTATTGTTCTTATTCTGCCATTGTTTTACTAAGTGTTTTATCCTATTGTAAAGTGTCCTTGGGTGACTTGAAAGGCGCTCATAAATAAAATTTATTATTATTATTATTATTATTAAAACGAGTTGAATAGATGTGTAACCCTAAACATTTAGAACAGTGTCAAACTTGTCCTGGAAGTGATTCTCAGCGATCACCATATTTCATGTACATACCAGCTAAAACAACCGGGCCGCTGGACATCAACAACTAACCTTTCCATTTTCAGACGTTAATCAGGTCACATAAAGCACATAGCAGGAAATAGTCTGTATTGAATACTGCTGTAAGCTTTATGTAGTGATTTAAGAAACTGTCTGGTGACACACAAGACCCCTACTTGATAAAGGTGAATGCACCAGATTATTAGCTGAGCGTTTTGCCCATCAACGCATCACACAAATTCAAAAGGAAAGAAAAAAGTCAGAAAAGTTTGAGTACATCTGTGAAAAGGGCTTTAAACTTTCCATTCATAGTATTTTTTTTTATTGAGATTAAAATGAGGCTGCTCAGAGGTGGCTGGAAGTAGGTACTTTGAGCTCACCCGTGGATTATTTATGTTTTCCTATTTTTGTCTACCTTTTTTTAATGTTACATTTCCCTGTGTCCTCTAGCCGATGACCAACAACAACCCATGGATGCTGCTCTACTTCATCTCCTTTTTGCTGATTGTCAGCTTCTTCGTCCTTAACATGTTTGTGGGTGTGGTCGTGGAGAACTTCCACAAATGTCGGCAGCACCAGGAGGTGGAGGAGGCCAGAAGACGTGAGGAGAAACGCCAGCGTCGCATGGAGAAGAAAAGGAGAAGTAAGATCCAGAGAACAGGAAGAAGCTGAAGGGTGAACGTGGGATACGCAGGAGTTGGGAGGGAGCTGAGTGCCTGAAGCACTGTAAAGATTGAGGGGAAAATAATTAATAAAGAAAAGCAGAAAGATGAGACGGAAAATTTAACGAAATAAAAAAGAAAGTAAAAAAGGACGGTTTTAAAAAATCAAGTCATGTTGAAAAAAAACATACATGGAAGGAGGAGGACTGATGAGATCCAAAAATCTATTGGGAGAGGAACAAAGACTGAGTGTACAGAAGAATAAAGAGAAAATCTAGCAAAGAGATGCAAACGGTATACAGTCTATTATATAAAAAATGCTCACCTCTTCTCTCATACTTCCAGTTTCAGAAATCTTATATACAGTATATGTTTAACTTAATAGATGCAATCTTTTAAAGTCTCCACTCCTTGGGTAAAATCCACGTGGCATATGCCCAAGACTTCTAATTTGATCTTTTATATTACACATGATAATATGACGTTGAATGAGTCATTTTTTCAACTCATTTAAAGCTACTTAACCTCTCTCACACATTTATCAAATTCTCTCTTTATATAAGCACAGAGTTTATCTCAGTGTCTGACTTTTCTTCAGCTGCTCTGAGCGTCATTATTCTTTCCCTCTTTTGGAATAAATTCACTACTGTGTAAAAGCCTTGAGTCGACTTTATTTCTCTATATTTTGTTAGGAAACTGGAAAGAAAAAAAAACCCAAAACTAGTACTGTACTATAAATGAGTGAAAAAGCAGCCAATGTCCAAATAAAAGATCCTCAGCCTGAAGAAAGCCTCATAACCACTTACAAATATAGCCTAGATTCTTGGAAGCAAAGTATGAAGAAGGCGTAACTCAAGACTGAGTGTACAGCTTTTATTCACTGTTTGTCTAATGAAAAATTTTTGTCTGTATATTTTCTTTTTTGGTATTTTGTCATTTTTTGGTCATTTGTTTTATTCTACATTTTTCTAATTTGTCTTTCACTCCCATTTTGTTTTCCTTCTGTCATTTTTCCTTCTCATTCATTGACCCTAAACCCTAATTGTCTTTTTTTTTTTTTTCTTCCTCTATCCAGAGGCACAGAAGCTGCCCTACTATGCATCCTATGGTCCTACACGCCTGGCTATCCATGCTCTGTGCACCAGCCACTACCTGGACCTGGTCATCACCTTCATTATCTGCATTAATGTCATCACCATGTCTCTGGAGCACTACGACCAACCACAGGTGACAGCCTTGCTTGAGGAGGATAGAGCGATGTTTTGAACAAATCTGCTGTTTCTTTCTCAGTCTCATCAAAAGCTTCTGAGTAGGTGTTGATGGTTAAAAGTTGCCATTTCCTGAGGGAAGTGGCCAGCCCGCTGCTCTGAATCAGCAATAAATACTGCCAAAAACTAAAGCATATCTTGAAGTGCTGGAATATAAAAAAAAGTAAGAAAAGGCTCTTCACGTGTTAAATGGATGGTAACAGTTGACTTTTTTATGCCATGTTCTTGCTACCCTAATGAAATAGCATAATCAAATGGTTTAACATATGATCACTAAGGAGGAAATGAAACTACCAGAGCAACCCACTCAAATCAGTCAGGATCTTTCCCTGTGGTGTTGCCCCCACTGTTTCCTCTCACATTTCTGACCTGTGGCATGTAGGCATGTAGACTTGTCGTGGTGTTCGGTCTCAGTGTTGAGCTGAAAATGTTCTTATCTTGAGAGACAATTGTGGCAAACATATAAGGTATTAGCCACTTACATAGCTGTACACAGACAGCCCACGGAGCTCATTATTTTCAGTTGACTGTGTGAATTGCCATTGACATCCAAAGGCTATCGCCCACACATGCGAGGCTATCGTCAAAGAACTGCAGGGTTTATGGCTACATAACACTTGACTGAAGCCCTTTGGGAATAAAGGAAAGAAATGTAGCTGAAATGGTATTACAAAGGCTGCTTAAAGTGGAAAAGTTAAAAACACTGGCCTTTGACTTAACTCGTTTAACAATGAAAATAATTACATTTTTGTCTTCAGAGCAGAACTGCTGTAAAAATGAATGGTTTTGTAAGAGCTTTAACAGTAAAGTAACCTGACAAAAACACATTTTGAAAAAGATCTATATTATAAAATAAGTTATAACGGTTATTTTTTTCCTTTATCTGAACCTGAACAAACAAAATTGTTCCTAGTCCTATAAAGCTATGGACAGTTAGTTTTGCCTGGTATAAAAACAGAAAACAGGGAAGAAACTCCCCAGCCACTTTTTCATCATCCAGGTCATCATAGTCTAAGGAGCTTGCAAAGAAAGGTCTCGACTTCTTTAAGTTTCTTGAAGACATTTCACCTCTCATCCGAGAAGCTGTACAGTGTAGCGAGGAACGCTCAGACCTCTACATCGGAGAGACCATACAGCCACTTCATAAATGCACGGCACAGCATAGAGGAGCCACCTCGACAAGACAAGACTCGGCTTTTCCATCTGCATCTAAAGGTCACTCTTTCGAGGACGCCAATGTGTAGGCGCCTTAACGCCCGCTCAGATCCTGGGCCATTTGACCTCAGGAAATCACATGATAGGGGGGGGGGCTAGGTTTCGCATTGGGCTCAAAAACCCAAAACCTTGGCTGATTCTGACCTATTTTTACACCTTGGCCTTGGTGATTAGGTAGAGGATCAATAGGGGGTCCATGACCCTCTTTGGGGACAGTCCCATAGGGCTTAAAATCTGTGACTCTCCACCAGTTGCTCTTAAAACTGAAGAAGCTTCTCAGATGAGAAGAAATTTCAAGAAATCCAGACGCTTTTCTTTCCAAGTTCCTTAGACATCCTAAAATGCTTAACCTTATAGATTAACACGACTAATTCTGGAAATCCTTCAGGTATTTTCTGGTCTTGATTATCTGTGTGTTTTAAGCTGTGATTTTGTAGCACTGTGGCGACCAGAGAGGGTAGATGGCCAATAGCATTCGCTGATTTCAAATGACTTATGGGTAAAAAAAATAAATAAAGGAGGTTCTGAATTAAACTTCTCTCAACTTCAACGCAATTGATTGAAGCAACCACCAATGAGAGGACAGGAAATCATCTGCCCTGAAAATACGTTACCTAGACAACCAGAAACATCCTCTAGCAACCAATTGTCAGCATGAAGGCATGCACAATGACCAACTCACTCTCTGTTTGGTCTCAGCTTCAAAACTAGTACTAAAAGTATTTTACCATAAGTCAAAAATCTACAAAGATCATTTAAAATAGCATCGTTATGCAGTTAAAGTCCAAACATCTGTTTGAAAATGGCAAATTTCTACTACCTCTCAACACACGCTTTGTTAATATGTAATTAGACTTGTTGTGGATAATCTGGTTTAATTATGTGCACTGAACATTACAAATGTTTGACTTGTGTAGCCCTTTTTTTGTCTGACTCATTAATACCAGCGTAGTAGAAAAAATGCTCTCTGTTTCTCCCTAGAGTGTGACATAATTTAGCTGTCTGTCTCAATTAAGCTCTCCTCTATTAAAAGAAATTTGTTGGCAAGTGCAAATGTTGCTGACTCTGGCAAAACGGATTCACTGAACAACAATTCTCATAACTTGCTGTGTTATTTGCTTCATTCTTCAGTGAACTGATAAAAAGACCATTTTACTGGCGTGAAAAAAGATAACAAATGTGCTTGTAATAGGTCACGGGAGAGGTGATATTAACTGTCTGCTGTTGTTGTCTCAGTTCTAACCTCTCTGTCCATCTTTCACCTCTCTTACTCCCAGTCTCTGGAGACTGCATTAAAGTACTGCAACTACTTCTTCACGTCCACGTTCGTGATCGAGGCCTCTCTCAAACTGGTAGCTTTTGGCTTTCGGCGCTTCTTCAAGGACAGGTACAGTCCCGGCTGCACTAAATCTTTGAAGCATGCAAAACTGATAAAATCTGTTATGTTATACTATAGCACCAGCAGCAAGTTAATCCTTGTACAGTCCATATTCTGGTATTATATACCACGGCCTTATCTCTTATATTTCTTCCTAATAGAGACGCAGCTGCTTGCTGTGGCCAGCTAAGCTCTGAGAGACGACAGGAAAAAAATACAAGATCACAGATTCAAGGGCAAAACTTACACACGCAGATTACTTTGTGATTATGTCTTCCAGCACTCCTATACCTTCTTATAAATTGAATCATCTATTAAATGTACATAGAACCAGATTTGTCGTTAGTGAAAGCCGCCGTGTTCCCCCACCATGTTTGACTACAGTGGCCGTGATGGACATCTCCCTGTCAACTAATTGTGTTTTACGTAAAACACCAAAGGGGAAGGAGAAGTTATAGGTGTTTGCATGCGATGGAGCGACATTTTAATTTGTGTCTGCAACTTCCGACTCAAGATATGAAGCATCATACCTATGTTTTATCTGCAGAGGAACTAACACGTGAAGGAAAGAGACAACGTTACCAGCAACTTCATCAAATATCATCCTCTTCCTCCTCTCAAGTCAGACAAACATGCTTATTTATTCCCAATATTGTTGCAGTCAGTTATTGTCTGCAAATTAGATATGCAACACTCCTGTCTCCGTACAGCTACCAGCTGTTGTTAGTGTCCTAAAAATTACGCTTTCTCTCTGACATACATTTTCATTACGTTCTCGCATCATATTTATTCACGTAAGTGTCTCAAGAGTTCAACAAGTCAGACAGTTTCACCAACACCTGCTAATAGCAGCTAACCCTGTTAAGTCTAATTGTTGATTGTTGTCATTGGGCTTCTTAAATTTGTAAGTCTGAGTTCAATCTATAGGATCAAGACATCCCTTTGATCCTGACCACCTCTCCAGCCACTCTGTGCTGGGGGAGGATTTATTGTACATACATCCTATCTGCAAGATCTGTTTCTTCTGTTGTAAGCTTCCTGCTTTTATGACCCTTTTGGTCAGCAGGAGGTCACACACACGCACACACACACACATTCTTGCACATGCATATACGTGCTTACACATACACACACACACACAGTGCCTTGTCTTAGAACCACTGGGGGTTTTACAGAGGGAGGTGCTCGTGCTGTGACGTGTATTGTAACAGTTTGTCAATAAATAGCTGCGAGGGAAGCTGCTCTTGGGGGGATTTTGGGCATGAGACAGGTTAGGAGCGTGAGCTCCAAGAGCTGGTTCTTGACCAAAAACTTTCCTCGTTAGCGAGTGAAAAACCGGTTGTAGATGTTCTGTTATGTCTTGATGTCTTCATGATGAATAAGTCTCTAAACTAGCGGGGCTTGTGGAAACACAGACCCAACAAACCCCAGCTAACAGTGGCTAACAGAAGCAGAAACAGACAGAAACGTTCTGCATATCCTCAGGAACTCACCTCAGTATGTCTGTCATTGGCCACAAGTCGGCTTCTTTGACTCATTGACTCAGATCAGACTCCTTTCACAAAGTTTTACAGCCTCTTCCAGAGTAAATAGACGTGGACGTTTCTCACCCTGCATTGACAGCTGAGGTAAACGGTGGACTCACAGCACTCTACTGAAACTCTGGGGAGAATCAGGTCCAAACAGTTGCAGAAACATGCCAGCTGTGGTCATTATGAGTACAAATTGAATGTTTTTGCTCTCACAAAAACATGTTTTTCCTACAGGAATATACACTTGAATTTGGAACACAGAACTCAGTTTACTGCTATCTACTGACATCTAGTAGTGGAAATTTTATACATTGTACCTTTAAGAAAGATTGTTTATGTTTGGCACTAACTTTTGCCAGAAATTGTCAATCCACAAAAAAACAGCCTACAGTGAATGAAAATAGGGACTGTAACAGGTATCATACAAAGAGCATAATATGCAATCTCAAAAAAGGTGAAGAAGACCATTTTTAGAGAATGCTTGCTTTCTTATTCCACACGTTTCAAGTTCTGCACTTCTGTTCAGGTTGTTTATTTTCTCTTCAGGCTTTTGTGCCTAATTAGAACCACAAAGAGCTAAATCCTGCTTTAGATATCATTGGCAGGTATTTCCTGTGTGAGAATGCAGTGTCGGTGAGCCTGCTAGTATATTAACAGCATACACTATGAAGTTGCTAAGAGACCTGGTTAGATCTATGGACAGATGGATGGTGACAAAAATGTGTTGTTTAAATATAACCAACCGACTATGCCAGCACTGTGTAAAGAGAATAAGATCCAAGCCCCTTTTACACAAGTTTTTGATGATGTCATCGGTCAATTATATGGTGAATGTTTAATTTAAAAACACGATCCAACTGTGCAGGTGCAGAAAGTCTTGAATTTTTAACTCATTTCCATATCTTCACCCAGCATCATAGCAATCCTGCAGGGCTCTTCTCTCAGTTATGTATACAAGACCGTGGAGCAGCTGTGAGAGTGTTGGCGAATATTATTCGACCATACTATGTAGATTTATTATTGCTGCTTCCGATCCATTTCAAGAACTGTGCTGGAGAAAATTGCTATTGGTTATTTCTGCCCCTCTTGCTTTCAAAATTACTTCTTCCGACCTATTTGAATGTCCATCTTTCTATGTGTCTCAGTTTTAGTTAGTCACGGTATTTCTTCTAGTGTGCATTACATTTCATGGCTCTCTTTCTCTATGTCCTTCCTCTCTCTTCTTTTGCAGCACCTTTGTCTTTTTCTGTCTTCACCCTTGTGTGTCTTTTTGGAAACCCCTGGGTTTATTAGGCAACCCTGTTTTGAGTGTGTTTACACTGTGTGAGTCTGTCTGTGTGCCGCTTCTTGTTGTTCCGGCACTAAGATATTGTCTAGCGTGAAACGCAGTGGGGAAACATTCCCCCGGGCAATAATTTTGCTGTAACCCGAGTGAAAAGTGAAGGAAACGTTGCTACATTAAAAAAAAAATAAGGGGGGAATGTATATTTAAGGAAGTGCACATGTCATTTAAAGTAAGAAAGGTCAGGTCTCTTTCATATATAAGGGTTTTAAAGGTTCTTTCATAATATAGCTACTCAACAACAATATAACTGAAGAATGTCCTCTTTATGTTTGTTGTCTGATGAGATTATGCGATGCTTGTTTCAGAATTAGCATTACAATATGAAGTTTGCATCAAAACTTTGACAAAAATATCAAAATCCACATTATTTATTTAACTTTACATTCATGAATTCTCCCACATGAGCCATTTAGTAACTCTTTTTTGACCAATAAAATGACAACAGGCTACATAAATCACTCAGCAGATATTGTTTCTTTGTCCAAGTTTGCATTGTATTCAAACTCTTATCCTACTATTATTATAAATATTCATAGCTGGAGCAGGCCTTAGGGTAATGGTGAGCTGTTACCAATTCTTCTGCCAAGTCAGTTGTGCGAGAGTAAGGCCAATTATGCACAAATGTGATGTAGAACATTAATATTCATTGGGAAATTAACATGACACCGACCATGATGTGTGCAGTCATGAAATCCTGAGCAATTCATCCTCGTTCTCCTTTTTTTAAGACTCACATTATATTCCGTCGGGTTCGGTATTTTTCCGGTATGTTGAAAAGTCGTTGTGCGTGTCTGTGTGTGTAGGTGGAACCAGTTGGATTTGGCCATTGTGCTGTTGTCAGTGATGGGCATCACCCTGGAAGAGATTGAGATCAATGCCTCGCTCCCCATCAACCCCACCATCATCAGGATCATGAGGGTGCTCAGGATAGCACGAGGTATACCACAACCCACAGAGGCACACGTCCTTAACCTGCCCATGGTGTTTTCTTATGCCTCAAACTTCATCTTACATTACTTCTTTTATTATTTTATATTTTTATACATGTGCTTGTCCCTTACCCGTTTCCTAATTTACCATTTTTCCAGAGAGAATTAGTCAGAGGTTTTGTGTGTTTTGTTTCTGTTTCAGTTTTCTGTAGCTGTTGTTTGAGCTATAGTGTGCCCAGCTGTTCTTTAATATCACCCAGCAGTCGAGATAAATTAAAAGTCATGTATATTTCCACATCGCTAATTTCAATTTAGTTCTCACAAAATGATTGTGTTCATTATTTTTGTAAATGAAGCTTTTGAAAATGAAATCAGAGGAGCCTAACAGAAGCTTAGCAGGTGTAATCTCTCATGTCCTGGAAGCTTTTTATGTTAAATATTACAGACATGTTCATTTTTGTTTGATTTAACTTGTGGAAGTGATGAATGTTTCTTTATGTGTTTAATTCAATCTATGAAACAGCATTTAGGGAGCCTTCAAACCTACCACTGAACGAAGACACATGGATAACGATGACTAGTTGTGTTGACTGCTTAAGAATTTTAGACTGGCCTACTGACTGACTGAGTAACTTGAAAAAGAGGCTCACTGAGGTTGATATCAGTATCCAGATATCACTGAGATTTGCTCTTGTTTTTAACTTGACTCTCATTTTGCATCTGTGCTCTAATAAATCTGGGGAAATTGAAGGACCAGTTCTTTGGGCTGTCCTCTTAACTTCACACTGTGGGGGATAAAGGCTAATTACATCAATCTCACTTAATCCTCGCCCTCTCTTACCATCACCCTCTGCCCTCCATAATTCTGTTCAGGGACCTCTGAGTGGACCCATGGGTAATATGCTAACTAAACAGCAGCCAGTGGTAATTAAGAAGCAAGTGGGGTATTTGATGATGAGTGTGAGGGCTACTGGTGACTTTTAGTCTTTCTTCTCTTAACATTTTTGCCACTGTGTATGAATGTTAACTAATTTGTAACTGTGAGAGAGAATATTAAAATGTTCCACAGTCGTTTCATACAAGTGGATTAATTCCAACTCGCTAGTGGGATAATACAATAGAATATTCATCCGACTGTTTTGTTGTATGTTGGCAGTTATTGTTAGTTTTTCTCTAAAAGTGTCCAGTACAATGAAATGTTACAGCAACATTAAAAGAAAAATATTATTGTTCATTTTGAGATTAAACTCTCAGAGTAAATTCAGAATGTGGAGATGAAATTTGTCGTTTCAAGTCAAATAACTGCCACAGCGTTTATGCCGTCTACTAAATGCCTGTGTAGAAACAGCATGATCAGCTGTCTTTTTGTGTCTTGTTGTAAATCATAGTGTGACCATTAGTAATCTGCCCATTGATGTTTCATTTCATTGTTTCATTTTGCGCAAATCTGGCCAAATTTCTGTGGTCTTTCCTACTGACTATATGCATCTTTCTGTCCTTATATTTGTCACCACACAGTGTTTATGTGCTAAAAAAGAAAGAATTTATTTGTACTAAAAGCAATTCTAAAGTACGATTTAACTAACCCATCTAATAAAACATTGTAATTATTTTCAAATTGTTACTTTGACTTTATTCTCAAAATGAATAATAACATGTTTTTTTCTTAATGTGGCCCTAATACTCCTTCAAAGTCCAAGGACTGCATTTGAACAAATAAAATCTCATTTAATGTTTTTAGCATGACCCAGTATAATAATAATCTACCCCACAATATAATGACCGTGCTTGTGAATTATTAGCTGGCAGGGATGCTAGCTTTTCCCTTGAACTAATGGTGTAAGCCTTAGTTTTTCAGTGTTATAAACTCTTTGTAGGCTTGACATTTTTAAAGAACCAGATGGACACATTCAAAACAGTCAGTGAACAAACAGCTCTACCAGCTAGACTTTGAGTGTAAGTATTGCCTAGCTGCTACTCCAAAATAGTCAACAGGTATATAGAAATGAGAACGCTATTATTTGTGTTCATTTTATATTTTGTATAAAAATAAAACCCAGAGAAGTGAAAAAAGAAAGATGACAAATGCAACCATTAATTTGGAAGTGTAGCACATTTAGCCTCAGAAGCAGCTGTCTCCCAGAGAAACTTTTTCCTTTAACTTGGAAAACAAACAAAAACAAATACTGGAAATAAAATACTGTTACTATGCAAATATGCTCAAATTTATATATACTTTAAAAACTATATAAATTACATGTTTTTTACAATACTCAGTTTTTAGCTAAGTATTTACTGTTGTCTGATTCTTAGCTAACTGTGGACGAGCTGCAGTGAAGACAGGGGAAACCAGTCTGTCTGATCCACGTTCAGACTCATTAAATTCCCTTTCTGCCTTACTCTGATGCTGGACTTGAAGTTCAGCAGGTTGTTTCAACCACGCCTATCAGCCTAAACACTTAAAGTTGCCAACATGTGGTTGGTTGATTAGATATTTATGCTAGCAAGCAGTTGAACTGTTGTCCCGAACAAAGTGACCAATGAGGATATATAGTGTTACTGAGCAGTCATAATATCAACCACAGAACTATAATTTATATCCTACAGATACCAAATTAGATGTAATATGAAACCTGACATTGAAATAATGTACAGCCATGCTTTTTTACGAACTGTAGCATTGCTGAGGCTAATTTCCAACCAGGTGCCAAAACAATCATCATATGTCATAGTTCATTAGACAGAAGTCCTCCTTCAGAACTGTAGATATTTAATTGCAGTACCAGATCTTACAGGACAAAGTCCCAGCGGTCAAAATATAGTCAAAGTTATTAAAATGATTGGCAAACAGCATTTTTTTTAAAAAGTCGCTGTGATCGAGCATTAAAGACTCTAAAATGTTTTCAGCAAATAAAGGCAGCAACTGCCTGTAAGTAAAGCTGTTGGCTGTATGTTTTGGTGAAAAGGTTATTAAGAGTTGTTCTCTTCGTGGGCTGTAACCACTGCTTTCACCCTCTCTTTGTCACGCACTGTGTATCTTCACCAAGAACTGTGAAGAGCAGCCCATCTCCCAGGAGGTTATATTGTTCCTTGCTGTTCTCTGTGAGAATACTCTCATGTTTTCCTCTGGCTCCAGTAATTACCGAGTTCCTCCAGAAATTGGACATCTGGGAAATGTCGAAGGTCGCTTATGATGAGCTGGGAAACCTGTTCCATGTATTGATCGTTTACTGTCTCTCTTTCTCTCTCTGCCCACACCTTATGTATCTATCTTGACTTTTCTCCTCCATCCCTCTGGTGTCTTTAGTCTTTCTGTCTTTGGTATTACCGTATTTCCCGGACTACAAAGCGCACCTGAATATTAGCCGCACAAGCTAAAATCAGGGGAAAATCCTGTTTTGTACATACATTAGCCGCACCTGACTAAAAGCCGCAGGTGTTTCAATGTTGACTTATCATATGTAAGAGAATATGCACAAAGGGAATTGTCAGGAAAGAGATGGCTGTTTGGAGACACACCCCTTTTATTAATATTTTGAAAAACAAGTTATGGGTACATATTTGCACATGTAGTACATAACAGTAACCTACAGCACACCAGAAAAATAGATTCGGACTACCTTTTAGGCTCAGGTGAAGTGACACGGAGAAGAAAAGTCAGTCATCCACCATCTTTCTCTTCTTCCTGCGCTCTAAAACCACCAAAGTCCTCTTCTCCAATGTCGGGAACGAACAGGCTCAGGATGGCTTCGTCATCCACTCTCCGCTTCTCTCCTTCGTTGTCACTTTCAAAACCAAAGAAATCCTCGTTGTCAGTGTCAGAGTCGAACACCCTCAGAAGGGCCGTGGCGGTGTCCTCCTCTCCATCATGCAGCAGTCCAGCCCTTCAAAATCCGTTGGTGATCGTGGATGTTTTCGCACTTTTCCACGCTGTCAGAATCCACCGGTGGAGTTGGGCATAACTTGCTTTTCGCAAGTTTATCGCCGCTCGTCATCCACGCCTCCCGCTGAATGCGTAGCGCTACTTTGAAGTTTGTTTTTCGTACGGCACTACGTTGCCTGGCGGACGGACATGTGACTAACATACCACTCTTGAACCTCGATCCTTCCGCCAGGCAACGTAGTGCCGTACAACAGCGGAACAAACAAAACAAATCGTCTTACGATATCACAAAAATCATGGAAAATCCATAGAAAAGCCGCACCTGACTAAAAGCCGCAGGGTTCAAAGCTTGTGCAAAAAGTAGCGGCTTATAGCCCGACAATTACGGTACTTCTCTTCACTCTGTAGGTGTTGTTGGTTGTTTATCACCCCAACACGTAGGTCAAGTGTCACGTACAGACACAGACTTATGCAGTTTTACCCATGGCTATAGTTTTCTCTGACCCTGTGTGATCTCTCTTCAGTGTTGAAGTTGTTGAAAATGGCAACGGGGATGAGAGCTCTTCTTGACACCGTGGTCCAAGCTCTGCCTCAGGTATGAGTCATCACACACACACACACACACACACACACACACACACACACACCCCAGAGCTTATCTCAAGAGCACCCAGGAGTTAATTAACATTTGTGAAATGATAAATGACCAGAGTCGATAAACGCTCTCTGAGAATAAGAACTTTTAAAAAGTCAGGTTATTAGAAAATTTTTTGCCCTTAATCTTATGACACTTGGTAAATTTCCATGGCTGCTCTAATTTATTCAGGAATTTAAAAAAAAACACTGACACACACTCGCAGCAATAAGTTAAGATTTCTTTTTTTTTTTCATTCTTACCACCGTTAATGGGAACAGAGCAGCAAATGTGCTCTGCTCCCCTGTTGCACTGAAAGACTCTTGGTCTCAAGCCTTTGCTGATATTAATGGATGGTTTTGTGGAATCTGAGGGGACACAGAGACACTGTAGATCGACTATTTTAGCTGGGGATGTTTAATAACTTATTAGGAGTTCAGTAATGTTGAGATATTTTACCAGCACGTACTCCAGTCACACTCTGCTCTTTTGGGACTCAACACAGGTTTATAATTTTGCTTCTGTACACCACCACAGTCAGTTCAAACTGAAATGATCTACATTTGCTTGAAGTGCAGACTTTAAGCTTTAATTCATGGCGTTTAACAAAACTACTTAACCCTGCAGGAATTACAGCAGGTTTTATACCCACACTCTCCCATTTTCAGAGGCTCAAACGTAAATGGACAAAGTCACTTTAGATTTATGGATTATTATTATTTTTTGTCCTTTTTTGATCCTTTGGATCTTGGCTTTAATATCTCATTTTTCTGTCATGACAATTCTTGGGTTGCTTTTGCTTTCACCTCTTACCCATGTGCACTGCAAAGAGCCATAAAGTCAGCTCTGCTGAAGCTGAGCAGAGGGCGTAGCCCATCAGCTATCACTTCTATCATGAGCTGTTTTACTCCTTCCACATAATTTTCTTTTCCAATCATTTTGATACAAATTAGTCTTCATCAAAGATTTTTCTCTAAAACTGGGCGTCTCCTTCAGATGTTTTTAATCAAGTCTAATCTGACCTAATCTCACCTTGTTGTAAATCCTCTCGATTTCATCTGTATTTCTATGTATTTCATCTCTAGCTTGTAGACTTGATGACAATGACAAAGGGTTTTTTCTTTACCACGACTATAATTTACAGTTATCGTTTTTATCTTTTTTTCAATGGTCTTTTGGTGTTGCCACATTTTTTTCCTTTTTAAGATTCATTTTGGGATTTTAGCCAAATGATGGCCTCTTTTTCTGGCATCATCATGTTTTGGAACCTCAGATTGAGACTTCCAGTTAGCAGCTACCTTTTATCTAATACATTTGTCATAGAATATCAAGTGAACGGGATTTCTTTGACCATAAAACTGCTTGTCAGTCACTGTGCAGTTCATTTTGAGCCTCTGAAAATGAGCGACTAATAGATAAAATTGCTGCAATTTCTAAACTGTTAATATATGAATTACCTTTTAAAACCCGTTGAATTAAAAATGAAAGTTTGCACTTCAGTCACATCTTAAATCCACTGTGGTGGAGTACAGAGGCAAAATGACAAAAAAAGCTTATGGATCTAAGCATGGGTCATATTTAACGAGATATACAGAAAATTCTAAAATGTGTAAAGTGTCAAGGTTTTTTAAAAAGAAAATTGGTCAAACTAGAGGGGAAAGAAAGCTGTGATGTATTGGAACTGTCAACTCTTGGAAACATATCCTTATTCGAGGCATTTCTAATGGAGTGAGTCAGCAGCAAGAAGTTCTTTCTCCTGGGTGTCTGGGAGGATTTTTGTCTCCCTGATGTTTGGATTGCAAAATTTGTGCACATATATAAATTATAGTCACAGAAAATGTCTCTGCTTCAGTAAGCCTCGCATTTATAAAAGCAAGCTCTTTCATTTTCAGTTTCACAAAAACAAAATCGACATGAACACACACAAACTCAAGGTTTCATTGGTAAATAGTAAATGAAATACTGTTAAATTCAAAATGCTGGCAGATATTAATTTAATGCCATTGTTATTTTTAAGTGTCCAATAAAAAAAAGCATAAAAAAGCCAAATTATCAGCTGTTCTCTGAAAAAACAATAACAGTTGAGGCTTCACTGTGATGCATTATAAATAGCATACTACTGTGTATTTATATATTAGTAAAAATGGGAAGAAAGCATTCAATCGTATAGATCCTGGAAGTGTTCCAGTATCATTTCATCTATATTTTTTCTTTTTCACAGGTCGTTTCATGATAGATTTATTGCCACTGTGCTATGACACAAAAGCCATTAGTTGATCGTTTGTAATGTTACTTCAACTCTGTGTAGAGCAAATGAAGCATGTAATTGGCATTGTCTATACGATATAGCAGTAGGCTCTGTTGTTAAATAAGTTCATTTTGCAGCATCCGCACATTTTTCATGAGGTCAATTTTACCTTTTGTAAAGTGAGCACGTAACAAGCCAGAACATCAATGTTTTCTTCAGTAGAGCACGTCTTCACTGAAGCCAGAAGAAAGATAGCTTAATAGCAAGTATGCACAGTTATGCTTGCACAGTAGAAAAATCAAATGCATGAGTGTGCTGTGACCTTTTTTTTCTGGTCCACCTAGAAATTGTCTCAGAATTTCTCTCAATTACACCAACTGGCATCCCTCTGCTAGGCACCAAAGAAATATACAGTGGTTTTAAAAATGCCTATATAAGAAGAAGTAGTGTCTTGTGACCTTTTCTGCTTGTGTTTTAAATGTGTCTCAAATACAAGTTCTTTGCTTAAGGACAGAGAACAGTAGGAGGGTTGTGCTCCATGGTTTAGCGATGTCTTTGTCCTTTACGGTCTGTGTCTGTAAAGAAAACAAATCATCCTGCTTGTTTTCAGTTGGGATTTGAAGTGGGTGGCCTTGACCATATGCCAGTGTTTCTCATATCACATTATGGAGAAAGAATTGACCTTGAAGAAAAAAATTTTCCTCCCAATGGCACCAACAACATTTTCAGGACACACTTTTAAAATGTAGTAGATGGCTTTAGATTTTAGATTCGTTTACCGGAAACCAAAAGATGTACACGACACAGGATGCTCCAACTTCAGCTACCTTGTTGATCATTGTGTTGCTTCCTTAGCATTCAGTTGTCTGTTTCACATTGTATAGCAACACTGCTCCTGAAGCTTGCTTTCAGTCTCTGCTCAAGGAATCCAAAAACATCAGATGGGTTTAAGTTGCAAGCTGCAGACTGCTTCAGGCCGAGGCATGGATTTTTTTTTTACATCTATCATGAGAAGAACGCTCTCCTCAGGCATTGCCTAACCTCTCCTCTGTAGTGTATATATATTCATTTCTGCTTATCTCCTTCTCTCATTATATGCAGTCCTCCACTGTGATCTCACCTCCTGTAAAAACTAAAACACATTGTATGCTATCCCCAGCTTCTCTCAGTTCATTTGACTGTCTAATAGAATCCTACATTCACCTATTTAAAAGCACCCCACTGCCTTCCCTGTGAAGTGACTTAGCTAATGGTGTGATGCTAGTGCCTACTACTGCACCCACAGGGGCCCTTTATCCATCTACATCTACACTGTGACCATCCACATCAACCGATTCACACATATTACAGTGTCACCCAGAACTGTGCAATACAATGACGATGCTGCATAAACCTGCCTTGCAACTATTTCTGAGCCAATGAAATTCTTCTCCAGTCCTGGAGAAGCACCAAACAGGAACAAACAGGAACAAAACTGCAGTTAATCATGTTTCATCATGAGACAGACAAGGCCTTGCTGTGTGATTCACGGATGATAACAAGCAATGCAAAAGGAACATGAAGGTTCTGGTTTCAAATATAAACTCATAAATAGTGAAATCCTGTTATATTAAGTACCGTTATCTCTGAACTCTGACAGGGGAAATAGGAGGAGGAGTTGGAAACTACTGAGTCAGTTTGCACAGTGGCTGAGCCCCCCTCACCTAACTGTGGAGGTCCACGTGATTCGATTCCACAAATGAATATAAGAAATGAATGCTTTTTCTTTATGTTCCAGGTGGGGAACTTGGGCCTACTCTTCATGTTGCTGTTTTTCATCTATGCTGCTCTGGGTGTGGAGCTGTTTGGAGAACTAGGTGGGTCTTTCAGACACCACTTTTGTTCCTACTAAAGGCTTTTTGGAGCATGTTTATCAAATATAATTAGATATCTGTAAAAACACTGCAATGAAAAACGCAGCATACAAGGAATGTTTGGATTTGCCTTTTTGACCTGGATTCATCTCCATTTGTACCACCTGCTCATTTGTTATGTCTCACTCTATGGACAGACGCAAAAGAAAGATACAACTGACTGAGCCACGATTCACTCTTTACCATGTCTTGCTCATTTTGTTTTCTTTCCACTTGATGTTTGGTCTCAGTGTGTAATGCTGACTACCCCTGTGAAGGAATGAGCCGCCATGCTACCTTTGAAAACTTTGGAATGGCCTTCCTTACGCTCTTCCAGGTTTCAACTGGCGACAACTGGAATGGCATCATGAAGGTACTTTTGTTCTTCATCCTCATTTCATCATTTTGGGCTGGGTTATCTAATGGACCTAAATGATTGTTTTTCACTCCGCTTTACCTCAACTTGTCTCCAGTGGCAGTGTTGGACAGATTTTTTTAGATGAGACACCGTTTGAGCATTTCTAATTCTATTCTAATAACACATACATGCTTACGTTGAACTGGTTGGCTGATCGTATATAAGCTACTCCAACCTCAGCAGAGAAAGAGGATGAGAAGCTGAATTATAATTGAAGGTCTTTAGTTCAAATTTGTGGACTAGACCGTATTTAGGTTGGGGAAATGAGTGCGTAATGAGCGTGTCCTTTAGCAAAGATGATCCTGAAGATGTAAATGTGCACTCAGAGTCTACAGAGGATGAATGAAGATTCAAATTCACATTCACAAAAAGTGACTATTTCATCTGCCTCTTCAATTTCATCTATCACTTCAATCTTACTCTCCAATCACACCCAAGTACCCCGAGTACCTGGAGCTCTTAAAATTTTATAACAGCTCATATCCAGCTGTTAATCAGTGCTGATTAGGCTCTCTAAAAAGTGACTGTGGCTGAAAAGCAGATTTCTGGAAGTTTGAAAGTTTGACAGTGTGTCATGTTAAAACTAAAGAGTATTAATTGATTGATTGGTAAATGATGGAAATGAAACTGGGCAATATGGTCACATTTTCTAAGCCCAACTCTGATTTAAAATAATTATTTCTAGCAAATATTTTGTGTGTTTACTACATATAAAATCTTCCTTATTTGACTGATCTTTTCCTCTTCCCCTTTTCTTTTCCCTACTTTCCTGCTATTCAGCTTTATCTGCCGAATCCTCACTATTTTTCCATTTTATCCACTCACTCTTTCACTGCTCCTTTACTGCCTTTTCATGTGTTTGACACTTCATTCCTGTCTCCTTCCTCAATCCTTTAAAACTCTCTCAATACCCTTTTATCCATTAGGACACCCTGAGAGAGTGCCCGCCTGATCGTCCAGGAACCGACTACGGCTGTCATGCCGGACTGCAGTTCATCTCCCCGATGTATTTCGTGTCATTCGTGCTCACAGCTCAGTTCGTACTGATAAACGTGGTGGTTGCCGTGCTGATGAAACATCTGGACGATTCCAACAAGGAGGCACAGGAGGATGCCGAGATGGACGCAGAGATTGAATTGGAGTTGGCCCAGGGAGGCCTGTGCTGCATGATGGGAGGCATCGGAGCTATCGCTGGGGCCACCGTTGCCACTGCGAGCGGGGCGGGCGTAGGTGGCGGAGTGTCTGGCGCAATTACAGCGGGAACAGTCGGAGGCCCAAGTAGCGGATTGATGGCACCACTTCGAGATGGAGGAGGAGGGAGCGCTACTCATGAGGGACACACTCACCCTCGATGTCGCCTCTACTCCCCTGCACAGGTGAGTGGACTTTCAAATATTGAAGAGAGTAATTACTGCTGAACAGAGAGCTCTTGGGTTGGGTTCTGCATGCTGGCTATGTCAAAATCACACTCATCTTTTAGAAAAACAAAATAGTTTTGTAAACCTGTTTATACCTTTTCTTACGCAAATCATGGCAGTGGAAAAAATAATTATAAATACTCATTTGTTGAAACCAAAGGTCAGCAACCTGTGGCTTCCAAGCCGCTAAAAAGCTGCATGTGGCTTGGAAGCCATGGGTTAGGCTTAGGGTTAACTGTAAGTCAGTTACATATATGTATATGTATTTATTCAGCCTCTACCAGTTACAGCCGTCACAAAATGATATTGAAACCTGTGGTTGTAAGGATTTGACAGACACCGTTAGTCTGCACAACTCTTGACTGCAAAGTCCGTCGAGCACGATGCGTCATCAGCCGCCAAATAGCTCATTCAACAACTCAACAGGATTGCCTATCTGAGTTACAGTGTAGAGCCAGTTTGCATAGTCACGGCCTAAGACGTGTTTACTTCTGTCCCTTAAGGTAACATATACTACTCCTTTGCCCAGAGCAAGGGAGAGAAAAAAACACTAGTTTCTGCTATTGTAATAAACCAGTAATGCAATCGGAGTAATTATCATTAAGTGGCATTTTCAGGGTTTGCTTTTTGATTGCTTTCTCTGCTTTTCATGGTAAATGGTAAATGTCCTGTATTTGTATAGCGCTTTACTTAGTCCCTATGGACCCCAAAGCGCTTTACATTCAGTTATCCACCCATTGTATTGTAGCCACATTGTACATTGTAGCCACAGCTGCCCTGGGGTGCACTGACAGAGGCCAGGCTGCCGGACACTGGCGCCACCGGGCCCTCTGACCACCACCATAACTAAATTTTCAGAACTAAAGAAAGCTATTTGCACATGACTGGTTGGGCTTCTAACCCATGTCCTTGCCAACATATACTAGTGTTAGCAGTTCTTCAATTAAAAAGGTCTTTCAGCTGCTCCTTAGCGGTTAATGGACTGGCTCATATATCTACTCTCCTTAAGCACTCAAAGCAATTCATACAACATACCTCCTTCACACAAGCAGTTTTTTATGCTTTAGTGCTTGCTGTCTAACATTCACAGACATTCACTCTGCAATGAATGAATCAGGGAGTAACTTGGGGTTCAGTATCTCGCCCAAGGATATTTGGCATGCAGACTGCAGCGGCCAATAATCGAATCACCAACCTTTCGATTAGTAGATGACCTGCTCTAGCTGAGGGGTCACAACTGGGCATCACCACAGCACTTGTTTGACTTTTTCACCAAATGTCCCTTAGTGTCCCCTCCCAGACTCAAAGCAGGGATCTTTCACATGTTAAGCCAGCGGTCCCCAACCTTTTTTGCGCCACGGACCGGTTTATGCCCGACAATATTTAAGGTCTTTAAGGTTGTAAATAAATACAACAAAATAAAACTAGTACCGGTACTGAAAAAAAGAGGATTTATTCATAGCACACGTGAAAAGACCCAGGAAAACCGAGTTAACGATAAAAACGATAACAAAATAACGCTGAAAACCGATAAAAACCCTGAAAACTATACATTTCACACCTGAGCCTCAACTCTCGCGGCCCGGTACCAAACGACTCACGGACCGGTACCAGTCCGAGGCCTGGGGGTTGGGGACTGCTGTGTTAGGCAACTGAAGCCACTTCATCAATTAATGAAGGATAAAGGTTATCAAATCACAAAATACTCATCAGAGTATAAATTAAGTTAACACTCAATCATCTGAGTAATATGCAATGTCACTCAAACCTCAAGTTTGAAAAGCATGAGCCATTGGAAAGCCCTTTTACCTCTTTTGGTGAAATGAAAGTGACAACAAGTGAGCTGGAGAAGCAACAACAAGACAAGCCCCAAAAGGGGAGTGGTTAGGCAGGTGGTGGCCACAGACCACTTTTCTCTCCTCCTTCCTCACTGACTTCTATTTCTAGTTTTTCTTTATTATCACTGTTGGTCACATGCGACCTGCAGCCCATTCAACATGCACCTATTGCACATCTGCACACGCCTGTGAAATGAATTCACATTTTGCTCCCTAATGAGAGAGACCGATAACTGACTTTGTAGACGTTTTTAAACAGCGTAGTTGAAAATACCCTTTTACATTGTTCAGTTTTTTTTTATTAGCTGATCACTTATTGCTTCATAAAACATGAGAAAAGTAGAAAAGAACATCCCATTTTTGTAGAAACTGCTGTAGATCTTCTGTCACACAGTCAAAAACACCCACATTATTTGATTTTCTTTAAAATACAGAGAAGAGGCAAATTTTACTCTTAATTTTTATCTAATTTCTTCATTCAGAGAGAACAGTCCTCAGCCATCCCAACAACAGACTGTTCTCTCTGTTGAGGTCAGGAAAGCGATTCCGCTCCCTGAAGACCAACACAGAGAGACTGAGGAGGAGCTTCTTCCCGCAGGCGATACGGTCTCTCAATCACACCACCACATAGTACTGACCCACACATATGGTTTTTACACACACGCTGGACATTCTGGACATTTGTTTACACTAGTGGCCACTGCACAACTACACTGTGTGGTCATCTAATCGAATCACTTTATCACAAGTCACTTTAAGCATATTTGCACTGCACAAGACACTTACACATGTGGATTGCACAACCCTGGATATTATATTTCTTCATACCATTTAGTACTTGTACAGCTGCTGTTATTGTTCTATATTTCTTCATATATTCTTATATATTTCTATATTGTGTATTGTGTATTTTGTTGTACAGTTATTTTATTTTTAACTTTAATTTTTATATTTTATTCCTTCCTAGCTAAATTTACCCTTCATTTTGATTTTCATATTTGTTTCCTATCCTATTCATAGTCTTCTTTTCTTTAGGTCACGAGCAGTTGTCTAAGCATTTCACTGCACATCGTACTGTGTATGACTGTGTACGTGACAAATACAATTTGAATTTGAATTTCATTCATAAAGTGATAGTTGCAGCTCAAACTTGAGCCTGGCTCATATTAAAAGTACTCAAACAGGCTGTGAATATATGATGAACTGTACACGATTAGCATGTTTATTCTGGTTATTTCAAGACTTCATTAATTTAATCTACAGTGGCAGTTGGTACCGCAAGCATCCGTCAGGCTCAGTGGGACTGCACAGCAGCTGGAGTTGTTTTTATTCATGAAACACCGCTGCCCTACTTGTGTGCATACAAGGTGTTAGAGGTGACTTTTACACCCACACATAAAGATATATTACAGTTTTTCTCAAATGTTAAAACACAAAAGCCAATCCTGTAACCCAAATGACCAGTAGTCTAAACACATTTACTAAATGTAGCCACCATATTCCAGTACCATAAACACATGTCACATGAAGACACAATTCACAAAACACAACCCTCTGTACTCATAAATCTAAACACATTTTTCCTTGCTAAAACACATGTTGCAAAACAACTCTGCTCATATTCTCAAATGAAAGCCCATGTGATGCAAAATGCTTGCCACAGTCACCAATCTTTGAACACAGGGAACACACCTGGCGTCATTCACTACACACAATGACTCAAAATTGAAGACACTTGTTGCTAATGCTGTACCCACATGTAAAAGCAAGTTCAGAGTGCACAGTATGCTGAAGATTCCAAACAAACACAATGGATGAAGGCAGAGTCAGGGGAAGAGGAATTTGATGCAGAGGAGGGAGAAGAGCTGGCCCTGGAAGAAGAGGAGCAGGCCAATGAGGAAGAGGAGAAGGCCAACATGGGAGAGGAGAAGGTCCAGGAGGGAGAGCAAGACAACCTCGCACCATCATTACGGACGAGATGCGAGCAACAGCTCAGCGACATGATGCCGCACAGTGATTGTGGTGTGTGTGTGGTGTGAATAACGTAAATAAAAAAACTTCACACCCTGTTCATGTTTTCAAGATTACTGTTGTGTGCAATAGATTCTGTTTTTGCATTGAGTTGTGTTACAGTAGTGTACGTACATGCAGGATTTTCTATAGATTTATACTACTCATATGAAACTCACAAATCTAAATGCCTAATCCTCTGCAGAGATCTACGACGATCCGTTACTGTATAGTTTCTAAAATATGCATTGGCAGTTATGAAACAAAGAACCTTCTCACAAATTGAGCATTGTGTTTTCAATTGTTTTGCTGTAGTGTGTAATGCTGTGTATAGTGTTTACAGTTTTGACAGCTTCGAGCTGCTCTCTTGGTGTGGGAGTTTGAGTTTTGCAGTGGGAAGGTGTGGTTGTGTTTATGTAGCTTTAGAGAAGGGTGTTGTGTTTGGACATTGGGGGACCTGGTGGTAACGTTTGTGACATGTGTTTTAGCATTTGAGAAAAACTGTAAAGCACATAAATCACAAGACTGAGACGTATACCGAGAACTGCCGCGCACATGTGTAAAAATATTAAATGGCCACCATCTTTACCAAAAAACACCAGCAGTGGGGGGAAAAGGATGCCAGTCAGTAGACGCCACATTTCTAATCCCACTGGAACTGTTGCACCTGCAGACGAGAACAGGTATTTTTAGACGTGTGCCTGCTGGAGCAGAAAGAAAGACACATGTAAATAAGCAAAGGTGGCAACAAACAAAGAGGGAGGGAAACAAACAAAGTAAAAATAGAACAACTATGTGGAAAAACTGAGACGGGCTGGGGAGGGAGAAGGAGCACTAGCAGTTTGGGAAAGTGAGGGAGTGAGCAGAGAAGTGATTGTTGCATCAAGTGATTGAGCAAATGCTTGAATGAAGGGTGACTGTGTTTGACACATTGAATAATTGTGTGGAGGAACTAAAGGTCTGTTTGCATCCCGCAAGAATCTGCTGGAGTGTTTACTTCTGAGCTTAACTAATTTGTTTGGACTGGTGGCAGCAGCGCCAAGTGAGTAAACTGCAAGGTGGCTCATTAGAAATGATTAGAAGTGACCCTGTAAACACAGACACTGTTGTTGGCATCGATGCCAGCTGTTCTTAAAAAAGAAACAAGAACCCTAAACAGAGCTATTACCCACCTGGGGCCCGTTCTTCGTACGTCGCTTACTACATCCAAGATCAAATGACACATCCAAGATCAAATCATCGCGCTAACCGTGAGCTCGCTAATCCGGTTCCCCGAACACACCTGCTGTTGACGATTACTACAGCTGGACGCAGGAATGTGACATCACTGGGTGTCGTAAAAGGGGCTACGCATCGATAGTAGAAACATTGATCGGCAACCCGCTGATTGGTCGGCGAAAATGTCCAAGGGGCGTGCTCGGTATTTTCCGGCAGCAGAGCAAGAACTCATGAGTGAGGGATTTCAGGAGTTTCAGAGTTTAATTAAAACGCAAGAGAACACTGCAAAGGCTGCAAAAGCAAGGAGAGAGGGCTGGCAGAAAGTTGCTGACAAATCAAACTCGTAGGTAATTTAATAATAATAATAATAATGGATTGGGTTTATATAGCGCTTTCCAAGGCACCCAAAGCGCTTTACGATACCACTATTCATTCACTCCCACATTCACACACTGGTGGAGGCAGCTACGGTTGTAGCCAGGCTGCCATATCGCGCCATCGGCCCCTCTGGCCAACACCAGTAGGGTAGATCTATCATATGACACTATATTGTCCAATATCATATGGCATTATATTATATTATAATATGTTATATTATATCCCCTTTCACATTAGAGCCACAACAGGACCCACAAGAACATGGGAACAAGTAAAAGTGGAATACAGGAGTATTCTACAGAATGGTAATATTTATCTCTTAGATTGCTTTGCGTCTCTTGGCAAGGTAATACTGGCCTGTAATACTCTGTTAGTTTGTTCATAACAGCAACCAAGAAAAGGGCAGAGGAAAAAAAGACAGGTGGTGGTCCTGCACCCCCTCGTCAACAAGTTGGTTAAGTAAATAATACCCTCACGGGAATATCGATATCTCTCTATGAGCACACTGTCGCGCTGAGCTAAAGGATCCTGTCTGTCCCGCAATATATGCTGAATTCTGAGGACTCTCCTTATCAATCTTGCACCTTCCACAATGGGTTGGTCGCGTATACGGACAGGACATGGCTGCGACAGGCTTCCCAAATCCACCTTCGCTTTTATAGCCGTGGTCTCTCATCTTGATTACACGAAGTAATTTACAATTACTACTCTGAAATATGAATTACATCTGTAATAATCACATACATGTAATAGAATGTTAATAGTACATTTCCCTTTTTTAGGAAATGACCTGTATGTATCTGTGTGACATCAATAAAAGGATCAAGTGCTGCATTATCTTTAGTTACATTGATAATATTTATTTATGGTGAAACAGTGGAAAAATATCGCTGTTGCTTTCGTATAAATGAAGCGGACATACCTGCGTGGCCGCGATCTAATCCTGTTTACATAAAGTAAACCTGCTCCCGAGCAGGTTTACGCTTACGGCTCTGTTGCTATGACAGCAAGTCCCGGATGAGCTTCGGGGAACCGACTGATCCAGGATCACGCGAAATCGTCAACAATCTAATCCGGCTAACCTACTTAGCGAGGTACGAAGAACGGGCCCCTGAATGCTAGGCTGTCCTATTCTCTGAGAACACACAAGCATATTTCCAAATGATTATGCAGAATAGAGTTACAAGTACAGGAAGCTTTCTGGAAGAGCACTATGGACCCTCGCCGGGCTCCTGGTGTTAATCTTTTTTGTTTCATTTATTTGTTTTATTTTATTAATCGTGTTCTTATCAGAGTAGTTATTATGGTAGAGCAGACAGGTTGGTGAGGGACGAATTCGTAATACAGCCATTCACACTGATTACATCATTTTACTGGATTAATTTGCATCCAGTGAAATTATAAATTAGATGTTTGTTTGTTTGTTTGTTTTTTTAAATAAATAGAGCACCAATCAGACCAATAGACCAATCACAATACTGCATTTGCCAACGAGTGTGCTTGTAGCTCAAACTGCATTTGAATATGGAAATAGTTAAATAATAACTTATTTATTTGTTTTGTATGAAAACAGTAAGTAGACAGCTTTAACTTCTGGGTCAAACCATGAAATTCCCCCTGCTCCTGACATCTCATGACAATCGGATGAACCCACAATCTCAGTTTCCTCCTTTTCTTGTTTAGAACCACATCATCAGCACTTGATGTCAACATTTTTTGAGAACAAATTTGAATGTGTCTATAGACGTGACATGACAAGTTGGGATCTGAAAAATTCAACATTTCTGTGTGTAATGACCTTTATAAGAATATATATGTGGACATTTTTGTAATTTTGGTTAAAAAAAAAAAAGATTGTGAAAATGTTGAATTAGTCAAGTGTATTTGGGCAAACAGTGGCTCATTCAGTAACGGGAAGACTGGTGTCAGTCCCTGGTCCCTCTAGAAGCCCCAGAACTGTCCCCGATAAGTCACTGTAGCATGAAGTTGTGTGTGGACGTCAAATATATGAAGTCAGTGTGTCTCACACTGAATGAATGGGTGATTTGGTCGTGTAATGCAGAGTGCTTTGAGTGGTCAATAAGACTGAAAAGCACTATGTAAATTGGATCCATTAACTGTTTTGTTCAGTCCTAATGTAAAATACTGATTATAGAAGCTTTTAACTTAAGATTGCTTAGTGACTGTGCCATTAAATCTAATTAACTGTATATAGTAACTAAACTTGCACTCCCAGCACATTGTGCTCTTTTACTTCTTTTTTTTTTTTTTTTTGCTGCCTTTAGCTTAATGAACCCTTTAAGTTCTTTCTTGCTGAGGCTAAAAAAGACTTAAAACTAGATTAAAGAGTGAACTGAGATGCACTGCATTGCTAAAAAAAATGCAACTTTTATACAGGGACAGCCTCATTTTACTCATTTTTATTAACTTGTTCACCATGATTATAAGTTTTATTATGTCTAATATGTTCAGAGGCAGATCCACACTGTCACTATAACATTTTTTCTTCTTTCTCCTGTTGACATTAAGCTCAGATTACTTTTAATAACTCATGTCCCCCAGCTTGTACCAATAATCAACCCTGCAGGTATGATGCATCTCATTCCTTTTGACGATCCTTACAGATACTGGAATCAGATTACTTTTTGGGCGCTGTGTGGACCTAATTAACCCAAGTGATCTTCTGTACTTTGGCTCATCTGAAAGGAAATTAACATTGTCACCCATCTGAAGAATGACATTGAATCAAAGGGTAAGCAATCAGAGCCGAGGGAACGGTGGCAGAGGCTGACTTTGGAATGGTTAAAGACACAGTGAGCTTGTGAGTGGGTGGCGTCTCATTGTGCTTATAGCTCATTGTCTGTCAGCCTAATGTTATTTTTAACCAGAAACGCAGTAAAAGATGGATGAAACGGGAAAGGGGAGGAACTCTTTTCATGAGCCTTTTTTTAGCTGCACTGTATTATTAATCTTCATTCTGATTAGCAGGGAAACAGCTTTTTTTTAAAAGAAATTAGATCAAAAGCACCAAGGGCCTGTTCTTATGTGTATTTATATTGCCACATTCTTTGCAATCAAAAATGCAGTCATAGCAAATATGACTGAAATAAAACAACTGTATTTTGCCAGTAAGACATTTTTAAGCAATATTTTTTAAGTATAAAACCATAAATTAAAGTTCAGAAACCTCATTCACACCGGCTTAGAGACCGGTCGCAGCAATCATAGCATGAGAGAAAAGTGTGTATTCCTGATTGGAAATTATGGAAGCTGTTGGCCGTCATTACTGGCTAAAGCCTCTGTTATGCACACCTAGAGACCTGTGAATGACATCCTGGCAACGACCAGTTGCTAGCTTCGTGGAATGAATTACCATGGCTGAACAGCTGCATCCAAGCCTTACGCAATGCAAAGTGTCGGATGCAGTGGTGTAAAGCACACCACCACTAGACGCTAGAGCAGTAATGAGCGGAAATCCTAATCTAAAGAACGACTCTGGGTTTAGTAGTTGGAAAACGGTACTTGTCTGACTGCATGCTGCTAATTGTAAAGTTTGGTGGAGGAGGGATTATCGTGTGAGGTTGCTTTTCATGAGTTGGGCTCAGCCTTTAGTTACGTTGGAAGGGACACTTCAACAGACATTTTGGTCAATTTCATGCTCCCAACTTTGTGGGAACAGTTTGCACATGCCCGCTTCCTGTTCCAGTGCGGTCATGTTGGAAAACTACGAAGACTACAAAGAACCATGTTAAAATTTTGTCAGGATGAAAAAGATTTGTATCGTGACCAGTGCCAAAAAGGTTCTTTTCTTATTGCTATACGAAATGATCTCCTTATATAAAAATGCACGATTTTCATAAAAGGAAATGTTTTTAGATGATAACATACAATACAATAACATCCTCTTAACACCGTCTGGACCCAGATCATGGCGTGAGCATGGTTTAAATTTGGTTCTGAAGCTTTATTTCTTTTCACACTGTTATTTCTGGCCTTTGTAATTAAAAAGCTATTAATGCATTTCTGTAAAATGTAAATGAAATCAAATAATGGTAACCAGGCAGTTATTATTTATCACCCCATAAAAGTGTTTTTCACTCTTGGAGCTGCTGACTTTCCCTTTCCGAGGCCCTGTGAGATTCATACTGACTAATTACAACCCAGCGTGCATCCACTTAATGACAATTGATTGCCTTTTTTTTTCTCCCAAATGTTTTGTTTTCAAATCACCATGAACATCTAGTAATGGAGCCATTACAAAGTGAAGTCTTTCTGAGAGCATGAATAATGCAACAGTAAAATAATATTGTTCTGGCTTTTTTTTTTTTAAGTGTTTTATTTGAAATTATCTCAGTCCAAACGCTCTACTCTTTATGTGAAGTTTAAGCACATCTTGTATGGCTGTACTCTTCCCTGCATGTAGGCTGTAAGGTAAGGCTGGAATTCTGCACAAGAGCTGTTGATTTTTATCATTATTGGTACATAACACCACAGAGACAGGCAGAAGAAATTTGCAGTGATGCAGCATTATTTCTTTTAAGGACTCTCTTCATGTGAGCTGTACATCAATTTCCTAAATACCCAACTGTCTCCACAGGGAGCCTAGACTCTTTCAGACAGCGATTCTGTGACCATTCAGCATGTATGCAGTGATAAGACTGAAATACATTTTAATGAGCATTGTGTTTCTCTTGGCTTGTTTTCCCTCTTCTGTTGTATTTTTTTTTCATTTCCTTATCTGTAGGGGAATACACCATATGGGTCTACTAACTGCTGATATGTGTTCTTGTTGGTAGGCACTCTACTGTGTAAGCTCTCACTGTGTTGTTGCTATTTGCAGCAGAACTAAAAATATTAAATAAATAGGGCTGCAGCACTCCAATGCCTCTCTTTTTTTTTTTCGCCTGTCCCGTTTGGTTCTTTTGCCATCAGAATTATTGTCTAAAGGCAAAGAAAGATGCCCAATGGATTTACTTTACCAAATTGACCATCCCAGCCTTGCCGTATTGGTCTATTTGATTCACCTTTGTTTTTATTGTTTATTTTATTTTATTTTCACTTGCTACACACGGGACAGACATGACTGGGGGAAAGAAAGGGGAGAAAGAAAGAGGGAAAGAAAAACAGCGGGGAAGAGGAAAGTGATAAAGGGCAAAAAACAAAAACCAACAAAACAAACAGACAAAAAATACCTATATCAATCACCTGGATCACCTGCTGAGAAAGAAAAAAGAGAAAACAAGCAAAAAAAAAGAGCAATATAATAAACAACATCATCGCGATGACCTATGTGAATATAACAGTAAATATTAAATATTGAATATTATTGTGCAGCACGTAGGATCAACAGCGCACAGTGTGCTTTGAGGTAGGAGCCAAAAAGGGTGTAGTTTGTGTGTGTGAGCACCCGTGTGTACACCTGTGAGCATGAGTGCGCTTGTATTTAAAAGGTTCCTTCATGTAATGATCTGCTAGAGGGTGTGGGGAGCCACAGCCCCGTCCTCCAGGGTATGAAGCAGGTATGGAGGAGATCCAGGCTCCACACATCCAGAGGCCCTCAGAGCACCAGAGACCAAGGAAGACCAACGGAGGGGCAACCGTGCCACTCTCCCGGAAAGAGCTGAAGAGCCCCAAATGAGGGGGGGTTGCAGTGACGTGCCCGTGAGCTCTGCCTGCAGCCAGCTGTGCCAGAGTGACTGAGCCCCAGGCCGAGAGGCCGAGGGCACCCCACCCCCCGAAGGGGCCCGAGCGAGCCCCAGGCTCCAGGCCCTGACAAGCAGCCACCGGTGCGTACCTGGACGCCCATCCCTGGACACCAAGAACCACCAATGCACTGGCAGGGAGAGTGTTGGTAGGGGGAGATAGGCCTCCATACCTTGGAGGGCCTGAGATGTCCCCAAAGAGGTGGCGTCTGATACCCGGCCTGACATATAGATACAGACAAACAGGCACACACAGATACAAACATCCATTCCCACCCTGATGCTCTCATATGCAAATACTCAGCACTCACCCAACGTGGAGAAAGACATAAATAGACACTGTACACTCAATCACACTCCCCAAGCGTACTCTATACCCCAGGTCTAGGTACCCTTGCCCCTAGAGGGGGAAACATCACCCAGACCCAGTGTTACCCTTTTCCCTGGGGTGGAGAGAAGCAGACCGCCCCGACTCTGCAGCAGCAGGGAGGCCCCACATTCCAGACCCCAATCGGACGGCCAGCTCCTCCTCCCAGGCCCCCCGCTCCAACAGGCAGCAGAGAACGGGTGTGTGTGAAAACTCCAAACCTCCCTCATACACCCTGATGGTCATCTGGATGCCGTGTAGCATGCCCACCCCCAAGGACTTATATGTATGTGTTATGAGAGAGTGAGTAATGTGAATGTCTAAGTTGTGGGATAAAATTGAGGCACAGGCAGCCAGAAGGGGACAGAGGGGGGGATGCCTCCCCTGCACCCTGGTGACACAACTTTACCCCAAGACCCTGCATGTGTGGGTGATTGTGGTGGAGCGCGAAGAGGGAGGCAGCTGGAGATCCCCCGCTGACCCCAGTAGGCACCCCCATACTCTGGAACCCACCAGGGCAAGGGGGCCCAGGCCCATCCAGACCGGGGCCCAATTCAGCAGCACCGCCCAGCCCCACAGAGCCCGGGACAGCCCACTTGACCCCACCACAGAGAAAACTGCACCACCACCCCGTCATCCACTCATCTTCAAGACTACACAAGACAATAGACACCCAGGCTGAGATCTTCCTCCACCTCTCCAATATCTCTCCCTCACCTGCAGAGTGAGTTCCTGGAGAGAGGAGACCTCCTGCAAGATGTAACAGCCTCCCCCACCAGTTGAAGAGCCCCACAGGTGGCTCGATACACTGGTGGCACCCCGCGCCAGGGCTGAGCCCCCATACACCCACCCGCCCACAACCCCGACACACCAGCCAGGGCCCCAGCCCGGAGATGGGGTACCCCCAGAACCCCAGGCCCACATATGGGCAGCCAGGCTACCAGGTCAGTAACCCACGTCTGTGAGCACAGACCCTCCCCTGGCCCCGTTGCACGCATCCATGAGGAAACCATCACCTAAGAGCCAACAGAGCCCTTAACAGGCCATGACCGCAACCCTGGGTTGAGCCCTCCCAATGCCTCTTAATTGAATAGTTTAATTCAAGCCTCAATCACACAGGTGTAGAAACTGGTTGCTACGGAAAAATATGTATTCCCTAAGCAGTTAGCAAGTGGTTGCTGCAGGTTGTGCAGCAAACACTCGCTGGGCCAACATCTGGCTGTCCCAGATGTTGGCCCAGCCTTTAACACTTCAAGGTTTAGGAGTCCCATAAGGTTGATTGTGTTTATCTGGACGTAACGTTTTCAGTAGGAGAAACATTTCATCACTCATCTAAGTGACTTCTTCAGTCTCGGCTAACTGCAGGTTTCCCCAACCTTATAAACAGTACATTTGCATAATGACTGAAACTACCCACTGAATGAACAATGGGGCTGTGAGGTCAGTTCCTTAATCATTGATATGCAAACTATGAGACCATTGCTCAACAACCAGTGATCATAGCCCATTGATCAGTGGTTTGAATGAGTCACAAAATGTTTCTCTCACTGAAAACGCTACGTCCAGATGAACAGAATCAACCTTTTGGGATTTACGTACCTGGATGATTGAGCATGCATCAAGACAAGGTTTAGGAGTGTTTATGGGAATCTTTGACTATTCTTAAGAAGCACATTTGTGAGGTCAGATACTGATGATGGACCAGAAGGCGTGGCTTGCAGTTTACACACTGTTAGAATGATCAAAAAGCTGACTTGGGTTAGAAGAAATGGATCTGAGTGTAGGGCACAAAATCTAAAGAAGGTTGCACTAAGTCCTGTTCAGACTGGATTTCTGGATGAAAGAATATATACAGAGAAAGACATTGAGTCAAACAGCATCATGGGCAGCATTTACCACAACCAAGGACCCCAGCTGAGCCAATCAATCAGACTGCCTTACCCCATGCTGCGCATCTGTCAGCACATGAAACAATGTGTATGTGTTGCTCACAGTATATCAGTGGGTGCTGCCACAGACTGGCAATCAGCTGCGGTTCACCTCTTCACCTCACACCCTTTATCAGGTACTCCTATATGAAGAGAAATGGGAACAAAAAGCAGGTCCTGGAGGGAATGGGGAGTCTTGAACTTTAGACATGCGGTAAGGAGACTTCGGGGTTCAGGGCTAAGAGTGAGAAAGTGAGTAGTACCCTGGGAAACAAGACAAAGTGAGAGAAATAATATTTAAAAGACAGAAAAACAAAGGAGGAGATGCAAAAGAACAAGTTGTTTTTCACAGATTTAAACAGGATTGTGTTCATCAAAGGGAGAAACCTCTGAATAAAGAGACATTTATTTTTTACGTACAGTAAGTCTATCATCAAGGGTGTAATCAGTAGCAGAAAAGGCCAAGCCAGTGTTGATCACAACATACTGCTATCCCGCCTTCAACACTGTGTCGGTTTAAAGGGCACTGTCTTAAAGTTTTTCCAGTCCTATTTGAATAATAGGAGTTTTTCTGTTCACCTTGGTGAACTGTCATCTCCCAGAGCTCCTTTAACCTGTGGCGTACCTCAGGGGTCCATACTAGGCCCCCTGTTGTTTATTCTGTACTTGCTCCCTCTGGGCGATGTGCTCCGTAAACATAATGTGTCCTTCCACATCTTTGCCGATGATATTCAGATCTACCTCCCTCTGAGGTTGAACTGCAATGTTTCTTTGCAGCCGCTACTCTCCTGCTTGTCTGACATTAAGACTTGGATGACTCTTAACTTCTTACACCTTAATGAAAGCAAAACTGAAGTCATTGTGTTTGGGCTTCCTAAAGATCCCAACTTCTCTCTTGACTTTTTGGGACCCCTAACCTCCGATTGCACTTCTTCCATTAAGAGTCTTGGTGTTATTTTTGACAATGCTTTTAAACTTGATAAACAAATCAGCTCTGTAGTTAAGGGATCTTTTTATCATTTGCGGATTTTAGCCAAAGTCAAGTCTTACCTTTGCAGGAACGATCTAGAAAGAGTGGTCCATGCTTTTATTACTTCACGGCTAGACTACTGCAATTCCCTCTATGCTGGCCTAGATCGTTCCTGTCTACATCGCCTTCAACTGGTGCAGAACGCTGCCGCTCGCCTGTTGACCGGTTCAAAAAAAGAGACCACATCACTCCGGTTCTCTGCTCTCTCCACTGGCTCCCAGTTGCCTTTAGGATTGATTTTAAAATCTTATTGCTGGCTTTTAAGGTTTTAAATGGCACTGCACCTTCTTACCTGTCAGAACTCCTTAGTACTTATCGCCCCAGGAGATCTTTGAGGTCAGCCGACCTGATGCTTTTAGATGTTCCCAGGTATAAATTAAAGACAAAGGGAGAGAGGGCGTTTGCTGTGGCTGCACCCAGACTGTGGAACAGTTTACCTCCTCACGTCAGACTCTCCAAAAGCCTAGAAACTTTTAAAACCGCTCTTAAAACTCACCTCTTTTCATTGGCTTTTAGAAAGGTTTAATTTATTTGTTTTATATATTTTTATTTTATTTTTATCAGCGAGGTGTTATTACGAAATTGTGTTCTATTGTATTTTTATCTGTATTTACTGTACAGCACTTTGGTCAGCCTTGGTTGTTTTTAAATGTGCTCTATAAATAAACTTGACTTGACTTGACTTGACAGTGTTGGACGGACCTTAAACCTGCTTTTTTTTAAAATGCCCATGTCCTCTGGCTGCAAACGAAGGTCTGTTTGAATAGAAATTGATGAGAAAATTACCCTACTGACCTCAGTAAAGCTTTTACTATTGAAGTTACAGCCTCATTTGCCTGTTTCAGATCTTGTAACAATCCTCATTACTTTTAATGATTATGGCTCTTCTTCTGCTTCTTTCGGTTGCTTCCTTTATGGGTCACCACAGCAGATCATCTGCCTCCATCTCATCTTATGCCGACCATCCTCTTCTGTCACACCAACCCTCGGCATGGCCTCCTTCAATTCAATTCAATTCAAGACCCTTTGTTCAGTATATTCACTATCCCAGCTCAGCCTTGCCTCTCTAACTTTCTCTTCATCTGCTCAACCTGAGCTCTCCCTCCAATCTGCTCTTTTCTAATCTTGCCCAATCGGGCCACTCCCAATGAAAATCCAAACATCTTCAACTCTGCCACCATCTCAGCCTCCTGGCCTTTTCTTAGTGCCATCGTCTCCAAACCATACATCATTGCAGGTCTCACTACCATTTGTAAACCTTCGTTTTCACTCTTGCTGCTATCCTTCTGTCACAAATCATCCCTGACACTCGGCTCCACCCACACCCACTGTGGACTGTTACTTTGAACAGTTGATTCCAGGCATTCGAGCTCATCTCTCGTCACAATCTCTACTGCTTGCATTAAACATATGAAGAAAGCAGGCATATACACCTTAAAAACCAAGAAAAATAACTTTGTTTTTATCAAGTTTTTTTAATCAGCTTTCAATAATTACATCATACTGTCTAAAAATCTGTTAAATACTCAAAATTTTGGGAAAGTGAGAAAAGTGGGAATTTTAAGCCAACTAAAGCTCTCATAAAGCAGAGCCTTGTTATCTTAAAGGGATTATGTAATTCATCTTATAATGGTGACATTCATCTGCCCCTTTGGCTCAGAGCAAGGTGGGAAAAAGTCACACATCTCTGTCTGTAACCTGCCAGCAGCGGCTGAAAATAACACCAGCTTCAGTAAATGGTGGTTAATTAAACAACACACCAAAGGATGGAGCTACTTTAAGCTAATCTATCAATTTTTAAAAAAGTCAGTAAGAGGTATTTAATATCTGAAAAGCTGGAAGCAAACGTAAGGTAAAAGCTGAATTTGCCTGACAGGAAGTGACTGAGTGACTTGAGTCTTGAGAAATGAAAAGATGGCGATTCAACAGGAAGTCTGACAATAGAAAAGAGCACAGCCAGATGTTGAGTTAACTTGACACAAAGACAGATGTTTGCAGTATTTGTAGTAGTTACTGACAAGGATGTTTTTTAATTATTTAAAGTAATGAAGAATGATGAAAATGGTTAGATGTTATCTATCTATATTAGATTTATCAAGGGGGAAATAATAAAGTAGTAGTTTTAAAAATATGAATATTACTCACTCTTATCAAACTTATTAGTAATATTGTTTGTAGCCGTAATAGAAGATTGGAGAGTAGGAGTGATAGTGGAAGTACTATTTGCATTAGTATTACTATTTGTTTATTTATATACAAAAGTGCCAAAAGTACAGACATGCACTTAAGTAGAAGTACAGATACTAGTGCTGAAAACTACATGTGATCAGCTGTCCCGGGCCACCGCTCTGAGGTTTACTGCTGTTTCTGGACATACACAACTGATTTAACAAGATGTGAGCGGATGTTTTATAAGTGTTTGTAGTTGATTTCCATCCTCTACACTGACAGCACACTGTTTATTCTGTCTTTGTAATAAACAGTTTTTAGTTGGTATGAAGATCGAATTCAATGAATCAATCTAAGCATCATCAGCTCAACTTCAAATGTATCTATGCTACACTTGATGTAAGCTAACGCTGACCATGAAACCACAGCCACCGTGCACCAGTTCTTTACTTTAAATACATCACATTTGTTTAAAAATATATTCCTGTTCCCTTTTTTTCTTCAAAAAGGGAGTAAAAGTACAAAGTGGTAGAAAAACCCTACTCAAGTAAAATACAGATACCTGAAATTTATACTTAACTACAATAGCAAAGTGTTTGTATTCGTCACTTTGTTCCCATCTCTGATTATGTATGCCAAATATCAGTGCTGTATTTGTGTGTCTGCATTGCAGGAGAGCCAGTGGCTGGACAGCGTCTCTCTGCTAATTAAGGACTCGTTAGAAGGAGACCTGATCGACAATCTCTCCGGTTCAGTTTTTCACCACTACGGCTCTCCTCCTATCTGCAAAGACTGCAAGAGTCACCCTCAAGAGGTTATCAGCGCTCCACACACACAGACACTCACAAAGCACAACCCTAAACATCTGCTGCCTTCATTTCAAATTTACAAGTCAGTAATAAAGTGCCACTACATCAATTATACAGATGCATATATTCTAAACACTACTAATGCACACACATACAGTGCATATGCAGTATAATGTTTCAGCAGTAAATAAACTGCTGAGCATGTCTTCATTTCACATCACACACATTCACAAATTGGTGAATGTGGCACACTGACTCCTTGTTTCATATAAGTATTTTCCCAGATGTGCAGTAAGGGGCTCTAGATATACTATTACAGTGGTTCCCAAACTTTTTTTGGTAGGCCCCCCTTTGTTTTACAAGAAAAATGTGATTATTCATTGTCATCTTTAACACTAAGGAATTAAAGTAGGAAAAAAACGTTGCATAAGCTGCTTTTATATAAAACACATCATAAATGTAAGTTATGTTTGTCCGAGTGAGATCCCAGCAAGGTTCAAGGAATACAACTTACATATTTTTGTAGTTCTGTAAATACAGATTACACGGTGTGATTGCACTGCGGTGCAATCAAAACATAGTACTATACTGCATTAGGATTTTCATAGCTAGAAGTGCAGCTGAAACTATGTTCAGAATGTCAATTTTTTAGATCATGTGCTCATGAAAAACTGAGAAAATCCATTTTTTATTCCTAAAAGGACTTTTTTTAAATACTGTATTCAATAAATATGTATTGTATGCAATTTAAAATGTATTTTCTATTATCCAGTTTTTATCTGATTTAATCCCATTGAAAATAAAATCAAACACAGTTCTTGCAAAATGTAATTTGCTTTAAAGATAGAGCGGGGCTGTGTTTATTACTACAGGGCAGAATTTGCCTTGTATTAATTTCTGTTGTCTGTAAGGATATTCTTGACATTTCCCCCCCTTGTATAATCATGCCCAAAGGATATACATGGCACCACCAAAATGATGTATGAGTGAGTGAACTCGTCCTGAGTTTTCCTGTAATAGCCATAGCTGTGAAAATCATCAATCACACATGAGAACAAACACCAGTTTCAGCTGAGGTTATTCTTTGTATTTGATATATATAATCTGCAGGGTATGAGTTTCATTTCATGCAAGTGTGTACGTGTGTACATGTATGTATGCGTGTAGGAGTGTAAGTCATTGTATAAGTCACAGTGGTGTGACGCCTGTGTGCTTTAGATACTGTTTCTACATTTCACTCATATCCAAGTCACCTTTAAACTAAAAACTGTATATAAAAGATGGGCACAACCACTGTGACATTACTCATGGGTTTGTGGATATTTTAAGGGCAGTATTGACTGACAATGACTTTTTTTGTTTTTGTTTAGTTTTTTTTTACTGAGAAGCTAACATTAGCTGGTAGCATTCCATGCTAGTCGGTTCTGTTTAGACTCATACATGCCAACCCTCCCAATTTTTCCGGGATAATCCCAAATTTCAGTGCCCCTCCCGTAAATCTCTCGGAGCCACCATTCTCCCGAATTTCTCCTGGTTTTCAACCCGGACAACAAAAATAAAAAAACACATGCCAGAATTCATAGCGCGGCCCAGCCAATTCCAGTTTCCAACAATAGCGGCAGCTACTTAGTTTTAATATTACTCATATTACTCTTTCTGGGTCGCAAAATAAACTTGTAGCATATTTTCAGGCGAGAATGTAGCTGTGTAAACTTCAAATATCTGAGCCGGGGAGAACAGTGAACTCCCGGCACATCGTTTTCAAACCCCCGCGGTCTTTCGCTACTCAGGTTAAACATGATATATATAAGTCACTTAGATAACCTAAAAATGTTATTGTTTGACTTTTTTCAGTGTTTCATTTGTTCCTGAGTAAATCAGGAACAAATGATTTTGAATGTCTCCCTAATTCTGAGGTCTCAAGGTTGGCAAGTATGTTTAGACTACCATGGAATGCTACAAGCTAATGTTAGCAATGCTAGAATTTCCAAAGCCTGTATGTATGGGGGGCAGTTGCTGCTGGCTTTTGGCTTCATCATTTCACATCCTGTTGTCAAATTTCAGCTTCAACATGATTGGCTACTGTGTATTTGTGGTACAGGTCCGACTGGCAGAGGTGGAGCAGGCATCGCTGATGTCAGAGCAGCTGTCCGACAAGTCATCGTCTCCAGCTCTGCCTGATGACCTGAGTTTGGATGAAAACAGCAGCTACCAGCTGCTGGTCAGAGACAGCCAGGTATTCTCACACTTACACACCAACACATATGAACATATTCTGTGCTTGCTTGCATCTCTCCCACTTGTATTAAACACATGATACACAAGTAATACACAAACACACCAGTAGTGTGGTGACTCTTACAGAAAGTCAAGCTGAGACGGTTCCCTTTACATATTTTTGGGATTAACAGTACTGGTAAGCTCATTTCAAACTGTATACTCAGTTTAATCTAGAGTAATGCATTATATTCTGTAAAATCACATTCATAGTCTGCGTCCTGTGAGGAACACATATCTTTTTTAAGCTGTTAATGATCTCAGAAAAGCAAGCCTACATCTTGATTTTCAAAAGAAGCATATTAAAAAATATTCATAGCAAAAAAATCAAGTGAGTTTAAAGGTGTGAGCACTGTGTGACATATTTATCTATCAATGTGTACAGAGGATTAGAAATATTAATGAAAAGCGTGTTGGCTGTTTAAAGTTACTAGTATTTTCTTGCTAATCTGAAAGTGATAGCTGAGCCTGCACATGTTCAACTTGTCTGTTTTGATATGTCGACGTTTATTTCATGTCTCTTTTCTATCTTCAAGTTTATCCTTGCTATGGTGCTAAAGGAGTTATTTAAAATGTTTTTCTTGGCCAAGGCGATCAGTAAGGAAAAACATCTATTTGCTGATGCTAGCAACCATGAAATTAACCCTGATAAGTGGGACAGAAATGAACATTAGCTCTAATCACTCATGCCTACACACACACACAGGTAAAATCATGTCATCATAGCCCTTAGGTCTTGCTAATCATTATTAATGACTATTTACATTCTTTACTGCCTAATTAAAACACATGCCTCGCACTGTGCTTTTGACATGGGCACATGGGAGTTTGTACGTATGTTTTCCTGTGTGTGTGTGTGAGTTCGTGAGCATGTCTTTTATATCTCCATCATCACATGAATGCTTCGCTCTCAGCTCACCGACGTTCCACCTGGTCTGTTTCATCCCTGTGGTATTGAAGGCCAGCTCATTTAATCCAGTTTACAACCAACAACAACAGCCAAGCAATTTGAAGCTTTGAAGCCTGCCGTTACTTTCTTTTAACCACCTCCAATTTTAATCAGACTTGTATAGATGGGATATGAAAAGGGAGCTTTTTGAAACTGAAAAACAAATGCTACTCAGATTTCCATTATGATAAGGTGAAATGAAACTCCTCAGTTTGGTGTCTCTCTTGCTCCAGTGAACATCAGTGCGCCTGGATATTTATTCTTTCTAGGTAATTTTTTCCCATCTCCACTTTCAGTCAATCTTCTCCTTTCAAATTCTGCTCTTATTTTCTTCATCTTTCTTTCAGAGGGGCAGCAGTGACTCCCGCAGTTCGGAAGAGTTGCCCAGACAGGCGGGTTACAGAGGGCTTCGTCCCTCCAGCTCAGGAAGCGAGGAGGGTGTTCAGGGGCTGTTTGAAGTGGGCATCCATCATCAGTGCAATCCTGCCTCACCGGAGCAGAAAAGCCCTGCACATGACAAAGGTACTGGCATAAACAAGATGACAGCGCAAGATCAAGGAAGCTGCATGTAGCTCGTAGTGTCCTTCAAAGTGACTACATGTGTGACATACTCAGTGGTAAAATCTACTGGCTTCATGATTTCCAGATTATTTAAAGTACACTGTACTGTATGTGTAGTTACAACTCATCACTTGTCAAATATTTGCCTTTATTTTCTGTATTTTTATCATTTTTTTCTGTATGTAAACTGTGGATTCGTTTTAAAAGTTTCAGGGGTTTTATAAAATAACAAGAAGCAGCAACGCTGAGCTGCCTGTGAAGAGCTGCAGGCAACAAGATGCTCATCTCTAACTTTTCATTCCACCTGCTCCGTGCTATCGACCGCAAATTTGCTCATGCTGTTTACGCCGTGAAACAAGACTGCAGTCCTTCATGGCGCGTTACAAAATTATTGACTGCTTCTTTAAAAATGTTCAACTTTGTGCAGCAGTGCTGTAAATAGATAAAGCAGTTACTCTGTAATTCTGACTGAGTAGCTGCACAACGGGAAGCACTGGGAATTCAGGGAGGTGCGCTTTTACATCACAGCAGTTTTTCAAAAAATATTTGTTCTTTTACACGTAAAGTGATAAACACCTTGAGAGAGAGAAAGTGAGTGGTAATGCATCTCTACCACCAAAAAAGATCAAAGTTGCAAAAAAAACCTTTCTGTTAATTTCTGTTAATAGTTTTCAATTATTAAATAAGAGACTGCCAAGCATAGTCTAAAAAATAATCGTTCTGTAAATCCTACCTTTGTAGATTGTTTTTCATCCAAATGGTTCAATGTAATCTTTCATACACACAAAACACAAAGCAAAAAATAAAGAGTAAAATCAACGGACATATGAGCTTCCTTTATCACACTTATCTGTGCTCTTTCTGACCCTCATTGGTATCAACCACTATGATTTCATTAAGACATGACTTTGGCATTGATGTTAACATTTATAGAAAAGTAAGACTTTTTTACTCGACATCTCTCACATCCTGCATAGTTGATCGACTTCCACTGCAGTTAAAGAAGTGATCGATGAAGCCAGACATAAGGCAGACAGATATGCTAATGAATGACAAGTTAAGGTGCAATTCAACATTGAACACCCCCTGTAACATAACTGCCATCACCAGAACAGACATACTAACTCAGAGGGTCCATTCCATTAATTATTAACCCTCTTACTTACTTATTTAAAATATTTATTCCTAAATGCTCAGATTGGGAGATGAAATGTTTTCACTCCACCTTTAATTTTTCCAAATATGTCTGTGATGTTTGGATGCTCAAGGTCTAATTTGAAATAGAATCCCGTTACAACTTTAATTTCAAGACGATATATCCCTGTGAGAAACTCTCATCTATCTTGAAAATGTAAAAATTGTGTTTGCAGAACAGACAAAATGCAACTTTATCTATATACTTTATATATATATATAAAACACCCAGCGCGCCCCTGCGGGCGGTTTATCCTTCAAGCTCGGGTCCTCTACCAGAGGCCTGGGAGCTTGAGGGTCCTGCGCAGTATCTTAGCTGTTCCCAGGACTGCGCTCTTCTGGACAGAGATCTCCGATGTTATTCCCGGGATCTGCTGGAGCCACTCGCCTAGCTTGGGAGTCACCGCACCTAGTGCTCCGATTACCACGGGGACCACCGTTACCTTCACCCTCCACATCCTCTCGAGCTCTTCTCTGAGCCCTTGGTATTTCTCCAGCTTCTCGTGTTCCTTCTTCCTGATATTGCTGTCATTCGGAACCGCTACATCGATCACTACGGCCGTCTTCTTCTGTTTGTCTACCACCACTATGTCCGGTTGGTTAGCCACCACCATTTTGTCCGTCTGTATCTGGAAGTCCCACAGGATCTTAGCTCGGTCATTCTCCACCACCCTTGGGGGCATCTCCCATTTTGACCTCGGGACTTCTAGGTTATACTCGGCACAGATGTTCCTGTACACTATGCCGGCCACTTGGTTATGGCGTTCCATGTATGCCTTGCCTGCTAGCATCTTGCACCCTGCTGTTATGTGCTGGATTGTCTCTGGGGCATCTTTACACAGCCTGCACCTGGGGTCTTGCCTGGTGTGATAGACCCCAGCCTCTATGGATCTTGTACTCAGAGCTTGTTCTTGTGCTGCCATGATTAGTGCCTCTGTGCTGTCTTTCAGTCCAGCTTTGTCCAGCCACTGGTAGGATTTCTGGATATCAGCCACCTCCTCTATCTGCCGGTGGTACATACCGTGCAGGGGCCTGTCCTTCCATGATGGTTCCTCGTCTCCCTCCTCTTTCTTGGGTTTCTGCTGCCTGAGGTATTCACTGAGCACTCGGTCAGTTGGGGCCATCTTCCCAATGTATTCTTGGATGTTCCTTGTCTCATCCTGGACTGTGGTGCTGACACTCACCAGTCCCCGGCCCCCTTCCTTCCGCTTAGCGTACAGCCTCAGGGTGCTGGACTTGGGGTGAAACCCTCCATGCATGGTAAGGAGCTTTCTTGTCTTTATGTCAGTGGCTTCTATCTCCTCCTTTGGCCAGCCTATTACCCCAGCAGGGTACCTGATCACGGGCAGGGCGTACGTGTTGATGGCCCGGATCTTGTTCTTACCATTCAGCTGACTCCTCAGGACTTGCCTGACCCTCTGCAGGTACTTGGTGGTTGCAGCCTTTCTAGCGGCCTCTTCATGGTTCCCATTTGCCTGCGGGATCCCCAGGTACTTGTAACTGTCCTCTATGTCTGCAATGTTGCCTTCTGGTAGTTCAATCCCCTCAGTTCTGACTACCTTCCCTCTCTTTGTTACCATCCGACTACACTTCTCCAGTCCGAACGACATTCCAATGTCATTGCTGTATAGCCTGGTAGTGTGGATCAGTGAATCGATGTCTCGTTCACTCTTGGCATACAGCTTGATGTCATCCATGTACAGGAGGTGGCTGACAACTGCTCCGTTCCGTAGTCGGTATCCGTAGCCAGTCTTGTTAATGATCTCACTGAGGGGGTTCAGGCCTATGCAGAACAGCAGTGGGGACAGAGCATCTCCTTGGTAGATCCCGCACTTGATGGTAACTTGTGCTATGGGCTTGGAGTTGGCCTCTAGTGTTGTACGCCACATCCCCATTGAGTTCCTGATGAAGGCTCTTAGGGTCCCATTGATCTTGTACAATTCTAGGCATTCCAGTATCCAGCTGTGGGGCATTGAGTCATAGGCCTTCTTGTAATCAATCCAGGCAGTGCACAGGTTGGTCAGTCTGGTCTTGCAGTCTCGGCTGATTGTTCTGTCTACCAGTAGCTGGTGTTTTGCGCCTCTGGTATTCTTGCCAATTCCTTTCTGTGTCCCGCTCATGTATTGACCCATGTGCCTGTTCATCTTAGCCGATATGATGCCTGACAGGAGCTTCCATGTAGTACTGAGGCAGGTTATTGGTCGGTAGTTGGAGGGGACCGGTCCCTTCTTGGGGTCCTTGGGGATCAGGACCGTCCGGCCTTCAGTTAGCCATTCCGGGTGTCTCTCGTTAACTAGCAGCTGGTTCATTTGTGCTGCCAGACGCTCGTGGAGTGCAGTCAGCTTCTTCAGCCAGTAGGCGTGAACCATGTCGGGCCCTGGTGCTGTCCAACTCTTCATACTGGAGACCCTTTCTTGGATATCTGCCACTGTGATGGTCACTGGACCCTGTTCAGGGAGGTCGCTGTGGTCTGCCCTCAGATCCACTAGCCACTGAGCATTGCCGTTATGGGTTGCATCCTTCTCCCATATGCTCTTCCAGTATTGCTCCGTCTCCAGCCTTGGTGGTGCTGTTCTCTTATTGTTCCCTTGCCACTGAGAGTACACCTTTGCTGGTTCTGTGGAGAACAGCTGGTTTATTCTCCTGCCTTCTATCTCTCTGGTGTACCTCCTCAAGCGGCTGGCCAAGGCTGTGAGTCTTTGCTTGGCAGTTTCCAAGGCCTCAGGTATGGACAGCTTGCTGTATTTCTTAGGCACCTTATTTGTCGCACCTTTCTGCAACTCCGTTAGTTGGCTAACCTCCCTCCGTGCTACTTTGATCTTGCCCTCTAGCCTCCTTCTCCATGGAGGGTACTGCCCCTTGTGGCTGTTCAACTTGTAGCCAAGCATCTCACTGATCACTGCTGCCGTATTGTAGATCAGCTTGTTAGTGTCGGTAATCGTGGTTGTAGGTATTGCCCGTAGTGCTGCATTAACATCATCTAGCAGACCTTCTGAGGGTATATATATATATATATATATATATATATATATATATATATATATATATATATATATATATATATATATATATATATATATATATATATTAGTTTATTAAAGTTTATTAAAGTGTGAAAGACATTTAATTGCTTCCTGATAACTTTTAACTTTGAACAGTTCATTGTACTAACTGTATTAATGTCTTTTTGTTCATTTTTCTTATAATATGGTGCAATAACATTTTTAATTAAGTAAGAAAAGAGGTGCCCTGAATGAGGTGTTCAGAATTTAATTTCCGAACAAAGATTACCATCAGATACTTAACCCCACATGGTGGTGTTAGCAGAATGTACAATGAGGTGTGACATTCTGTCGTTTGGCTCGTTACCCTGAAGCTGAAATAATACTTTCTTCTTCATTTAGATTAAGGACACGTTGAGCCATCAGATCACTAACTTGTAAAATGGTTGTGAAGATAAATATAAAGTTTTGTCCATGTTAAGGTGGGAAAATTGAGCTATATTTAAATATATGTGATAATATATTTTAATTCTTTATACATCACTTTCTATGTTGACAATAGAAGAATAGTCTTTTGTAAGTTATAAGATTAGAGCTTTGACCAATTAATCACAAGTTTAACCTTGAAGACTTTGGTGGATGAAGCCAAGTTTTAATGGAATATTAACATGACCCTGCTCTACACGTCCACAATATTTGATCAGAGTTCATTTAAAACTTCGAGCATGACAAAATGACGCACACACATACAAAAGCTACCAAAAACATAACCTCCTTGGCTCAAGGTAGAAATCTTTTTGGGGGGTCTTGCAGCGTAGCCAGTGAGTATCCAGGCCAAGACTTCCATTGGTCAGTGTTCACAAATGTCGATGTTCCAAACAAAAGCTTAGAAAAAACTAAACTGCAGGAAATGTCTGATGGTTTTGAGGTTGGACTTCAGTAAAAGGATTCTTTTGCTCTCCACTGTGATTTTTTGCATGCAGCCAAAACCTGCTACAGCATGATGAGTCATTATAGTAACAAAAGTTTCCTTCATTGCGTAAAAATTCTGCAATTGATGCGTCAACATTTGTTTATAGAGATTGTTTGCAATGTGGTGGAAACATAGATAAGACGGTCTAAACATTCATTGAATATTTTGTCACTTTTCTGTGAGGAAATAGTGATTGACTGGAACAAATCCTGACACTGCTGAGTAAGTGTGGGGAATCACTTTGGCTGACATCCTTATGAAGGAAACAAGGACAGGAAATCATACAGAAAAAGACTAAATCTATCCAGAGACAGAGAACAATTCCCGAGTATTCACAACTGCCTCTGTGGTGGTTACCACTCCTGTCTCTACAATAAAAGATGCAGAGAGAGAGGCAGACTTACAAAGTGATAGCAATATGAGTGTCAATGCCACAGCTGGATTAAACTGCAGCCTTCCCTTTACAGATGATGATGGAGGAAGCTGCAGTGGAGGTGCTCGTGAAACTTCACCAGTCTTCCACCCAGCTGCTGCAGCTCATCCAAACAGTCCTGGAAACAGCGTAAGCCCAGGAGACAGACGGCCTTCCAGGTCGGCCTCCCCAGCCTCCTGGGCGTCCCTCCGCTCACCCAGAGCCAACAGCAGGCCTTTGGGCTCCCAGGTATTACGAGCAGATGAATGGATTCGTTTGTGTCTGTATGGCTGGCTGAACAGACGACATCAGCATTGCTGTGCAAAACATCAGTGACACGATAGAACGCAGTATAAACGTGTCCTTTATGTCAATGCTCGGCGATGTCATGCAGAGGTTGTTGAGAGGCAGACGTGTTTGTGAGACTGAATGAGAACATCTGGGAACCGAAAACTGTAACACACATCACACCAGGGATGTCAAACTCATTTTACGTCATGGGCCACATACGTAGAGTCCACACTGATCTTACCTGGGCCCCTTTCTGTCAGGGGAAAGATGTTTAACTACATGTTTCATAAAGTTTTTGTTAATTCACAGAGTTTTTTTTAAACTTCTCTGTTATTTAGCTGTTTATCTACGACTGAATTCCTTGAATTTAGCATGAATACATGACCCAATATGGCTCTTTATGAAGAGGTAGACAGCTTGTCAGTAGGCCAGATTGAAGTCTTTGCTAGGCTGACACCCCTGCCTTATATCATATAGTGACACTAGATGTTGGCCCTAGATATTGATTTGATGACATTGTTACAGCTGTGGGTGTAATAAACACTTGGAATCACTTTAGTTCATTAGAAATCAACACTTGAGTAGGAGTGGCACAGTTAGATGTGACACAGCAGCCTCTTCTGCGATCTATCAGTCAGAATCTAATTACTGCGCGCCAAATCGTGAATATACACGTATCACCACCCTCCACTGAAGTCCTACTGCAGTGTGGGACTCCAGAGAGTTTATTTAGTCATAATTAAAGCCAGCCTCTCTTCCATACTGAATCTAACACCTCCCCTATGCTGGCTCCTACGTGAAACAAACTCGAATGGGGGAGAAAAATAAAGCCCTTATTTTAGTTCTTGTTCCTTTTGTAACCATGGAGACAGATTTCTCTTTTCACCTCTACCTGTTTGGTTTGTTTAGCTCGTGCCTGAGTGGCTCTGTGATCCTCCGCTGCTACAGTAATGCTTTGCGGCGCTCAGCTAATTAGCCCGGCCAGCCCCGAGCCTGATACCGACTCGGCACTCGCTGTTGTGCTTGGCTCGCGCTTCTCACATTCTCCCGTGTCGCTTTTCTGTTTTCCTTTTTCTCCTCTCCTGGGTGATCCTCTCTATCCCTCTTTGCTTTGCGTTCGCTCCCTGCCACTATGTTTCTGCTTTTTCGTAATCTCTTATTTTAGTACTGGCAGGATTAGAAATAATGACTAAATCCCTCCTGCATACAGACATATTGGATTAAACAAACGCTTCCCCCAAACTCAGGGCGGGGTCCTTCAAGCAGGGGGAATTACAAGCGAGGTGGTTTCACGGTTTCATATTATTAGGACTTCTCTGAAATTGGTTAACCGAGAATGAGTTCAAACCAATGTGTTGTCGTCCCGGGGCAGATCCTTCCTTTCCTGTTGCACAACTGTCCTTAGGTACTGGTCATAGTAACATCAGCCAATAAGAGCTGGTTTTCTTTTCTTTATTGGTGTTTTACTTCAATGTTATCTAGGTAACAATAGCTCCAGGAAATTCAGAATTTTTGGGATCTGAACTTGTATCTTGACATGAAGCGATGATGAGCTGGTCCTGATGTTTTCACACGGATTACATGTGTCCGATGTGTAAAGACATTAAGCTGTAACTGTAAATTCGTCTGTGTTTTTGTTATTTTTTTTTCTTTTTGGTTTTTATCTAAATTCTTATCCTCTCTTCCAGCACCCGTCCCACAGTGACTCCTCTTTGGCCACAGCCAGTTCAGAGGGCAGCCTGCAGGCAGCACTGGAAGAAGGGCTGAGCTTCAGCGTCTCCTCACCTCGATATCTGGATCTCCCCACACCCCACCTCTCCCCTGTCCCCAGCCACCCCTCGCAACGCCAGACACCGACTACAGGAGACCAGGGCTGCTCTTTACTAAAGAGACACAGTACTCCTTTGACCCTCCAAGCCACCCGGAGGCACCAGAGGAGCCAGAGCAGCAGCAGAGGCGGCAGCACCAGCCCCGGTTGCCCCCAGCAGGACTCCGTGGACCCGTCAGATGAGGATGTTGGCACGGGGACAAACCGGGATGACTGCCGTCAAACCTTCAGCAGCGAGCACCTGTCAGAAACACTGAACAGTCTCTCCCTTACGTCACTGTTTACCCCGGACTCTTTGGCACCCCCGCTGGTGAAGAAATGCAACAGCACAGGGTCTCTGGACCTAACGAATCTGTCTGCCCGGAGTAAAGATGGCCACCACTTTCATGGCATACACGTCCATGGTTTCTTATCCAACCCCTTGACAGAGGGAATGGCAAGAGGTGAAGAGCAAGACATCACAGGCCTCAGCATGAAAAGCAGGCGTCAGACCGCAGACACATGCTCCAGGAAAAACAGATGAAACACTTGTTGCCTCTCTGTAGTGGAACTCTTTAACCATTTGCATTTCTGGACCTTGAACAGAACAGGGAGAGATTTTTAATACACGTCCTGTGAACCGGAATCTGAAATTCTCTCTTGTCTTTATTAAATCATTCGTTCTCTCTCTCTCTCTGTTTAGGATCAGTCATTTCTCAAAAGATTCCAGTCGCTTCTGAGTTTTAGCATCATTTCTCTTACACAGGATATACGATTGCTCTTTGCTAGGTCTATACAATAATGTCAAGGAGCTCAGCTTTTGTGTTAACAGGACTGAGCCTTTGAGATGTGGCAGATCCTGGGTTTTATATTATAGCCATCTTGAGAGAATATTCAGAAAGCCATTACAGAGACAGCCCTGAAAATTGCAGTGATTTGTGAACATTACAAAGGCGGTGTTTTCTAGACGAAACTGTTAAGAAGTTCAATCCTCTCTAAGGACCGGGTTCACTTTACTCAATGCGGCCTGAACCATTGTCCAAAAACCCTGTTGTCAAAATTGGACGGATGGCAAACTCGGAAGCTTCTTTTGAGGAAGAACTGAACTTTGTACAGTTTTCTTTTCGTGTTTTTTTGTAATGTCCATGGCTAATAGTAGCATCAACCTTTTTTTTCTTTGGAAGATTTGGCGGGTGATGGAAAAGTTGTCTTTTGTTTTGTTTTTTCCAACTTCAACATTTTGAAGTTGCGTGAATGTACCTGCTTCTGTCTCCATTTGTGAGAAAGAGGGAGACCAAGACAAGCAATGAGCCTGGCCAGTCTGAACAGTGACAGATGGCCTCTTTGAAAAGAAGAAGACTGTGAATGCTGCTGAGAATGCGTGTGGGTAATTCATGGAAGCATTGGCCACTTTCAGAGTGGACTCTGTATTTTTTGCTTTCTGCACACCCATGAAAGGGCTAAAATGTATTTAAGTGTAGACCTGGGCCAAATACAATTGACAAATAATCTTTTGCTACTATACCTAACACCACGTTTGACAATGGCACATCCATTCCTTAATCAGACCTCTCTGATGCTAGTAATGTAAAACAGCTTTGAAGCTAAAGTGAGCACTGACTTGGGAGACTGGAAGTTGGATGCTAAGTTAAATGTCTTTAAGACTTCCAAGCACCAGCTTCCTGCTGACCACTGAATCAGAGCCTATAGAAGTATACTGAGTCATACCAAAACAAAAGAAGATTTCCAAAAATTGAAGTTAATCTGATTGGTTATCTGATAAACTTTCAGGATGATAACTAAGTCCCAAAAGCCCCGTCTGTCTATACAAGTCAGTGTCCCCAACAACACACAGTTCCTGTTCTGGCCAGCAACCATATTAATGTTTTATATCCACATGATGCTCGTCTGCACAGTGAAAGTGTATGCCACATCCAGCCGATTGACCTCCTACAGCTGGTACTCGTTTGCACTGCTGCTGCTCCTGGTTTGGACGCACAAACAACTGAAACATTGTGGAAAAACATGGTCAAGTAATATTAATGCGATGTTCCAGATGTACACCACACTCAAGTAAACTGGTCGGGACTCCAGTGAACCTCATCAGTCATACTGCACTGTGTCCTGGGTGTGTGTATAAACGTTGGTAGTAAGTGTAGTGAGTGTGAACGTAGCAAAAAAAAGAAAACTTTGAACTTTTGGCTGGCATAGGCTTGTTAAGTTGTACTTTGAACAAAGTGTCTATCTTTGGATAGGCTCTGCTTTTGTACCCGCAGCCTTAGCCCGCTGACACGCAGCCACCTCTTCAGTTCTATTATTGTCACGAGTACAGGCCCTTGTTTGAGTGCCCTGTGGCAGGGCTAATCACTAGGTTGGTAACACGTCAATAGACCGTCCCTCGTTTGAGTCACCCAGAAGCACTCCTGTTTCAGTCTGAAACAAAAGAGCACCTATTGTCTTATACGTGCGTGCTGTTCTCTGGGCCGGGTGTTGGCATTTGAAGCAAACCAGACGAGATTTAACGCAGTCTTTAAATCCTTCCGCCTGTTTTAAATGTACCTGAGTCTCTCAGTAGTGGAGCAGGCTGCCTGGCATGTGCATGGGAAACCCAAGGGATGGTTTCTTCTTAAAGAGTGGGTGTACAGATTAGCGGGAATTCAGCAAATGGAAATCACTGTTTTGTTTGCTGCTTTAAACCCAAATGTTTATTTGACTCAGGTCTGCTTGAGTGTAGCAAGACAGTAGAAAAAATATATATACTATGACAAGCAATGTGGTCCACGTGGATGTAGTTTGAGCACATGTTTGTAATTTTATCAAATTGTGATGATCATCATAGAATAAATCCCGAGCAGGTAGACCTCAGGTGGACCTATATGCACCTCATGCATTGCATCAGCACATATAGCACACACACACATCCTGAAGCACATACACACACACGCATATCACACAAAGATGTCAGCGTCAAAACACTGCAGGATGCTTCTGTGGCTGTTTGAGAAGAGGCAGAAGAAACCTCGGTGTTTAATCTCTTTCTCTACTTTGTCTTCATTCCCCTTCTTACTCCCATCCAATCCTATTATCTCCTTTCCACAAGAAGCCAGAGTACTAAATGACTATTGACTACCCACCTCTAATCGAGATATGCAATATGCTACAGTAGATGTACAGTTAGATGTATGGGATTCATAGAGGTAGGCAATATGGTGAGAGAAGATTATATTTATGAATTCATGTATTCGAATAAAATGTCACCAAGATTCAAAGGTCACTGAAAGGATGATGTATTCATGTATTCCAGAGTGTGTGTTCTCTCTTTTTTCCCTCCATCTCCTCGACACGGTTTTCTTTTTCCCAAATGCATGTAGGTTATTTTTGTTTTCCAAAATGTCATTCTAGTGTCATATAAAAGTGAGATAGCTTTTCAACAACCTCCGACTCCTGAAGTTGTCCTTTCGAAATGAGGTTTGAGTGAATTCTCTTTCTCTTTCTTCAAGGTTAGGGGGTCAGCGATTAATGCGAGCCTTTTTCACGCGTCACTCTTTAGTTCGTCAGTCTGGGACTGTGCTCATAAGGATGATAATATCTGGAGAATGATCTAGCACGAGGTTTAACTGCATTTGTTTGTTTTGATTAACTTTATTTTGAACAACAAAACCTGATATTTGCATGTATTATAAGTCATGCAGTACTAATACCACAAATAACCCGCTGTAAATGCTCTGCATGCACAACCTATCTAAAAGATTTAGAAAGTCTTTTTGTTTTTTATCCCCAACTTTTCCATTGAATCTTGTGTGTTTGCATTAATCTCTGTTTATTTCTCTTTTGATTTTTACAATTTATGAAGCATTTCTGCTTCAGCGTGTGAGGGGGACTGTCGTTGAAAGCGTGTCACGGGGTCAACTGTTTGGTCTTTGTTGTTCAGCGTCATCGTGCCTTGTTCTCACACCTGTGGGTTGGTCAACTCACAATAGAAATTGTCATGTTTCTTTTGGCAACTTCGGGGACCTCCAAAAGCCAGCCGAGTTCCGTGGAATATGTGCTCAAAATCCGGAGCGCGCCACGGCTTCCAGCGGAGCTCCTCCTCCAGCTGGGCGAGGGCTGCCTCCCGGCGCTCATATAGCTGAGAGCGGTTTGCTGGGTCCATGTAATGGTCGTAGTCTTCTGTCATGTTTCGGCTGTGTGGCAGGCAGGAGAGGACCCAAACGCAAACTCACGGGGACAGAACTTGAACTCAAAAGCACAGCTTTAATTGCTGGAAAAATAGAACACAGGTAATACAAAACTAAACTGGGAAAGCTAATCATAAAGTATACCAGGAGACACGGGGAGAATCACACACAGCATGAGGGAGACTACGACACTGACAAAGAGAAACACAGGGCTTAAATACACATAGGGATAACAAGGGAATGAGACACAGAAGGAGGGCACAGCTGGGAGTAATCAGGCTGGACGAGACAAGGGAAGCAAAACTAGAAACACTCACATGAGACATGGACCTTCAAAGTAAAACAGGAAACACACTGACTGAACTCTAAACATGCAAACTTAACAGCAACTGAGAAGACAGACTATAGGGACCAGAAACATGGTACAAAGAGGTCACAGTAGACACAACATTGAACACAGGGAAGCCATATTACAAAGCCAAAGAACTAAACCTATGATAACCATAACTGAAATCTAGGGAAACAAGAAACAGTACAACAAAGGACTCAAAACATGCTCCATAATATAAAAAACACGAGATTTCTTCAAAATAAAACAGGAAACATGAGAGGCAGACATGACAACATAAGACAACAGACATGAAACACATGAAGGGCAAGGGAGACTTCACAGGGGTTGAAAACACAAGTGGGAGCTAATAAGCAAATGAACATAGGAAACCTAATAAGCTTAAACATACACTATGAACATCAAAATGAACTAAAACTCAAAACACTGGGTCATAAGACCCAGGATCGTGACAGAAATGGGCGCTTCAGAGAGCTGACACGCTTACCTAATCCAGTTTAATAAATGTCTGTTTATTGAGTCTTTCATTTATGTGCAATACTGTGCAAAACTTTTGAGCCACCCCTCAAATTTTTTTTTCCCTTTTCATTTACAGTATATAAAGCCAAACCAGAGTCAGTATAATTCTAAAGTCAGTGTTGCCTAATATCTCTTTAGAAAGCTTTCTTGTAATTCCTTTAAGTAGTCTTCAGGAATAGCTCTACATTATCCTTGAAAGACATTCAAAGCTCTTCTTTGGAGCTTTGAAGCGTTTGTTCCGTTCCAGTCAAGATGATCTCACGCTGCTTCGATCATTTTAAGGTCCAGGCTCTGGGGAGACCCGTCCAGGTATGCTTTTACTCCATTGGAAGTGTTTTTGGGTTCATTGTCAAAGCACATTGTCCTGTGCTAATCACACACGGCTGCCTAAAATCCTGCCCCGAACCATGACCGTAACATCCACGAGGTTGGCAGAACTCGAGGTTTCCCAGTAGAACATTGCCCAAAGCATCACAACGCCTCCAACAGCCTGCCTTTTTCCCAGAGTGCATCCTGGTGTCCCCCAGCTAAGCAAAAGACATGGAACCAGAAGGGTGCCTGGTCTGATTCAGACCAGGCACCCTTCTTCGTTGCTCTGCAGTCCATTGTTGGTGCTTTAGGTGGCAAACAGCATCACCATGGGTACCCTGACTTGTCTGCATTTGCAGCATCTTAAGAAACAAACTGTGATGCTTTCTGTAATCTGTCAGATCCACATTCACATTTTGGGCAGTTTGAGCTCCATTAGCTCATCTATTGGATCAGACCACATGGGTCAGCCTTCGCTCCCCACCTGCACCAGTGAGCCTTGGCCGTTCATGACCCTTTTGCTGGTTTACCATTGTTCCTCTCTTGAATGACTTTTGATACACACTGGCCATCAAAGACCAGGAACACCCCAGTTTAGAGATGACCCAGTTGTCCAGGCATCACAGTTTGACATTTGTCAAATTCACTAAAATCGTTACGCTTGCCCATTTTTCTGCTTCAAGCTCATCCAACTTTGAGGACAAAATGTTCAGTTGCTTCCTAACATATCCCACCCAGTAACAGGTGCCATGATGAAGAGATAATCAGTAATGCTATCACTTCACTTCTGATCCTGATTTTTTTTTTTTTTAATTTATGTATTTTTTGCATATAGGTCGTGCCAGATCTTTTCTGTTCTGTTTTATTTTGAGGCTGTCTTGCATGCACAGCATGTTTATATCAATTTTCACTGACATTCAAGTCAGAGGACTGACTGCCGCTCTAAAAGCTTTCACTTTCTGGTCTGACTGAAGCATTTGCATTTAGATTTTGCTTATATTTGGCAGACTCTCACTAAATCCCCTCAGATGTAAAAAATAAAAAATCCCTAAATCTGTGCACGTCACATGTAGCGCTTGCATACACGCAAAGTGGAATATTTCTACCAGCATCATGTGGACACAGCACTTAGGTATGATGCCCCATGTAACATTGTACCACCTCTCCAATCACTGGGGATCGATTACATGGTTATGGTTACATCACATGGTTATGTTCTTCATCTGCTTGTCACATGTCACAATTACTTTTTTCCACTTATTTAATTATAAAAATGTATAAATATTTAAAGAAGCCCACATTTATACAGCCTCTTTGCTCCAGCGGGTTACATTTCATACTTTTGACTGCAAACAGCTGTAAAACGTATTCTCTGTATCCCCCTTATGTAACTCCCCATCCCTCCATCCATCCTCAGTTCCATTCAAATCCACATTAAGCACCTCCACTCTTTTCTCTGATGCCTCTCTCCCTTTCATCCTTATTTTCCTCTCAGATCTCGCTCAGGCCCAGGTCATTACAGCACAGAGCTGCCAACTCTGAAATAAATGTCATTAGTGAAATATATTTGACACAGCTTTCCTATCACATAAACCCCAGTGGAAATTAATGCTAACTCTATTTCCTGCTCATTTCTTGGTGGTGGGAGAACAAAGCAGCCAAACTTTTCTCATATACCAACAAACGTGGAGTTGAGCTAAACTAAGATGCACAACAATGTCTCTTTGGTCAGAAGAATAATGCACTTACATTTGTGGGCATGGCTGGATTACAGCACCAAGGTGATTTGGAGCAAAAGTGTGATATGGTCCTCAGAGCATATCACACTGTATGTTTCCTGTTTCCTACAGAAAAGAAAAGAAAAAAGAAAAGAGGAGAAAGAAAGAGGGAAAGACAAACAGCGGGGAAGAGGAACAGTGATAAAGGGCAAAAAAACCAAAAACCAACAAAACAAACAGACAAAAAATACAAATATCAATCACCTGGATCACCTGTTGAGAAAAAAAAGAGAAAACAAACAAAAAAAGACCAATATAATAAACAACATCATCGCGAGGACCTATGTGAATATATCAGTAAATGCTAAATATTAAACGTTATTGTGCAGCACGTAGGATCAACAGCGCACAGTGTGCCTTGAGGTAGGAGCCAAAAAGGGTGTAGTTTGTGTGTGTGAGCACCCGTGTGTACACCTGTGAGCATGAACGCGCTTGTATTTAAAAGGTTCCTACATGTAATGATCTGTTAGAGGGTGTGGGGGGCACAACCCCGTCCTCCAGTCCATGAAGCAGGTATGGAGGAGATCAAGATTCCAGACATCCAGAGGCCCCCAGAACACAAGAGACCAAGGAAGACCAACGGAGGGGCAGCCGCGCCACTGTCCCAGAAAGAGCTGAGGAGAGCCCCAGATGAGGGGTCACTCAGCAGCCGCGGAGCAGAAGCCAGGGGGGGTTGCAGTGACGTGCCCGTGAGCTCCGCCGGCAGCCAGCTGTGCCAGAGTGACCGAGCCGCAGGTCGAGGGCACCCCACCCCCCGAAGGGGCCGAGCGAGCCCCAGGCTCCGACAAGCAGCCACCAAGAGTGAGCCGGTGCGTACAACATCCAACCCGGCTTAAAAAGTATTTTTACTGTACACAATGATGGGTGAAATGTTGTTAACCCTTTTAATTAGTATTGAAGGGTTAATCTGCTCTGAGGGACAAGTTTTATTCACATGAACAATGGGCCAAAAACTGTGCAAATGAACAGAAAATCTGAGTACATCATGGAGGAAGCATTGGAAAATTTTTAGCAGCTTTAATTTGAATGAATGAAAAGCTGGCTGGCTGCTTGTTGTGTCCCAATTTCAAGATTATTACCCCTCTTAGGTCTTAAATGGTGATAGGTGCTAACCCTAACTCTACCCTGCCCCTACATTTTGAAGGACAAACAGATTCTTTTTCTTTTCGTGTCAGCTAGAATAATGATGTTCTTGGTTTCCTGATTTCCAAGACATAATTTCATAAAAGCAAAAAATTACATGCCATCATTTAAAGTTAAGATTTTATGTGAATTACAGTTTTTCTTTTTTGTCTTGCAGATGTCCATCCATCCATTTTCTTCCCTCTACACGGGGCCGGGTCGCGGGGGCAGCAGCCCAAGCAGAGAAGCCCAGACCTCCCTCTCCCCAGCCACTTCCTCCAGCTTATCCAGGGGAATACCAAGGCGTTCCCAGGCCAGCCGAGAGATATAATGTCTCCAGCGTGTCCTGGGTCTGCCTCGGGCCTCCTCCTGGTGGGACATGGCTGGAAAACCTCACCCTTGCAGACGTTTACAATTTAAAGCGTGAAAGATGAAATGTTAGAGAAGCATACAGTATATGGACAAAAGCACTGAACCACCTACACATTACACACGCAGGACTACTCTTCTGCAGGATTTCTGCCCACTCATCCAGAAGAGCACATCCAACACTGCTGTTGGATTTGTGGGCCGGGCTCACAATCTCTGTTTCAGTTCATCCCAAAGGTGTCCAATGGGGCTGAAGTTTCTCCTTCAGGCTCTCGGTGGGCCAATCAAGTTCTTTCCAACAAAGAACTTGAAAAAAGCAAAAAACCTTTTGGTAAGCTTAAGCAGAAGTGGGGCTAAAACATGAAAATATCACATCTCAGTGATGGAAAAATTCACAAAAGCATCACAAAAATGTTTGTCCATACTGTAGCCATGAGGAGCTCTGGTCAGTTCGGCTATAATCATTACACTTATAAGAAATCCCAGCAGAATAATACATATAGCTGTGTTGATAAAAGCCATCTTTCTCATTTGTGATTAAAGCAAACTTCAAAAGTACAGCCAGTACGGGCACATGATTGGACGTTCTTTTGACAAGGACAGTACGTGATGACGACAGGCGAATGCGCTGTCAGCGAAGCCAACATTTCTCATTCCATATTATTGCTTTGGTCCCAGGACATAAAAAGACTGCACTAGTTCAACAAAGTCACATCTCTGAGCAAAGTCAGTCTTATTTGTTATTCATGGAAGGCAGCCGCTACAGGCACACGAACTTTAAGGGGCCGCTTGTGTCCACACCAACCCAACTCAGAATTAGTGCAACCCAGAAGTGCATGAAGCAGACCTCTCCTTGCACTCACACTCTTGGAGATCTCCAGGGACAGCTCTGCTTTATCAAACGCAGCAAGTAAACCTACTGTCAAAACCTAATAAACCATTAAACCAGTGTCAAACTGCTGCAACAGGAGTGATCTGACGCCAGGGAGAAATATATAGAACCAGCTGGGAGGGAGGATTTGATTCAGCTCAGTTCAATTCAATTTATATCGCATCAAATCATAAAAACAGTCACCTCAAGGTGGTTTATACTGTAAGGTAAAGACTCTAAAATAATAATAGATAGTTACTGATAGCTGAGACCAGGTGGAGCAGCATCTAGCACAGACTGAGGACACATGTCCACCCACTCTATTCCAAGATGTGAGAATATATTTCAAGCATGTGCTCTTTTTAATTCTCAGTTGTATGCAATAACCATAGGATGTATGTTTGGTAATTATCTCTCAATAAAGCTGTTTTCTTTGTTGGAGTTTGCCAGTACCACAGTGGGTCCAATTTATCTTCAGGCACAGGAAGTTATGATCGTGTACTCCAAAGTCATTTTTTCATAGTAAGCTTTACTATTAATTAGTTTTTATCCATCAGAAGATAAGTTGCTAATGCAGTCCAAGAGTACTCCTGTAGCTTTTATCTTCAGAATTTTCAAAGGCTGCTCCTAAAGCTGGATTTACAGTCTGAACCGCACGACTGTCCATCATCTCTATGAGGTTAGCTGTCAGTCAGAGCCAGTTTGAAAGATTTTTTCCACACCACATTTGGAAAATGGTTTTATTTATTGTATAACAACCAGTCAGTAAACTGTTTTTTTTTTTTACTGGAGAAGGGTATTCTGTGTGAAAACATGGACAGTGCCCTTACTCTTAGACATCTTCCTTAGAAACAGTGGTAGTGTTTCGCTTAGCTGTACACAAGTAAAGAGATGCAAACAGCCGAGCAAAAAAACAAACAAGAAGACAGCTAGGGAAGCTAGTTCACAAAGTTTCTAATGCTGTCCTAAGATCCAAAGTGTTTTTATATCCAATGTTATTCTGCTTAATGGTAGCATGGATACTGAACAGCAAACATTTTATGCAACCGGAAGCAACAACTGCAGTAAGGTATGAAATGAAGAGCTCTCCAGCTTCACAGCAATATAGCCAACTTCACACTGTTACATGCTACAACCACACACTAGCAACGGCACTGTGTCCACAGAATAAAAGATGGAGGGAGAGCTTGTGATGCCACACAGTGGCTCTTGAAGCTCTATTTGAGGGCGCAAGATCAGCTATTTGGTGGTATCGGATTGCCAGTTTCGTGGTCTGGTTGTGTTACCACAGTAATCACAGTCAACCCTTATCTTTCTTCTGATTGGCTGCCTTGTAAACAGAATCTTTGCACAGCGCATGTGTGTTGCTACCATGTTCACAGTCAGACCTGTACAGAAGAAGGAAAAACATAATAGAGTCCCATTAAACAGTAGATGCCTGCCCCTCGCTGAGCCTGGCTCTGCTGGAGGTTTCTTCCTGTTAAAAGGGAGTTTTTCCTTCCCACTGTTGCCAAAGTGCTTGCTCATGGATGTTGGTCTGATTGTTGGGGGTTCTCTGTATATTTGTATGGTCTTTACCTTACAGCTTGTTGTGACTGCTGTTGTAATTTGGCACAAAATAAATAAAATTGAATTGAATTCATTTCAAATGAAAGCGACACAAACAGGGTTATGACTGTTAATGACTCAAACCTATTTCCATCTTCATATTTGCAGATGGGAAACTATTTAATCAAAACATGATTTTCCTTTTTTTTTTTTTTTAACCAGTCTCCTAGAAAAAAGTTGAACAGACCTTCAAATCTGACAGAGAGCTGGAAGGCAGCTCCCAGCTGCAGCAGCCTGCCAGATGTTGACCAGCTGTGATGGTTGCAGAGCTTCATGGGTATTTTTTCTGTTGATCCTCCAAAATCTGTGTGTGTGTGTGTGTGTGTGTGTGTGTTGAGTTTCACAGCATACATTAAAACGTGTGTTCCTGCCACTTCAGAGGAGATCACCTGCAGTGGGTTTCACCTCCTAACTGGGATCTTGAATTTAAAAAAAAAAGTCTAATTAGCTGTTGTCACCATTAAATGTTAAATTTCACACGAGTCAGTAACAAGTGGTCTTACACACACACACAGTGTGAATGCCACTCTTCACAGACTCTAGACTCACTGACTCACTGACTCACCGAGTCAGGTCGGGCACTTGAGCAACCAGCTTAACTTCTGAAAGACTCAGGCTGCATAATGAGAATTAATTGCTTCAAATGCCCCTTGAAAATATTTCCCCCAAAGAATAATTCAAAGACTCCAACACACCAGCTTATTTTCAAAGGCAGCTCCCATCCTGCCACCTGTGACTTTGCAGCTCCAGCACTGAATTAGAACATAACACAATAACCAAAAAATTACCCTCTTTTGAAAAATGTACCAGCTCTACACAGTGGTGTAACAAGAGTAGAATCACAAATTTAATTTGTTTTTGAATTCTGTCGTTGTCATGTCAGAAAAGACAAAGCCAGTGAAGGGGCCGGCAGTGGTAAGCACCGCTGTTATTTCTTCAGGGAAATACTGAGATAGTTTTAGCTATGGAGGAAAGGAAGGCAAGTCACAGACGCATGTGTGACAAATCATGTGTGACCACTCTATAGAATTTACAGTGCAATAACAAGATAAGAAAGCTCTCAATTTAATTTGTATTTCCATTAAGAAAAGCATTTAACCGTCAGAGAGTGAACTTTCAGTCAAAGATAGACAATTAATCAGTGAAACGGCTGCACGTGTCTTTCCTTCTCTGTCTGCTGTACAATAAGACGCCATCAAGAGCAAAAAAAGGAGGAGGCTGTACAGCGCGACATGCAATTACTACCCCTACACCCCCGATCTCTGGCTCAGGCTTAACTTAAAGCTCATAAACCAAAGCCATATTCAGCACGGTGTAGGCTGAGACAAAAGAAGAGGGTTCTTAAAATGAGCTCTGTGGAAGCGCCAAGCACGCGCGTGGACTGGCACAAAGGCTTCTTCCTTCTGCAGCCAACGTGGACTGGGAGACAATGGAAGAGTGATGGCCTCTGTATCTCTGCTGGCACAGGCAGATGCACCGACTCGTGCACGTATGGACACATTGAATGTGCTCGTACGCTCTTACAGAGCCCGTCACACAAACCGACAGCTTTGCTCTTCTGTTTGTTTAGAGATTGTATTTACACATCGGTGTATACCTTGTAGCTGTGAATGCGATGATTGAGACCCGCTTCTATTCTTGTCAACCCATATGCATTTCTACCATCCACATAGATGCTTTTAGCATCGCAACGTGTGAATAATGCTATAAAGAGTTGTAAAGTGTGGGTCTTTTGTTTATGTGCACTGTCAGTTGATGGAAATTATGGTGAATTATGGACGTGTTCTTTCCTATTACAACAAAACAACAACCGAAGTTAAGAAAAGGAAATATTTCAAGATCAGTTACAGTATATAAGGAAATGCTTCACATTTAAGGTAATAAAACACAACATAGTAGTTTATGGTCGAATTTATGTTGGCTCCGAGAGGTCAAGCACACAACAACTAGCAGTTTAGAAAACAGAAAAATGCTACAAAAGCACACAAAGCAGAATGGAAGCTGAATAAACCATGATGAAAATAGAAAAAAAAATGTTGTAAAAACTTTAAAGAAAACCTCGAAAAACAAAAGAGAAGTGATTTTGGGGAGAGAATAGTAACGGAACAGCTTTGCCAGTGACAAGATAGGTAAGATAGCTAACAGCAATATGTGTATCATGGTTTGTCTGGGTTAGGTTTGTCTGGAGGAAGGACCCAAACGCAGAACTCACAACATGGGAGGATAACTGAAAACAGCAGCTTTATTGTTAGGAAATTGACGATGGCATAAACTCAGAAAAATAAACAAAAACCCTGAACATATTAACTATGGACTGAAACACCGGAAAACTAGAACTTAAGCCGGACCACAAGAAAACAAACCAGGAACCAAGAAGCTTGGACTCTAAACAGGAACACAAGGGACACACACAGCAGTGAGAGTGTACAACACAACAAAGGGCAAAGGAAACACAGGGTTCGAGTAACGAGTTAAGTAACGAGGAAACAGGAAACAGGAGGGAAACACAGCTGGGGCTAATCAGACATAATTAGGGGTGGGTTTTGATAATCAATTTAGCGATTAAAATTGATTCTGGCTTGGATAACGTGATATCGATTCATTAAAATCCTGAATCGATTTTTTTAATATTAATTTATTTTGCCCGAAATGCCAGAATCTCAGGTTAAACCTCACGAAATTTCAAGAACCACCAAACAGCTAAAACAGTAAATGAGAGCAGGCAGATTCTGCACAAACATGTAAACACAAAGCTCAACCCGCCGATGGATCAGAATCAGTGAGGTGTCGCCTTTCTCACCCGACGGCACGGACACGGTCGGGGCTGAAAGCCGACAGCTCGCTGATTCCGATGTTTCGGCGGGTCCACGCTTTGTGTTTACGCCCTTTTTGCGCTGATTCTAAAGCTGTTAGTTTTATCTCTCTCCAAACATTATTGACCGAACCAACAGCAAAAGAAGATCCAAACTACGCTTCACAAAAACATTGTCATGAATTTCCTCTTACTTTTGCTGTTTTGCTTCCACCACAATAAAATCACACTTCATGAACAGCTCTCTCTCTCTTGCACTCGCTGTACTTCAAGAACAGTTTCCCGTCTAAAAATCTGTTTTCTGCATTATTCGCTTGCTTGTTACGCACAAGTCTACCGTTGTTTACAGCGCTGTCGGCCGCTGTTTTTTTTCCCTTTTAGTTACTTCAGAAAAGAAGAACTCATTTCTGCTGTTCAATAGGCTACTGAACAAATGTAAACTTTTTAAAATTATGCAAAATGCAAAATGCTGTGTCTCTAATAAAACCGCTGTAACGTCAGAGGTAACGTTCATGTGTTGATTAATGGTTTTCTTTCGTTTTTGATGTACTGCAGAATATTTTTATAAAATCCCAGGCCAGGAAAATCACCTTCATGTTTTTCTGTGTTTTATCTTCAGCTACTTTGACACAAAGGCATCTGCTGTGATGCTCACACCTTTGATAAAGTCTGGAAAGTGTCAGCTTCCTTTTTATAGATACAAAAATATGTAAATGTACTGATCTGAATTATAATATTTCTGACTGTCTGAGGCAAAATTTCCCAGATTTAAATCGAATCGAATTGAATCAAATCATGGATCGAATTGATTCGGAGCCTTGTGAATTGGAATCGATTCTACAAATCAGTGATGATACCCAGCCCTAGACATAATGAGACAAGTGGAAGCAAAACTAGATACACTGCGCACAGGAGAAGGACTATCAAAATAAAAAAGGAAACAAGAGACATTCACAAAGATGCAGACTTAACACAGAGACAGAGCTGACTGGGGAGACATGGAGACAAGATGAGAAACATGGAACACGCTGAGTGGAAAGAAACAGGAACCTAAAGTCTAAGAACAAAGAATATAAATTAATCCACAACCACAAAACCCTGACAAAGTATCTACAGTCTTATTGTCCATCTGAAGGGAGGGAGAATGTAACTGGTTCCTTTTGTCTGTTTGTCTATTTGTTAGCAGTTTAGTTTAGTTTTAGTGCTGTCAGCATTAATCTTGTTAAAATGACGTTAACGCCATAACCGCAGCAAATCTCCGTTAGCGAGTTAGCACAGATCGCCCCGTGCATAGGGCTACACAGCATCAACACGTTAGCGCGGTTAGCTCGTTATCGTTGATGTGGTTATGGCGTTAACGTCATTTTAGATTAACATCAACAACACTATTTTTAATATATAATTTTTACATTTTGTGTGATGATAGATACCAATAACAGCGTGGGCTGATTAATTTTGGTGAAAATCGGTCAAGGTCCCACCAAATGTGAAAACCAATTAAAAACTCCATAATACCCACAATTCTTCATCAATTGTCTTCAAACAAATCTTTTAACTTAAATGTTTTAACAATACACAAGGGGGTGAAGGACAGTAGACCTCGAAAAAAATCTTTTCAGGAAACCATATCTAGTAATATATCACATTGATAGAACTGTAGAACACACTTTTTATTTTTTCAGTAGAATACCCTACAACATCATAACTGATTGATGCCAGCATGTTGTAATAAAACATAAAACGTCAAAGTTTTAGTACAGCTCTTGCCCTTCGGGGGAGTGGCGCTCTCTGAGTGCTCTTTCATGAATGATGTGATTAAAATACACATTAGCTGCATCTTTTTCTTGCTCACTGATGAATCTTCTGCTTTTTTTAAGCATGTCTCAGTTCAGTGTTTGATTTCTGTCACCTCGGCAGCTGGTCCGTCTCCAAAGACGCTTGTGTTGTGTTTTGTGAGATTTTGCAGTTTTCTTAAGTTGCAGTGCAATTGCAGCTTTACAGAGTGACATCCAGTACAGTTCCAGTCGAACTTATTTCCAAGTCATATTATAGGAAAAATGTATACAGGGTGGGCCATTTATATGGATACACCGTAATAACATGGGAATGGTTGGTGATATTAAAGTCCTGTTTGTGGCACATTAGTATATGTGAGGGGGCAAACTCCTCTAGATGGGTGGTGACCATGGTGGCCATTTAGAAGTCGGCCATCTTGGATACAACTTTTGATTTTTCAATAGGAAGAGGGCCATGTGACACATCAAACTTATTGGTAATGTCACGAGAAAAACAATGGTGTGCTCGGTTTCAACATAACTTTATTCTTTCATCAGTTATTTACAAGTTTCTCTTTGTTCACAGCCATTGACATGTCGAAGAGGTTAACACGTGAGGAGCAGATCGAAATTGTGTTGATATCTGGTGAACGCAGTAACCGGGTCATTGCAGCAGATTTCAATGCAAGACCACCTGTCATGACACCACCCATCTCCCATGCTACAGTTAGGAAAATGCTTGCTAAGTTTCGTGAAACTGGTTCAGTGTTGGATTTGCCAAAATGTGGACGCCAGAAAACTGTCACTAATGACCCTTAGAACTGAAGAAGCTTCTCGGATGAGAGGTGAAACGTCTTCAAGCAACTCAAGGAAGTCCAGACGCTTTTCTTTCTAAGCTCCTTAGACTACGATGACCTGGGTGTCTGAGAACCTTCACAGACATATGTCACTAATGAAGAAACTTCAGTGGCTGTCTTAGCTTCATTCAGCAAGAGCTCACAGCGTAGCACTCGCTGCATGTCACTGGAGAGTGTCATTAGTCAAACATCCCTTCGGCAGATATTAGCTACTCACAAATGGCACCCTTACAAACTCCAGCTACTGCAGCATCTCAGCGAGGCTGACCCAGATCGGCGCACAGAATTTGCAGAATGGGCAAAACAAAAATTGAAACAGGACCCTCAGTTCACGCAGAAGATTTTGTTCAGTGATGAGGCAAACTTTTATGTGAATGGTGAAGTTAACAAACAAAACCACTGCTATTGGTCTGACACTAACCCACATTGGATGGATCCCTCCAAGACTGTTGGAACAACAGAAGTGATGGTTTGGTGTGGTAAATGGGGTACAACGATATGGGGTCCATTCTTCATCAATGGAAACCTCAAGGCCACTGGATATTTGAAATTGCTAAATGATGATGTGTTTCCCTCTTTGTGCACTGAAGCTGGCACGTTGCCTGAGTTTTTCCAGCAACATGGTGCACCACCACATTATGGGTGCCAGGTCCGAGCATTCCTAGATGAACAGTTTCCTGGAAAGTGGATTCGTCGTTGTGGGCCAGTTGAATGGCTGATCTGACCCCTTAGACTTTTATCTTCGGGGTCATCTGAAGGCAATTGTCTATGGTGTGAAGCTACGAGATGTGCAGCACCTGAAACTATGGATACTGGATGCCTGTGCTGGCATTTCTCCTGCGGTGTTGCTATCAGTGCGTGAAGAGTGAGAGAAGAGGGTTGCATTGACAATCCAACACAATGGGCAGCACATTGAACACATTTTACAAGTGGTCAGAAACTTGTAAATAACTCATGAAAGAATAAAGTTACGTTGAAACCAAGAACACCATTGTTTTTCTTGTGACATTACCAATAAGTTTGATGTGTCACATGGCCCTCTTCCTATTGAAAAAACAAAAGTTGTATCCAAGATGGCCGACTTCGAAATGGCCACCATGGTCACCACCCATTTTGAGGAGTTTGCCCCCTCACATATACTAATGTGCCACAAACAGGACTTTAATATCACCAACCATTCCCATGTTATAACGGTGTATCCATATAAATGGCCCACCCTGTACAAAAAAACCTCATAATCTTTCACCCTTGCAATTTTTAATAAACTGAACTTTTTCAAGTTCCACCAGCTGTGGAAAGTGTGTATGTTCATTCATACATACATGGATGGGGACATGACTAAATCTCCAATCAGAAAAATATCCATGCTTTTTTTTTTTCTTTTTCATTTTTGTATCCTCTCCACATGTTAATGTGTGGCACTGCAGTGTTCAGTGAAGGTCTGTTTCTATCCATCTGTCTTTAAGGGATGCAGAGCTCTGTGTCGATTCACTTGTTCTCTGGGAGTTTCCTCTGCATCTACATTCCTCTCCACAACACTCACCAGATGTTTGCTGTTAATTAGCAAGCTGACATGGCATATGTAGTGGTCAAGAGCCATCTCACTGAGCATTAAAATAGGTAAAGTGCTGTGGGTGCTGGAAATGAGTGGTTAGGTCATGGGAAATGCACGGTTGTCTGTGCCGGGGAGGTCAGGGCAAAACATTGTGGCCAATTAGTGGCTTAACAAGAGAAAAACCTATTTGCCGCCCTCTCTCAGTTCAATCTGTGGTCTGTCAATCTGCACCCAAACAACACAGGAGGGAGTTTTAATAAAGAAGGGGAAAAAACAGCCTACAAGACTTAACGATGAAAATGACAATGACAATTTTATTAATACAGCATATTTGATTATATGAAAACTCAATGTGCTTATTGCAGAAAAAGAAAACATGAAAGCCCCGTGTAGGTTTCCAATAGCATAAAGCGGTGAAAAGAGCAAGAGAACAAAACAACAGCACCTATTAAGTTTATTTCAAAGAAGCTTCCTTACATCTATTCATTATTCAAAACAAATTTTTTGGAGAGTTGATACATGCAGCCAGGAACAGCTCCCACAGGAGAAGATAACAGAGGCAGATAAAAGTGGGGAGGAAATAAGACGAAACCTAAACCAGAATCCATCTCTTTCTATCTAATCACACATCTATAAGATGAGAGATTAGATACAGTTAGAGGCTTTTTCCTCCTTCTTAAATTAAAAGGCAGCCACGAGCAGAGCACGAGCTCAAAGACTGCAAAGATGTTATATCATTCGTGCTGTGCAACACCCTAATTAACTAGCTAACCACGGGGAGCAGGGGAAAATATTTCAGTTAAAGTTCATTTAAGTGGAAAATATAAGAAACTAAGTCGTTTGCCCAAGGCGCTGATGATTTTGCTGTGTCAGAAATAACATATAAAACCTTTGGTGTTTTGTATATAGCTTTTACACGACCCCAGAGTGTCATATTTCTACTTATACAGCACTGAAAACCATCGAGTTTGGCAGCACTGTGAGTATACTGATTTGTGTCTTGAATTTTGCTAGGATCTGAATTTCAGTCACCGTAAAAGACTGATTCTTAACGCAGGGCTTCACACTGACTGTGTAAGTTTGCAGGACAAATTTTGCAGTGTTTATTTTTTGCTTGAGTTTTCAGACTTTTTTGCAAGAAAATAGCAGATCTGACCAATTAGACCACTCCATCTGGCAACAAGTGCACTTGTAGCTCAAAACTGACACCTGCATGACTATAGAAACAGTAACATAATGCTATTTTACCTCAGAACAAAGCTAGTTTACAGACCCTTCCAAAAATGAAACTAAGACTGAGCCAGTAACAGTAATATTCCCTTCACCCTGTGTGTTAGGAATCCTGCAGTAAGTTGAGGAAAAGCTCAGAATTTTCCAAATTGTCACTTATCAGTCTAAACACAACCGCCTGCGTCATTCAGTCACACAGTCATAATCTTATAGACATATTTTTTCACACATTTTCTTAGTGCCTTGGGTGTCATTTGTCGGTTTGTGGCTCAATCATATGCCTGTTAATAATACCTTCTTGAAGTTACTGTGACACAATCGTATTCAGTGAAGGATTAAGGCTGTCAAGCTTTCCCTCTCAAGACATGACCAAGGTCAAGCACACCATCTGTGATCTGAATAGGACTGAAGAGTCCTTTTGATTCTTGTTGTTAACAGCTCGATGACGGCTAAACCCTGTCACCAGCACCACCACGCATCCAAGATACAAGAATAACAAGACATCCAAATCCGGTTTTTGAACATTTCTACACATAATTCTGCATTATGACATCCTGACGGGCTGTGTATGGCACACACACACACACACACACACTGCACTGTAGCTAAACCACCTCATTCTTATGCATACACAAACACACGCAATTTGCCTACGGAAGAAAAAAACAACAACAACGGGGATGTCAAATTGTTCTCGTGGTGTTGTGTGGGAGTCATTATCATGTAAATAGGAGGAGAGGCTACACACAAGAGAAACTTAGACCCCTTTTTCTCATTTAGCTGCACTGGACTTCCTGGACTGATGCTTTTGTCTTTGCCATTAGCATGCGGCACTCATCCTCCTCTTATTCCCCTGACAAGCCATTTAGCCTGGGAATTACAGTTTAACTGGAATTACAAATTATGTGACAGGGTTTTCAGAGGGATGCCCTCACCTCTCCATCTCACTGAAACGAGCTGGCAGGCATGCACAAGCACAAATTCTTATTTCTTTATTTTTACCAAAGCCAATGCCCTGTGTGAATGCAAATCAATAGTCGTTTACATTCTATGTGTTACACTCAAGTATAGTTTGAGTAATGGAAATTTTAATATTAATGGCCACTGATAGGACAAAAATGGAAGTAGATTTTGAAAAATGAAACTAATGTGTAACTGTCTTTAATTTACATCTTCTTCATAGACAGCAGGGGACAGCAAAAAAAAAAAAAAAAAAAATCCATAGAAGTTCATAAAAGTTGCATAAATTCAACGAGAAAACAGCTCTCTGCTCCCTGTTCTGGGACCTGATGGGCTCACTTGTTACTTTCAGGTGTTACTGAATAGAAAATTAAGCCAATTTTGTAAATAACGATCATTCTATGAATCAGCAAGGTGAACTAACGTCATGATTTTTCCAGTTGTTGACAAATGTTCCAGCCCTCACATCCTAGTTTAAAACATGATGACAGCTCAAGGCTGCATAACTGGACCTTACCAACCAACGGACCAATGACGTCGCTGTAGCTATGTCAATCTTTCCCACTATCTATGGGGTGAACATCAGGATGGTGTCCTTGTAGTGTCTTGGGAAGTAGGACATTAAGAACAACTACTCATCCCTACGTGAGTGTAACGGTTCATAACCTTGCAATCAATCGTTTATGTAGAGCCTCTCTGCTGGCAGATTTGATTGGACCCTTTAAATCCTGACTTCTTCTTTGCACTTTAATTACAATTATTCCTCAAACCTTGGGGTGTCAGTTATTAAGGAGGGCATGGAAATTTAGACTTTTAACTGTATTTTGACAAGTTCTCAAACTGTTGGTGCTTGTGGTTGTGAAAACACCAAAACTCTGGCAATTCAGTTCAGTTTTATTTATATATTGCCAAATCACAACACCACTCAACTCAAGGCAATTTATAATGTAAAGTCAAGCACAGGGAGAACCCCACCAATGACCTCCTATGAGCAAGCACTTGGCAACAGTGGGAAGGAAAACCTCCTTTTTAACAGGAAGAAGTCTCCAGCAGACCCAGGTTCAAAGAGGGTTAGCCCACTGCTGTGTCTGAAATTGGAGTGAGAAAGACAAGATAAAAGACACACTGTGGAAGAGAGACACAGATCAATAATAACTAATGATTAGGAGAGAAAGAGTCTAAATAAATATCAACACTATTGAAAACAGCTGTACGTAATGGTACAAGTCTGAGGCTACGTCCACACGTACCCGGGTATTTTTGAAAACGCAGATTTTTCTATGCGTTTGCACCTTTCGTCCACACGTAAACGGCGTTTTCGGTCACTGAAAACAGAGATTTTTAAAAACTCCGGCCAGGGTGGATATTTTTGAAAATTCCGGTTTTGCATTTACGTGTGGACGAGAAAAACGGAGAAAACGCAGAAAACACACCGTCAAAGGTGTGCGCCTTTTTTGACGTCACACTGTGCGCCACGTTATTGTTTTGGTGAAATGAATTTCTACAGTACGGTTACTGTTAATTGTACTCTCTGCAGTGCTTAAATACTTACATATACACACACAGTTACTGTCCCTCCACACATACGACTCGGTTCTGCTTCTATGCCCCATCCTTGTTTACTATTTCCCACCGAGGCTTCTAGACTTCTGATTGGCCAACATTTCTACACGGTTAGGAATATATCACCACCTGTTGCTTTGGCATGTTCCTAGCAGCGTTTTCCTCAATTTCTGCGTTTACGTGTGGACGGGATTATTTTTTAAAACGAAAACGGAAAATCTGCGTTTTCAAAAATACCCGTGTATAGCGATTTCTTACATTATAGTCCACGTTTCCCTAATTTAGTCAAGATTTTTGAATTTCTTTCAAATCAAGAGTCTAAGGACAGGAAAATAAAATGCACTTTTTTCTGGCTTGGGTATCTGCTGAGGTTGCTTTTAAGATTTTTCACTGTCTCAGCTACAGACAACCCCACAGATGTAAAGAAAATCTGAGATAAATCCAGTCATGGTATGACCTTTTTATGCACACAAAACAATAATCCATTCATTTCCTGCCACATTCTCTGTCTACTGTGTGTTTCTGTTTGGAACGGTGAACAAACATATGAATATATTATATTAAACATTATTACAGAGCTCGCAGTGCATAGCAACCCCAAACAATCCCTGACTTTTTCACCAAGCTCATGAGGGGATGCATTAACATGGAGAAGCAATGGGAGAGAGGGCAAGCTCCAAGTTCAATCAGATGTAATTTTTGTCACTAGTCAACTTGGTGTTGTTTGATGAGAGCAGACGGCCTCTGTGCCTGAACCAATCAGATCAGTGAACCATGACTTCACTGTTCCCAGAACCCCATAATTCAGTATAATATCAGCTTATTGACTTAGCATCTGCAGGTCACCTCAGTCGCTTATTTTGCTGCAACATCATTTACTTACAAGATCTGAGTTTTTAATGTCAGGTGTAAGTTGTGCATCTTTAAAAATGAAATATTGTCACACTGACATGAGCAATAAGGAAGTGTGTCAATTCCCTTTAAGTACAACAAGTTCTGGAGCTTGTACTTTTCTTGTAATTTTAATTTTTGTCCAAATGGTAGGTGGACAGCAGCAGCAGAAGATCACATTCTGCACTGCCTGAATAAAATCTGCCAAATTGCGGTGCTCACGCTCTTGACAACAAAAGTTTCCGATGGTGTTCACATGTTAAATAAGATTGTCAGCTTGTCAAAGTGACAGATGCTGAACTTGTCGCTGTCAGCAGCTGCTATTCAGCCAATGGGGAGTTTGTCACTTACCTTCCATCACAAGTCCTGGCAAGAACTGGATGAAAAGTGGATTATAGCCATTAAGAGTGCTCTGCATCATTCTGTTGAATTACAGTAATGTTGGGCACATAGAGTTTTTTTTCCTTCCGTCAATGCATGAAACCAACTTAGTATCTACTCTATGTAGAAATAATTTATAAATGTCAAGCCGCGAAGAGAAATATCAAAGGGCAAAAAATAAAGCTTAAAGTCCATCAGCTCATAGTGCTGGCACCTCACAGTTACTCTGTGAAGGCATTATGTATGTGGAACACATGCTTTTTCATGGAGCAGCTGTTGCAACATTAAGCTTCCACTATGAAACAGGCTAGATCAGGGATAGTGGCATAGGCGATCCATCTGCTCCTTGGAGATGCATAAAAATGTGTCTGCTTTCTTTTTTATATTGGTGGTTCCTGATTCTTTTACATAAAAATAGGTCATAAAGTTTTTTTTCTAAATGAAACTAAACAGGAAAAAACACCTTTTTTTTTTTAAATTGGCAGAACAAGCTGAGGGTTGCTTAGTAACTGTAACCTATTCATAATCCACTGGAACTGGTTGAAGTTTCTCATACTCGACAAACTCAGTAACTTTCTGTAAGTTTAGAGCAGTACACTGGACCAAAACATCGAATAAAGAATTCAGTGCCAAAAGGACGGCTCAGTTGCCTTGTTTCGCCCTTTAAATAAGAAATAATTTCTAATTTGTGTTGTACAGTTATTTCATTTTTAACCTTAATTTATATTTTATTCCTTCCTAGTTAAATTTACCCTTTTTAATTTTTCATATTTATTTCCTATCTTATTCATAGCCTTTCCTTTTTTGTTTTCTTTAGGTCACGAGCAGTTGTCCAAGCATTTCACTACATATCGTACTGTGTATGACTGTGTACGTGACAAATAAAATTTGAATTTGAATTTGAATTTGAAATACGCAGGCAACATGGTGGCTCGGTGGTTAGCACTGCTGCCTTATGGGCTAGAAATAAATAAAACATTCTACTGCACAGCCACTCTGTGAATAGACTGCATATACAGGGAGTGCAGAATTATTAGGCAAGTTGTATTTTGAGGAATAATGTTATTATTGAACAACAACCATGTTCTCAATGAACCCACAAAACTCATTAATATCAAAGCTGAATGTTTTTGGAAGTAGTTTTTAGTTTTAGCTATTTTAGGGGGATATCTGTGTGTGCAGGTGACTATTACTGTGCATAATTATTAGGCAACTTAACAAAAAACAAATATATACCCATTTCAATTATTTATTTTTACCAGTGACACCAATATAACATCTCTACATTCACAAATATACATTTCTGACATTCAAAAACAAAACAAAAACAAATCAGCGACCAATATAGCCACCTTTCTTTGCAAGGACACTCAAAAGCCTGCCATCCATTGATTCTGTCAGTGTTTTGATCTGTTCACCATCAACATTGCGAGCAGCAGCAACCACAGCCTCCCAGACACTGTTCAGAGAGGTGTACTGTTTTCCCTCCTTCCCTCCGTCTGAGTCGGACTGGAGCTCTCTGCCCTTTACCAATCCAGCCACGGGCCCATCCATCTGGCCCATCAAGACTCACTCTCATTTCATCAGTCCAGAAAACCTTAGAAAAACCAGTCTTGAGATATTTCTTGGCCCAGTCTTGACGTTTCAGCTTGTGTGTCTTGTTCAGTGGTGGTCGTCTTTCAGCCTTTCTTACCTTGGCCATGTCTCTGAGTATTGCACACCTTGTGCTTTTGGGCACTCCAGTGATGTTGCAGCTCTGAAATATGGCCAAACTGGTGGCAAGTGGCATCTTGGCAGCTGCACGCTTGACTTTTCTCAGTTCATGGGCAGTTATTTTGCGCCTTGGGTTTTTCCACATGCTTCTTGCGACCCTGTTGATGTTTGAATGAAACGCTTGATTGTTCGATGATCACGCTTCAGAAGCTTTGCAATTTTGAGACTGCTGCATCCCTCTGCAAGATATCTCACTATTTTAGACTTTTCTGAGCCTCTCAAGTCCTTCTTTTGACCCATTTTGCCAAAGGAAAGGATGTTGCCTAATAATTATGCACACCTGATATAGGGTGTTGATGTCATTAGACCACACCCCTTCTCATTACAGAGATGCACATCACCTAATATGCTTAATTGGTAGTAGGCTTTCGAGCCTATACAGCTTGGTGTCATGGTCCTGGGTCGTGCGACCCAGTGTTTTGTGTTTAACCTAATTTTAATGATTATCGTTTATGGTTTGTTTAGGTTCACTAGGTAGTCCAGCTAGTTGTATATATTAAGTCTCCCTTGCCCTTTGTGTGTTTATGTCTGTGTGTCTTGTATTGTCAAGGTCATGCTGTCAGTTATGTCATCTCCCCTGTACTACGTCTCCCCGGGTCATGTGTCATGTCTAATCTCCATGTTTCCTGTTTTACTTTGAAAGCCTGTATTCACTGTCAGTGTATTCAGTTTCACTCCTCCTGTCCTGTCGTTAAGTTCATGTGTGTCAGCTGTGTTCCCATGTGTGGCCACTTCCCCTGATCATCCCTCATGTGTATTAGTCTCTGTGTTTCATACAGTCTGTGTCGCGTCGTCTGTGTTCCCACCCCCTGTGTTCCGTATCTCCAGCCATAGCCTTTCCATAGTTTATGTCCAGTTTAGGTTTCTGTTGAGTTATACTCTTATGCTGCCCTCACTCTGGTTTGTTCCTTTTCATCAGCCATAATAAAAGGCTCGCTTTTGTTTAATCCACTCCTGTATCTTCGCTTGTGTTCGCACCTGGGTCCACCACACACATTTCCGCACAGTCTGCCTCCGCAGATCATGACACTTGGAGTAAGACAACATGCATGAAGAGGATGATGTGGACAAAATACTCATTTGCCTAATAATTCTGCACTCCCTGTATTAGGTGCTCAATGTAAAATGTCAGAAGAAACAGAAAGCATAACTAGCACAAATGGAAGAACCATGACCAGGTCGGGTTAAACTTTTTTTTTCAATATAAGGCAGGCCATTATGGTCCTGGTGTTTAGTTTTAGTAGGGATGCATTGATCCAACCTTTTTCAGCTCCAGCATGATACAGATGTTTGGTTAATAGTGTTGAATTACTAAGTTATAGTCCTCAATATGAAGAAGAGGCTGGGAATCATTCTTTAACCTGTAAGACAATAATAGGCTCAACTAAAAGTTCCTTAACTTTGTAAATTAGAATGTAACAAGTAAAAACTCGTCTCCTTTTAGCTCAGTGTGAGAGTCATATGCCACTCCATATTAAAGTTAATTATAGTCAAGCTAGTTTCTCCTAGCACACATCAAATGTTTTGTGGTGTATCCAGAGACAGCTGAAGTGCAAAACCCTTAGTGGAGTTAGAAACAGCATACTCTGTTACCATGCAGTAAGAACTCAAAGTTTTTTTTACCAGCATTAGTAAAAGTGTCTTTGAAGTGGACTGCTGCACTCTGATGCTTAGTGAATAAGTGCTCATAGGATGTGAGAATTGAATCAAACTGTTTATCGGAAGCCAAGTGGGATCTTTAGGATGCATCCCATATTGTTCTGTCCCACTTTAACCCCCAGTGCCAAAATACTATTGAGCTGTGATGGACCGAGCAGTGAAGGAAAGTCAGACACAGGTCAATGTTTATATTTTAACCCCAAAACAAACTATTATTAAAAAAAAACAAAAAACCAATTATACAGAAAAAACTAAACCTTGGGCCCACAAAAGAGGTCAAAGTAACAGAACGCTATTCAAAAGCTAACAACAATCAATACTACCGACACACACAAACTAACCTATCTAAACAAGACAAAGGGGAAACTTAAATAGTGGCTGATCAGACCCCAAAAACACGAAAAGGGGTAAAACACACAAAAACCTAACTGAAACTAACATAACAAATTCCATTTCCCCCCATCTTCCAGGGTTGTGGTACGACCCAATTTGCAGGTCTGCATATAAGCTTGCTCCGCCCCTTTTTCTACCTTTTAGCTGATAAACCAAGGGACTGGGAGCAGCTGCCACTGAGGCAATTCAGAAAACAAAAAAAGATTAAATCATACATTCATAACAGTGTAAATTCAAATGTGTGTGCTTATTTTAGAACACAGTATTATGTGATTTTATAAGTAAATTAATTCTAAACCAAAACTAATTCTTTATTAGCCTGTAAGTTAAAGCACAGGTGTTGAACTCCAGCAGGTTTTAAATGTGTCCTTGATCCAACACAGCTGATTTAAATGGCTAAATGACCTCCTCGACATGTCTTGCAGTTCTCCAGAAGCCTGATAATGAACTAATTATTTGATTCAGCTGTATTGGAGTAGAGATCTAAAAGCTGCAGGACGGTAGCTCTTGAGGACTGGAGTTGGACACACCTGCTCTGTTGTAACACTGATGTTTGATAGATATTACCACTGTGTGGCTGTAACTGCAGCCATCACATCAGCCTTTGCAGGGTTTGTTGGTTACCATCCTGATGACACAAAGAAACCTTTTACAAATGATCTAAGTTAATACTTCTTAGTTTAATTTTAACAGTTTATGTCTTGAATGCTTTCAGAAGAATCTCTTAATAGGGAGCAACCTTTATCTCACTTATTGGGATTTTCTTCTTTCCCTTTTCCTTGCAATAGCACATTTCTTCAGGTATAAATAAAAAACCAGCACTACCACTTGTGCAATATGACACACACACACAAAGGATATAGTGTAACACTACTTACATGCTAGTCTTCCTCCCTTCTTTTTACACTATGAGTAATTTGCAACACATCACGTAGGGTTTAAGCCTCGTCCCACACTCCACATTCTGCTGCGGCAGCATATATGGGGGCTTTTAGTATCTCCCTCTGTCATGTGGATGGGAATCATTTTTCTTCCTCATTACATAACTCAGATAAACCTCTTAAAAATGCTATGCCTCTCAGTGTGGAAATTGCTAATCTATGTGGATGCCTTGATGGCAGGCGGTAGCCAGTGTAATTTTCAATAACAGTTAACATGTTAACATTTTACCAGTGGTGGACACTTTTATCCACGAGGCTTTCAAGTGCTGCATTCATAGCATAGTTTGCCCGGCTGCCCTTGGCTTTCACAGTTGACACGCAGCAGTAGTTGCCTTCTTAGCGAACTTCAAAGCGAGTTACGTTGTGCTTGTTAGAGCCTATGTTGGTGACAGTTTATACAGATGAAAGAGTCAGAATGTCATGTTAGCAAGTCAAATGCAATCATGACATGATCATTTTTGTCTTACTCTCCAGCTCTCCTGCTTTTGCACTTTTCTCAGCTCATATAGCTGAGAAACAGCCAGACACTGTCTTCTCCTCCCCCCCATTTTTTACGCCTGCTTTCTCTCTTTATTCTGCCATTAATACGACATTGGAGCAATGCTGCAGAAAAGTATAGATGAGTGGGACTGCACTCCAACCCACATCCAGTGTGGAGCTTACAACCACGAACACAGAAGAGAGAAGATGGATTAATTTAGAAGATTAAGATACTTTATAATTATATCTCCAAAGTTTTTCTCTGTGCACTATTTACATGCTGATCGCACCACAATAAAACTTAATTCAGTCTGTTCTATTAAAGGAAGCATGGCAGCAATATGCTGTCGGTCTTTCTGCCTCGCTCACACTTGCATGCTTCAGTAAAAATAGACCGATGCTTGATGAATCTGCCTTATGTTGTGGCGAATCCTTTATCGATAGTGAAAGCCATTATTGCTGCAATGAAGGCCATGTGGATTGGAAGATGGAGGGAGGTGAGATCTTGGTGATGATAAATGCACCAGGCAGGGGCAAAGTAATTATTTAGCTGCCGCAAAGTAATGTTAGAGGCGCCTCCCACAGCATCAGTTTCATCTTTCTATCAAAGTGACGACAGAAAGAGGGAGTAAATGGTAAATGGCCTGCATTTCTATAGCGCTTTTCAAGTCCTTAAGGACCCCAAAGCGCTTTACACTACATTCAGTCATTCACCCATTCACACACACATTCACACACTGGCGATAGCAAGCTACATTGTAGCCACAGATGCCCTGGGGCGCACTGACAGAGGCGAGGCTGCCGGACACAGGCGCCACCGTGCCCTCTGACCACCACCAGTAGGCAAACATGGGGTTAGTATCTTGCCCAAGGATATTTGGCATGCAGCCAGGATGCAGCCTTGGGATCGAACCACCGACGTTCTGATTAGTGGCTGACCTGCTCTGACACCTGAGCTACAGCCACCCCAAGTGGGGAGAGTTTAAGACTTTGCTCATTTCATCTTCAGGCTGATTTGAGAACCTCGTGTTTGAAACACTTTAAACGTACGCACAACAGAAATGAACCTGCTGAGGGGGATATCAGTGGGTGTGAGGTCTCTAAATGTTATTGTGCTTGTTGCACATGACACGAAGCAAAAATGTATCATTTATGCATAATTTATAACAGGGTCACTTACACTTTTTACTCAGGGGTTAAAGTGAGCCAGAACAACCCAGGACAGTGTTTTTGGCACAGATGCCCATGACTGTATTTCAGTATCTAGCTAGCACTACAATAAACGAGCAAACATAAGTAAGGAAGTAACTTTTCAATGTGGCAAACACAACGTTTCTGTGAAGTCTGTCACACTGTGTGTGTGCTAGCTAATGGCACAGCTTCTATATTTGCCAGGAAGAAAAAATAAGGTGAAAAAAGTTCCCTCCAAGATGGAGAAAACACAGGACGGGAGAGGAAAAGGATAGATTAGTTTGAAAGTTAAAGACTGCTCAGTGACGTTAAATGGACTGAAAATTTAAAGCGTAGATGAGATTCAGTTTTGCCTTTTTGAGCAGCTGTTTCTCAGGAGGTAGAGCAGCAGCTAGCTACCAATCAAAAGGTTGGTGGTCCAATCCCTGCCTGCTCCAGTCTGCATGCCAAGTATCCTGGGGCAAGACACTAACCCCAAGTTGTTCTCCAATTGAAATATAAATGTATTTTTAAGTGACTTCTGCAGACAGTCCATGCTCTGAAGATTGCATGATGTCAAACGACATTTTGAAAAGTTCAGTGTCTAAAACACAGAGTCTAAGTCAAATCAGTCTCAGTGGGTTTACCTGTAGAGTAAACCAGATCTGAATCAGAGTTTATATGCACTGCAGGAAAAGCTTAATGGATACAGATGAGATCACACCTGGATCCGTTTATTTCCCAGCTATCCTTTCAGATCCATCAATAATCACTCATTTTGTCCCAACATGATCCCTATTCCTTTATTTTACAAGTGTCTCGGTGTTCCAGAATGCCACTGAAATTCACAGATCTATGATGATCTTTCTGTATGTTGATCTTTGACGAACAAGCAGAAAGCTCTATAAGGCACCCACATTTCTCACAACATGTTTGCCTTTATTAATAAAACTTTACATTGATGAAATGTTAGACTTGTCCAGTATTTTTTGAGCTGACTGTGAAACAATTACTATGTCTGACTCAGTAAAGCATCTCCACTCTGTAAGAGAGCGTTCCTCTAGCACCGAAGCTGATATTAGATCAGATTAGAAACAGTCAAACTGGGGGACATTAAAGCAGAGTTTTCATGTAAATCTCATCAAGTGTTTTTATCCAGTAATGGCAGAAAAAAATGAAATTCACTATAAAAATGTGCTTTTTACATCCCATCAGTACATTAAATGTTTATTGAAAAATAAGTGAAAAAATGAAAAGGTCATAAACTGCTGCAAAAACAACTTGACGGTGGATGCACCTCAGAGTGTATTACTGTCAAGGAGTCTAATATGACGGGTGGATCACTAAACTGCGTCTGATCCGTTTCTCCACATTTTAATCTTTACGGATAAAAATGTACAAATGTAAATGGAAAATTAGGATTCATCTGGTGAAACAATCAGGCTGGGTAAATAATGACCAAACTATAAGTGAAAAAATATAAAACATATAATTGACCTTCAATCTTATCCCACCTAACCAAAATGTCCATTGGCCTTATGTTGTATGATATGATTTTCTTTGTATAGATTAAGTGGTGGCAAATAATACTGTGTTAAGAGGTTGTGATCTGTCTGGGTATTTCTCTAAGACCAGCTTGTTTCCCACCAGAAAACAAGCTGAAACTGACAGAAAGTCTCATTATTTCAGCTGTTGATCTCCGGTGACAAAGCCAAGAAGCTTCAGGTCGCTGTGTCGCTCCTCAGTTACCTTTTAGGAACATGATAAAAACAACACAATGTAAAATGTGTATAACCACTGTATATAGTATAGGCCATGTGAATAACAGATGGTGATACGAATAGGAACATCGTTCAGGAGAAGGTCAAAAATTGTTGCCTTAAATTGCATGTCAGTGTCTCCCTCCTAGATAATACAAAGGTATTATGTCCTACACTGGTGTAGCTATTGTTAGGTTATGGGGGGTATTTTTTTTTCTTTGCCATTGAATGGATACACACAGAGACACACATACTTCCACTGATCCTATCACCACTTACTGTCTAGTAAAAGGGATTTTTAATAGCCTGAACCTATATTAAGACAGAGCATGGTATATTACCCTCTTAATGCTCCTCCAACGTGCAACCATTTCTTTTTTAGGTTGTTTTTTGCACGTTTGTCAACAGACACATCCTATAATGAGAAAACCTGTAGCTAATAACTAATTTTAAAACATAATATTAATTTATCATTTCTTTCATTGAGATAATTTCATCACTTTATCAGACATTTAATTGAACAATGTTTTGTTAATTAAACTACATATTTTGATTACTGTTTGGTCTGCACATTATTTCACATAAACGAGGCATCCTGGTAATACAGAATTATTGTTTTTAATTTCAGCTCACTGTGAAATGTAATAAATTGTTACTAATAGAAACAGAATACTGTTCCTGCTGTTCAACTGGTGACACACAGAATTAGCTGTAATTCTGAGGCAGCCAAAGAAAAGGGTATATATTTTTCAACAACAGTATGATCAGTGTTGCTTTGGCCATATAAAAAATTAATGTATTTCCCATGGTTTTCTACTTTAAAAAAAAGTAATTGGTTATTTACA